>NW_020955288.1:558748-582949 GCF_003031625.1 Empidonax traillii | reverse complement strand
AAAGAAAGAAAGAAAGAAAGAAAATCATGTAACCCACCAGGTTGTGCATTCAGCTACAAGATAGAAGACACAGTTCACAGCTGGACGTAGCCCATGTGCCTTGGTACCGATCCCATCCATGCCCAGGCCCGGCACTCTCGCATGGGGAGCCCACAGGATTTCTACCCCATCTGCTGTGGATGCAGATGCCTGCTCTGACCATTTGCCACTAGGCTTGAGACACAACTTGGCACCAAGAAAACTTTATCCATTATTTATTTGCTCTGCAGCTCCAATGAGAAGACTCAGGCTGCATTTTGACTCCATTGAAATGCTTTAAATTCTGGCACAAACAATAAAATACTGGCGCAACACAGGTCCCTGAACATGTGCTGGCTTCCCCTGTAATCTCAGCATCAAGTCTGCCCACATAACACCCATGTAAGTGGGAACCAGTAACTTGACATCAGCTTGAGTGATGTCCAGGTTTGGACTGCGGCCATTACATTTTACAATTCCTATCTGGGAAAGAACAAAGCAAAAGAAAAGGAGAAACAATGCTTTCCTCCTTCTGTAAGACTATTCTATGACAATAGTACCAAAAAGTCTGTATTTTAGTAGGGAAGAGGACAGCAATGGATCAATGTGCACAGTCCCTGATGGCCATCTTCAGAGACTTCTTTGAGAAGCAGCTTGAGAACCAGTTTGGAGTAATTCAGAGTTATACTGCTGCTTAGTAAGCAATTTCGTAGTCAAACACATAGATCAAGTTTTCACACATGTCCATTTGTTTTGCTTTCAGTGGAATATTAGTGATGTTAAAGGTTATACAAGAAGCACAATTGTAACATTTAATTGCTCAGTTAAAACTCTAAAGTAACGACAAAAAAACTTCTAAACAGTCAGTCTAAAGTGATTTATGAATCCCTATAGAGGGATGTACAAGTATGGAGGCAGATATCACCACATGTAAGCCATCACAACCCTCTTGGTTTCTTGGCACATACTGGCCAAGGATCTAGTTCAAAGGTCTGCATTTTACTCCTGATGCAACTTTATGGTCCCAGCATGACCCCCCACTTTTGGAGCTCACACGGGCATGGCATGCAGAGCTTGGGACTTGATCTTTTCTTTCTGATTTCTTTGCCAGTCTTTGGTTTGTTCCTTTTCCACATGCTGAAGTTTCTCTCCTTTCTCATGCCTTTTTTTCATCCCTCGTACATGTGTTTTCCTCCTAACTGACAAGGGACACCACTCAGGGCAGAACAGCATCCAAAGTGCCTTAAATCCAAGTGCCGGCAGCAGAACACCTCTGTGTCTGCCGACTCAGAGTCACCTTTCCCTGGACTACAGAACAGGTGTAGCATGCAAGTGTGCAAGCCTCTGTTGTCCCCTTTGTCACACATGTTGATGAGAGCTGGAATCTTGCATCTGACGTTAGAGGAAGTGAGGGGACTCTGCAACTTGTGAGGCAATTTTAGACAGCGCAAGGGTTTAGTAACCAGAGCATAAACTACATGGAGCGTGTGTCTTCTGCATGGCTGCTGATCGCCATGAATATTATAAATTAAAGGATTTAGTCATATGAGGTGAATTAATGGTTATCTGATAACCATCTGAAAAAAATTTAAGACTGGTTTGAGGTTTATTCTGTCTCTTTGATGAATGAAATCTTACCATGGTCATAGACCAGGAGCCTGAAGGCTCTTTTGGGGACTTTTTAAATTATTTTTTCATTCTGTAGCAACTAACCTGAGCTGAGAGCATGATAACAATCAGTTCTGCTAGACTGTTTTTATTTATTCACCTCTCACATCCAAAAATCATAATTTCTACTATATTAGCAAATTCTCTTGACTTTTAAGAAGTTCCATTATTTACCATCTCAAAATAATCATTATATTCTGTTATACTATACTATAGAGAAATAAGGCATAATGCTTTATGCTTTTGCTTCAACTTTTGAATTTTTCTTCCCCAGTTACAGGGGAATAACAGGTTCACGTACATATAGATTAATAAAAAAATCATCCTCAAACCACCCCTGAAATGATGATGCACAACACCAGAGTTTTAAATATCCTCTAAAAAGCATATTTTAATCTGAACAGTGAAGTCAGTACATCATCTCATCAGAGCTGAAGCACAGACAGCCACTGCAGCCAAAAATGCCATGTTTTGTCATTCACTGACATGCATACTTCCCCACTGGGTTATTTTACCTGCTTCCTGGTCCGTGTCTTCCCTGTTCTAAGTTTGATGTATCTGGCTATCAATTCATTCCTACCTGAAACAAAGAAAAATTCATGATAAGGGACAAGCAGCTTCACATCCATAAATACCACCAAAACACCACATTTTGACATATGACCTCCATGCAGATGAGGTTAATGTTTTTTACACACACTCCACTTTTCCTTTGTAAACAATTTATCAGTATTTCTCATTGTTCACCAGTATTTCTCTTCCATCTTCTTGACAGGCACTGTAAGTGCCACAGGAACTATGCAGAGGGCTACGAGTTCAGTGTTTCCCCACTGAAGTCCTGCAGCTGTTTGCAGGAAGAGAGGCGCCTCCTTGGCCAGCAGTGGAGTCCAGGATGATCTCTCACTGGAGAAGCTCCCATGCTGGGGGACAAGGTCTGGGCTCCTCTGGTTTTGCTTCCAACTGCTCTGAGCGTTGTTTGCTCCCCTGGCCCACCTGGACCCCTGTTGGGAGGAGCAGCTGCTCTTGAGAAGGTTGTGTGCCACTCAAGCCAGAGAGCCAATCACCCAGATGTTACAGCTTTTCTCCATGTATTATTTCTACAAGGAGGACAGCAAAATCTGTCCTTCCTGCCAGAAAGCACTCTGCCTCCTCCAGTGACAGAAACCACTGTCCCAGTTCAGCAGGTTATCAATCACACCATTAACTCTACACACAAGAGTGGTTGCCCTGTGAATTTCTTGTGGCAATGGGGCCAATCAACACTGTGGTTTGTTTGTTATTCAGGGCTCTATTTCCCTTGGAAATGTAAAGTATTTCCAAGTCTCTAAAACAACTATTTGACTCTTCTTCAGTCACACATTATGCTACCTAATGCAAACTAACATTTTCTTTCCAAATAACTTCCTTCCTAAGTATTGCTGACATGGAAGATAACACAAGTTTTATGTGGTGCCCTGTTTATTTTCACTGCATATTATGTTACTTCTCCATGAGCTGTAATAACTTAAATATACTTGTTCAACAAGTCCTAAGTTACAGAGCTATTTGCATTCAGCACAGGGGATAAGTAGTTCGTATGTAGAAAATGAGAAAACTGATTTAGCAGCAAGCTGAAAATGGGGAGGTTAAGAAAATAACTTGTCACCCACCAAGTTATTTTAAAGTGGATGAGTACATAACTGGGGAATGCAGAAGATTATTGTCAGCTAGGGCTTCAACCTCTTCCAGTTTGATGCTGTGGGGGAGAGATGGGGAAGCTCTGAAGTAGCCTGGCTATGTCTGAAGGGCATTTTATTGACTGAAAGACTGAACACATTTAGTCAAACTAGACCTTCGTTTTCCTCTTTCCTTCTGTCTCCCCCTTTGAGCCTTATTTTACAAGCCTTGTATCAAACGTCTCATCATTCCTGTCTCCTCCATGTTTGCTAAATGGGTACTAGAACATGAAATATCAACACATTTCAGAGCAGAGCTGTGTTTTCTCTTAGTCCCATTTTGTTTTGGTGTGGACTGTGTGCCACGTTTCCCACAACATGCCACTGTAACAGGGATGTGAGGTTTTTAACTCTTCAGCAGGTCTCTTCAGGACAAACTTCAAGATGTAAATTTTGCATGAGTAAACAGTTACACAAACCAGCAACACTTCTGCACACAAATGAGGGATTTCCGCATGCAAATAGAGGAGCAGCTAGTTACCTGATTTCATGCAAAGATCTTTTCTTTAGAATGCACAGAAGTTCTGCAGCCCTTTGTGCTCACAAGATACTTGCCATCTGCAGTGAACAAGTGCCTTAGTGTTCATGGGGTGAAACTGGGGAATGTTTAACCTCTGTACCTCTCTAGTCTCATGTTTTTTCTCCTGATTCAAACAATAGTCTGCAAGAGCCCTCTCCGACCTGGTGAGATTCAGAGATCACCACATTTCTACAATCATCAGTGTGATAGGTGGTATGAACATTTTGTATTTCTAAATGCACATTTTCATTTAGCTGGGGAGTGCCCCCCCCTCCAGAAAGTACCTGCTTTGCATATGTTTAAAATACGTGCATACATTAATACCTAGAGTGGTTTTTTTTGTTGCAAAATGCTTGTCAGGTTGTCCTTATCAGCAGCTGGTGACTCTGAAAGGTCAGTGACACTATAAGGTGGTGTAAAGGATGTCCCTCTGTCTATGCTGAAGATGTTTCAAACACATGGGCACAGCACAGGTCACTCCACCCACCCTTGCCCCACAGGCAGTCCTGTGCAGCCCTTGGCCACAGCTGAGGTCTGACAGTTTTCTTCCCAGTCAAGAGAGCTCAAAATTTATTTTTAAAAGAAAGCTCAGGTTCCCAGGCAGCCCTTGACAGGAAAAGCAACTTCATAAAAAACACCAAGCACTGAAAGTCTACACTGTATTATTCAAACACCAGTCCAGTGCTGTCTCTGATTGAGCCCCTGTTCATCTATAAAGTGCTTTGGCATGAATCAAGGTTGGGAGGGGGGATGTTCTCTGGCCATTATCTAGCCCAGCAGGGGTGTGACAAACAAGACTGTAGTTTTGCGAAGTGATCACTTCCCTTAAGGTGAAGGCCAGCCAGAGCCCACCTCCAGAAGAGTCAACAGGGTGGAATAAGTTGCTCTAACTTGCAGCGAGAAGGAACTCTACAAGGAACCACAAAAAGTGGCCAGGCAAAAGCCTTACGTACGTTTTTCTTACTGTCACGTTTTCAACACAGCAAAGAAACATGTCAGGTTTAGCCAGAGCAGGAGATACTGAAGCCTCATGAGGCTCACTAAATACCTCCTGCCCAGCCACAATGATCTGAAAAGACATAAATTCTTTTTTGGACTACCAAAAGCCATAAATACAAACATAAGCACTGCCTGACACATAAAACATAGATGCCCCCAACTAAAAGTTTACAGCCTTAATGTTATCTACCAAACACTGGAGCTCTTCTTTACCAATTCTAACAGATACTAACAGAAATTATCTTATCTCCAGATCAACTAAAGCCCAAAGAAGATTTTAATGAAAGAAAGACTTAACCCTTTCCTGTTCTTGGGAATGAGAAGAGACTGAAACAAAAGGAGGCTCAAGGAACTTCTTTAATTGGCCATTCAAAACCTTAGGGTGAAAAATAAATAAATAAATAAATCATTAATTAATAGATCAATACATCATTAATAAATAGCTCTGTTCTCTCTAAGAAGATCTCAGTTGTGGAACCACTTTCCATACACATTCTCCTGTTCTCGTTATCATATATATCAGGGAAATTGCCTGGCAGAAGAGAAGAGGTCAGGTTTATGAACTGTAAATGTTCATCTCCTTCTTCTTGTCATTCGCTGTGACAGTCTCCTATGTTGAATGTTTTGGTTCAGATATCAGAGAGAGGCATGGGGAGGTGCCTGGTCAGATAAAACATCTTCACAGCACAGGAATCTTTCCCAAGGATCTTGAAAAGATCAGGAGAGGACCACAACAAATATTTTACATAAGCTGCTTCCCGGGGTTTGCTTTTTCCCCTTTTAATTCAGGCTTTATCTGTTATGTCCTTCCATACTGTCAGTGCAATTGCAAACTGTGATTCTTCCTGGACTGATGCCGAGGGAGAGGCATTTTACACAACAGAACATCTTTTTTAATCGTGGCATGGTGTAAAAGGGGAGTTCATCTAGAAAACAGTGCAGATGCTAAAAACCTGTTTTGTGGAGAGCCGGAGCCTCACTGTGGCCCCTCTGGGGGAAGAGCCAAGTCCCATGGGCAGCCCTGCTCCTGCCAAACAGTGGGACATAGGCTCCCTCCACCTTCCCTAACTACTGCCCCATGCCTGAGTGCCATCACCCTAAACAGGGGAGGGTGTGCTAATCCCAGACACCTCTCAGACAGCACGGAGGGCTGACATTTCTGCTCTTCTTGTTCAAAATAAGTAGAAGCAGCTGCATAGTGGGGAGGCCCCCACCCGCCTCTCCCGCGGGGGAGGCAGTTGTTGCTCTAACAGAGGGCCCTTGTGCAGGGAGCCTCCTCCACTCATGTTATTTTCAAGAACAGCCTAAAGCAGCCAAGCATCAGCCCCCATGAAGGTCTTCATGAGGGTTCCCACTTACCCAGCATGAGCAAGGACCCCAAAGGTGAAAGTCAACCTCTGACTGAGGAAATCTTAAGTGGCAATCCCTTCATGGGCCAAAAATAGCACTACCACCTCTGCACAGGAGCCACCAGACCACTACAGCTCTACTAGGACCTACATGACCTGGGGATGTGCCCCCAGACACACCATGTGCCTTTTCCTGGGCCATCACTGCTCAAACCCAGTCCCCGCCAGCAGCAGGGTAGCAAAGGCGCTGCATCACGTCCCTGTGCAGCCGCGTGGCGGGCGGGCGTCTTAATTTAGAACATTAATGACACAAATTAAACCTCCACCCTCCCAGCTCCCAGTAACAGGCACCATCCGAATGTGATAAAAATAGGCAAGTGTGGGAAATAAAGCCGATTAGCAACTTGAAAACGAACAGCTAATTTTAAAAAAAGTTTTCATACTCAGCAAAATAATTCAAGCAATGACCAAGTAGAAAAGCCTGTTCTTTTCAGATAATGGTGGGCTATGAATTTTTCCGAATTCTACAAGACTATGGCTTGAAACAAGTATTTCCATCCTTACTGCGAAGTCCGAGGACAGACCTGCAGAGCCATTTCATCTCCCAAATCATTCTCACAGCCGTGTTTTCACCATAGCAAATATTTTTTCAGCTGGTTTTGGTAAACTCCATTTCTGGTCACCTCTGCTTGGAGCTCCTATGAGGACCTGGTGATTGCTAAGTGTGGCACATGTGCCTTTGGGCCAAACTTGGAGAGCTAGTGGGAATTTTGCTGGGTGAGGGAGCAGGCTGTGAGTGCTGGGGGAGCCCCTGTGAGCAGCACCTCAATCTTTGTCTCGCTGGATCCAGATCCCACCCTAGGCTATGGGGATCTGTGCATGGACACTGGTTTGAACATTTTCCTCGTCAGAAGGTGGCCACAGGGCCCTTGAGTGGTGGGGCTTGCAGCCTGTGGAGGAAAAGCCTCACAAAATCATGGCGCTCAACCCCAGCACTCTTCTGTTCCGGTTTGCTGGCAGAATATCTGGCTTTGGGAGATCTTGCCTAAAATTCACCGGTGCCGCTTTCTGAAGACGCCTTATAGCTAAATTGGCTAACAAAAAGCCTCTTGTAGATAAAAGAGCTCTGCAAGTCAACAACTGGCTAAGCAGTTTAAACCTCTAAGTAAGGCATCCTCTATTTAAACGTTATAGGCAAATCTAATTTAAGCTTTTAAAAATATTATGGGCAGGTGTTTCAGTCGTGGGCACACTGGGCTGTGCGCGGGGCTGGGAGGGGGCTGGGCGCCGCTTCCCAGGCGGGCAGCATTTTGTTCAGCCAAGCTTTCTGCAGAAGGGCCACGTGACAGAGGCCAAATAAACAGCATCTGGGGATTTTCAATTACAGACCTTCACCCAGCATGCCTGCACTGTAATCTCTACCAGATGAGGCTCAGGCCTCACTATTTTCAATAATTCACACACTGTGTACACATAACATGACAATAAGGGCATTCATGCAACCGCCTGATTCGCACATCAAAGCTCCCAAATGGCCAGCTGTAAGCATGCTTACTGCTGAATAATTCATTCTTTTCACAGGCTTGAAAAAACGCTCAGCGGGAGTTGGCAAGCTTGTGTTCTTTCCTGTGTGGTATGCTAAACTCAAATTTTGAAAGAGGTACAGCCCCACTAAAAAGAGTCAGAGATACAACTATTTAAATGTGCATTTGCGAGCTTTCGGATGGCTGCTCACGGAAAGAAAAAAAAAAAGAAAACAAAAAGAGAAAAAAAGAGAAGCACTATGTTTCTGAATGGGTAGCAGAGATAAGATGAAATAACCTACATATCTTCTGAGGCAGGTGGTTAATAGAAAGAAAATGATAAAAAAATGTTTTCTGGCTAGTAAAATATTTTTTACACATATTATTCCTGGATAAATATCTTAGGCACATAATAGTCAACAAGTTCAGTGGACTTGAAATTTCCTCATACTTAGCATAAATTTTCTACTAGATGGCAAAGAGGGTTTTATTTAAGGCTATCATATATGAAAAAGGCAAACACAGAAACACAAGAGCTAATTCTGTAACTCCTATTTACTGTTCTCACAGATACGGGTTGAATACTAATTTCTAGATGATATTTTAACAACTCCAAATTTTCAGCTGTGTCTCTGAACATTTAGCTTGCCACCAGTGAGTGTTCCAGATTTTGTAATACTTTCACTTAACAGAAGCATCATTTCTTTAAAAAAAAAAAAAAAGGGGGGGAAAGGGGGGAGGAGGAGAAAAAAAAAGGGTCTGCTTCATAATATCAAGTCTTCGTGACTGTCAATCAATGCCCGAACCAGCAGGATCAACTAGTCATGACCTCTCCTTATAGCAAACACATGCTGCTTACCAGCTGTGGACTGTGTTTTTTACATCCTTTTCTCTATCATTCAGAATGGCTTCCTCCTAATCACAATAATCCCAAAAGTGCTAAAACATATCAATCGTCCTTTAAGCCCTGCCTACAAAAGGCCAGCCGTCCGGCCTTTATGGGCTTGTCCAACAGCAGCTGATACTTCATTCAACTACAAATCCAATTTAGCAGTTACAAGAGGTTTAGCATCACTGGAAAAATATTGGTGTTGATCCTGCACTCTTAAGTCAGCAAATATTCCTTTGCCATATTGTTTAGCTTTTTCTGCCATATTTACACTTCTGCTGGATTTCCCTGAGTGACTTCAACAACAGCATTTAACCTCTGAACTGGTAATATTTGCAGTTGATCAAACAGTGATTTTTAAAATACGTTTACCACAATTACAGAAACATAAGCCTATTTGTATTCCAACTGTTACATTTCTGAAAGAAAAAATACCCAACAACCCTAAAAACAAACACAGTCATTTCACTCAAAACCATAGAGCACACTTTATGTACTGGTTATGCAGGATGTTATTTATTATGACCCTTCAGGCAAGTTCATGGCAATTCTTTCATTTATGTATTTTTAATTGCCCAGTGAGCCAATGCAAACACTCCCTTGATCCCCCTTTGCTTTTTTTTTCCTTTTTGTTTTTCCCCTCTTTAAGCAGCAGTATCTGTAATGCTCAAAGGAGTTTACTACTTCCTAGCCCAAATCTGCCAATCTGTGGGAACACTCAGTTTAGTCAGCCTTAGATAATGGGAATACAAGGCAGGAGATCCCTTTGCTAGTCCTGTGGGAGAGAATGGGAGCTGCTTTTCATTTGCTTTGTAGAGAAAATAACCAGTCTCAAATCTGCATCAAGCACAGGATCTCCATCCCTCTGCACAGGCACCTGCTGGAGGACTGGGGCCACACAGCTCACCCACATCCAAGGACACAGGCAGGTCCCACAGTCCCCAGGAAAGAGAGCGGGGGCAAAAAAATTCACCCAGTGCCTTAGACCTGTTGGATCTTGTTGCTGCACTGAGTCCTTTGGGAGCCAAGGGCCTGGCTCTGCATTTAGGTAGGGACCATGCACCAAAGTGCAAGGGCAGGACCATGAGGAAACAAAGACTGCAGGGTTCCTAAAATGGGCTTTAAGGGCTGCCCCAGTGTTTGCACACACACACAAAATTACAATAAGCCACTTAAATATTATTATACACAAATTAACTACTTGCAAAGCATACCATAACTGGGTTGCCTGAGAGGAGAGGGAAAAGAAAAGATCCCAGAAACAAAATAACTGATATAATCCCTTCGGATGCTAATGAGTGAACAATTACAATGACTCATTGAAGTTATATCATGATGATACTTCCAAAGAAAAGAACTTTTTGTGTATTGCATTAAAACCAGCAACAATTAAATGATCCCAGATTGAAGCAAGACCGCAATTTAATTTACACAGCAAAAGGGAAATGACCTAATAGTAGCACAGAAAGATATTCTCCTCATGTCAAGTCTTAACCTTTTGGTTTTTATCCCGGGTTCAGTTTTAGAGAAAACAATGAAAAAGACCCATAGACACAGCTGGTTCAAAAGTCTTCATTGACATTAATGCAATGCATTGGATTCTGTTTGGCAGGTCTTCATACTGGGAACTATTCCACATAAGCAATGTTTATTAATTTCCTTCTTCTGAGTTTTTAAAAACATAGACAGAACATATTTCAAAATGAGAATAGTGATCCAGAGAGCTCTCTGAATATTCATTAATTAATATTTTGTCAGTGTTGGTTGTCTCAACAAAAGAAGGTTTTACAATTTACTCTAAGCCTCATTTAATTAAAATTTAAATGTTACAAAAATACATGGGTTTTTTTTGCCCCTAGTAATTATTTTCTACTTATTATAAATTGTATTTTACTGCAATCAAAAACGCATTTCAAAACAAGCAGTGATTTTTAGGCTTCAGAATATACAAAGAAATCCCCACAGGAAAAAAAATCCCCAAACTTGACCTTTGTCATCTCTCTGGATCAGCTACAGATGTTTAGTAGATTATACAAAAACCTAGATGTCCTTAATCTGACATTCTGTTTTTTTACCCCTGCTACGATAGGAACTCTTAGTAACCTATCTGCGAAGATCCCGTGTGAATTCCACGCAAATTCCATGTTGTTTTCCAAGGTAGTTGTAATTTTTCAGTGACATGAGTGTTTCAGGAAGGAGCAGACTCTTGCCCAATGCTACTGATAGAAAGTCTGATTTGGACAGGAATCCTTCAAATACACAGACAATGGGCTGGCTGACCTGTCATGCATGATGGATGAGTTAAGGGGATTAAAACCACTATTTGCATCAGAATAGATAAAAATTAGCAAAATAGAATTTCTCAGTAGGTGGCTTCAGTTCAGTTCCTTCTCTTAGGCAAAATGAAGTTCATTTTTAAAGGAATTACGATTGTTTAAGTAACGCTTATTTGCAGAGGAGAAGTTCTGGATGCTGGTTTGCTTTCTATTGTTTATTCTTTAAGAAATACACTCTAACTATCACAACAGTATCCTTTTCTCCCCATGTTTATTATCAAAGCATTACACAACTACAGTGTTCTAACCACTATAAACACTATGCATACCTTAATGCTTACATGTTTCTAAGGTGCATATACTCCCAAAAAAGTGGTTTGAGTTCAGAGAGGGATGATCAAAAAGACAAAAAAATTACATTAAATTGTGTATTGATGCTTCACTGAGGTTCTGAGTACAAGCCTGTGACTCAGGAACTGTAAAAGGCAGATGCCTGAATCACAGCATGTTTCTTTTGACTAGATTCATATTGCACGCAGTGATGGTACTTAAAAGACTCGGAGATGGCTGCACAAAGTAACATAATGAAAGACTCCCCTAACAGAATAGCATTATATTGTTTATACAATATATCTCTGAAAGGAATCTGTATGCACAAATCAGTGCACACAAGCAGGCAAACAGATGTAGAAAGTCCAGAAACATCCATGGAACATTTCCCCTCACTCCTGCTGAGAGCAAGCAAGATTTGTCTGTCAGACAAGAGTTGTAAAATTAGTGGAGGTCTCGCTCTTTGCAAGGCTTGCACATCCAATGTAGCCTCCAGAAAATCCAGCACTTTTCAAAACACATGTGTTTACTGCCAAATACGTTACTGGACTCCATGACCAGTGAGATATTGCACTGTGCCCTATGGCAGCACTAGCAGAAAGCAAAGCTGAGGCATGGAGGAGGCAGATTTCTCCCACTGATGACATTACCAACAGGAAAAGCTGTGACATGATTTCTCAACTCAGCATTTACTATAATGAGATTTCAAGAGAGCAGGTCACTTCCCTCGCTCCAGTGATGGGGGTTCTGGCCACATTCAGGGGTTGTGTAAAACAGGTCAATGGCAGAGCTTGGGATCCATCCAACACTAACCTTGGTTTCCAAGTTATTTCACAAGCTCTAAGTAACATTTTGTGGAGATTTTATAGGTAACAATGTCATTCTAGCTACAGTACAATAAATACTTTGCTCCAATTATGAACCCACAAGAGAGGCCCACAACATACTTGGGCTACGGGGTGATTTCTTGCAAACCTAGTCTCAAAATGTTTAAAATTGAGACTCCTTTAACTCTTTTTTCAGCCCAAAGAAAGACCTGTCTATATTTCCAGTCGTGATAGGAACCTGTCCAGACCAGTTGCCCATTCCTGCCTCCCTGCAGATCCTGTCTGGGTCACTGATGTTCAAGCTGAAATGGAGGAAAACAATATCCCTGCACTTCTGAAGGATCCCCAACATACCAGTCCAAGGGAAGAAAGAGAAACCTTAATGTCATCATGAACGCAGGTATGAGAACACCATAAACTGTTAAAGAACTGAAGACACCACTGCTTATTTTGAAGCTCAGCTAACAGATACAGCAATGAAGAGTTGAGTAATCAAATACTACTGCACCATAATGTATTTTGCTTAAATTTGGAAGTGTTCCTCATAACCCACTCATTTGTCAGAGTGAAAAATGCCTGCCTGGCTCTCCTTGCCCCTATGCCCCAGGCTTCATGGCCCCTAGCATCCCACAGTATATCCCAAGAAATACCATGCTGCTGATTTCACTATCATTGAAAACACCCATTTGTGCCTTTCAAAATCTGCAGGATTATCTTGGAGAATCATAAGAAAACTTTGCTTCATGTATCCGCCAAATACATTAGAGCCCTAACATTTGTAATCTTTGTTATAAATTATTTTAGTCAAAGTGCTTGCTTTGGATGATGGGAGGGCTCTGTAAAGAAAAATAATTTAAGGGGTAGGACATGCCAGAGAACCAAGAGAAAATTACAGTTATTTATAATCTTTTTACCACTAATTTGTTTCTGTAGTAAATCACTACTTGCTTTTGCTTCCAAGCTCATACTTATACTTTACATAACATTTATCTAAAAAGTGTAAATTTGGAAACCTTTTCTTTGTTTGTTTTGGATAAATGAGTAATGGAGTGCAAACACAGTTTCACGCGTAATTCTTAATCCCACTTTCTTTAGGCCTGACGCAGTAGGAAAGAAACTTTACACTCTGGTTGCTTTGTGCCTGAGTACCATTGACATGGGACTGGGAGAGGAGACTGGGCTTCCAGCTGCAGCTCTGTCGAGTCCCTGTGCTCCTTTCACAGTTTTGCTTGTTATAGATGTCAGCTCTCTAAATATCCCAGATTCACGAAAGATGCTTCCCTCCACCCACATCCATGCCATGGTTATCATATGGAGCAGCCCCCATTACCCGTGGCTTCTAGTCCTGACAGCAATACCAGGCATTTCACAAGGAGCAGAAGGACTTGGCTTTTCAGTTCCAACAGACTCACTAAGGCTGGAAAAGACCTCCAAGATCATTGAGTCCAACCATCAACTCAGCACCACCATGTCCGCCACTAAACCATGTCTCCAAGTGCCTCATTCATGTGCCTTTTGAATGCTTCCAGGGGCTGAGGGCTCAGGGCTGCCATTAGGACAAGGATGTGGGGACATGTTCCTCACACTAACATCACCAGACCCATGATGGGTGCACAGGCAGGACCTATGAGCACGGCAGCTTCATGCAGCAAAGCAGGAATGCTTAAATACACATATACCTGGAACTGCAGTCAACGTGGCTTAGAGATTTCTGCCCCTACCAAGCTCTCCATTTGCTCATGTGACTTTATCATCTGTTCAGCCTAACCTGATGATTTGGTATTCTCCTCCCCCTATCCTTCCCAAACAGTAAGGACAAGTAACAGCAATCCTTCCCCTTCCCTGGTTGTTTCCAAGATTACCCTCCACCCCATATTGGTTCGTCTTTAAAGATCACTACCCTTCTGCCCAGCCCGTAGCATACAGCCTGCACCCAGCCGAACATGCACGCTGTCACACACACTATAAGGAAGGCTGTTTTACAAGTGTTACTGCCTATTGGTCAAAGTTCTGAACAAGACTCCTGCATCTTACTTCAGCCTTGGCCAGTGGCTAGCTGAATGCACCTTGACACACAGAAAACATCAGTGAGGGAGTGGTCCTGATCTTCACCAGCTGAGATCGACAAATGAAAAAGGGGTTTCAAGTGTTAAATACTCCGTAGTTGGTTTCAACATTCTGACACTGGCATGAATTCAGATGCATCCTGTGGCAAAAGGGTATTTCAGAGCAGTGGCAACACGCTCAGCATCCCTCTTCCTAATTCACAAGGTTCTGCCTATGCAAGCACAGAAATAGTGGTTCAGTGCATTGCTAAAGCACAGACAGTGTACAGACTACTACACTGTACCTAAACTTCTGCCAACTCCACCTGGCACTAAATTTCTTAGTTTTACAAATCTCAAAGTACTCTATTATATTTGGATCCTTTTATGTTTTGGTCATAAAGGCATTTTCACTGAGGCAGCTGGCAACTCCATCCTGAAGCTGCCAATCACACCAGTATCAATATTTTAGCACACACTAGGTTTTTGCTATTAAAAGACAAAGAAATGGTCATTGGGTCAGCCAAAGAAACTCCATCTGACATCAGACTTAGCTATAGCACGTGCACAAAGAGATTAAATTAGTGCTGCAGAGACTTACCAAAAGTGCTTGTGAGAGTGACATCCCTTTCATCTTTTGTGAGATGCATATGAATATATCAGTACTCGCCCTTCCAGACACTAAATTGAGCTATAGACTGATTTTCCATAAGGACTGGTGGACTTAGCCATGTTAGATTAACAGCTGGATTCGATGATCTTAAGGATCTTTTCCAACCTAAATGATTCCTTGATTCTATGACATAAGAACAAGAAGTAAAAATATACTTAATTACCTCAGAGGCTCACAAATGCTTATATGAAGCTATTAAAAAGCTGAGATTAAAAACAACACATTCATTTAAAAGAAAATGAAAGGTGGTTTCTGGTATGGCTGATGCAGTTACATGTTTTCTGTTGGGGGAAATTTACAGCCACATTATTGCTGTCAAGGAGGGGAGTGAGCCACAAGGATTTCCAGATGCCATGTGTGAAGTTTCTCATTTCCCCTACTATACTAAAGTATATTATCACCCAAACGCAAACAAGCTTTAAAAGTATCTGTCATTAAAACATGTGTGGCCCCCTTGCCTGGACTTAGGAGATTTGGGTTTTTTTCTTTTCCTTTCCTTTCTTTTTAAGCCAGATGGGGGAGAGTGCACTGCAGCACTTCACAGGGGCCTAGTACTGATCATACTCATGTTGACAGCAATACTTTGGGCTGCACCCAAAGTGAGATGTACATGCTGCACCCTGTCAGTGAGAAACCTGGCTCTGCCGAACAGTAACATTTCACTTGTAGAAAGTCAGGCAAAGGAGTGGAAGAATTGCTGCCACGACACTTCTCAGAACAGCTATGAGTGTGAAAACAGATTTAAAGGGAAAAACATGTTCAAGTTTCTCCTGTACCTGTAAACCAAACTTGCCACACCAGCAAGCAGTGGAGGGACCTGTCCCATTGTATGGACACCAGTGGGCAGCTGGGATTGCTGCCTGCACAGGCACAGGAGACCACCCTGACACCTACAGAGACAGCGGCCCCATGCCAAAAGGACACTCAAAGGTATTCTGCAAGCCTGAAGCAGAACAACCTCTCTTAGGACTGTCAGGGATCGCTGTACACTCAGGCATGAGGCTTTCAAGGGAGAATGGGTACAAACGAATGCCTTGCAGTCGATCACCTTTCCAACTCTTACTAGCAGAATGGTAGAAGAATTAAAGCTAGAAAATCTTACGATTGAACTTTTGTTCCCAACTGGATTTGTTTTTAAAAAAGCAAATACAAAATTTTTGCAAAGGTCCAGCATGATGGTACTGAAAAGAAGACAGAGGTGGAACCATCAGAAGGCTGATGTTGTATAGTTCCCCATGGATTTTTTAACCAACGCAGGTGTTTTGTTAAATGATGTTAACTTGAATCTTTTGCTGAAGATGAGAACTAAATGGGAGATGTTGGGTCCAAAGCAGAGCTGACCCTTCTGTCTCACATCTAGAAATACACGAGCCCCAAGATCCTGAGTGGGAGCAAGAAAAACAGTTTTGCTCAAAACTCAGAATGAAACCAAAAGTCTGTTAAGGAAACAGGGCATGCCGGCATTCTTCACTGCAGCCAGAAAACTTCCCCATTTCTACAGGGCCACTGGCACAAAGTGGCATCTGTTTCTGAGGTACTTTAGCAGAATGAAGGCTGAGGAGAGCCCCATTCCAGCACCAACCAAACTGATTGGACACCATTTTTATGACATAAGCTTTGGTCTATTATTTCAAGAAGCAGTTTCATGTCTTCAGTTCTCTCTTGTAGTCCTCCCAAAGGGGGTATATACAACATAAGCCTCAGCTATCAAAAGGACGCTCTTAGAAGCACTAAAGCAAATCCCTGAAGCTACCTTAATCACATCAGACACTTGGCCTGAAGTTATGATATAGTATTTTCTGAAAGAAACATAGATCCAAGGAACAAAAATGGTCCCTCAGAAACTCTCAGGCTCCACATTAATACTATAGAAGAAGAGAATTTCTGCTATAGCAACAGTGCAAATAGCTGAAGACTCCAGTGCACAGCACGCATGTTTGATGAAACAGAAAAACAGCCAATGCAATTATTTCAATAAACTTAAGACAAGTCATTATGGACAAATCCCCTTTCCAATCTATAAAGGGCAAATCATTGCCTTGCTGTAGCACGATGATGGAAGCTGAAGTGCCTGAGACTTCATGGCACTCACTTTCAGCTAAAGAAACTCATCCACAGTGTCTTCCACACCTATCAGTGCTTGATACTCCAGCCTTGTTAAAAAAACAAGTTCATACATCAAAAACAAAAGTGTCATTACAGTGCTTTTAAAACAATCAGTCTGGCTTCTCCTTCATCTTTTCATATCCACTAGATTAATTAAAGACTTCAACTAAAATGTAAGCCTATTTATGAAAGTTTTTAAAATTCAGTAACTCAGATCTTTCCATCCTAGTATTTATTTTCCATTGTAACATCTGCCACCCTGGCAGGCTTTTGTTTGCATCTTTTCCCATTCTTACCTGGACAAAGGGCTCTTTTTTATTCTCCAGATAAAAAAAAAAAGAAGTCAAGACATCAGACATTTCTTTATATATAAGTAAGGTCATTCAAGAGTGAATATGAGCTAAACATACTCAGCAGCTCTGAAAATTAGATCACAGACTTTTATGGCTGAATTATTTGCTGATTCTCCAACCACTGGACATACTTTGTCTTGCACATCTGAGAAAGTGAATCTCCACAGAAATCAGATCTCAATCTGTTTTTGTTATGTATATTCCCAAGTAAGACCTACTTGCATGTCAAGAGGGAGATGTAAATATGCAGATATTTGCACAGGGGAGGATGCAGTTGGCCAGGCAGGCAAGTGGTGTGTATGTCCTCACACTGTGCAGGGAGGCACAGAACTATGCTGGGTGGAATCAAGGTCTCTCACTTGAAAATGCCTTTTCTTAGTCACTGCCTCTCTGAAGAGCTGCTGACTCTCATTGCTTGCCCATAGTCCATCCTGCCAGCATTATCCCTTAAATTAAGAGTTGTCCTTGTGTTGCTGCCAAAAGTAATTTTGAACAAGTACTTCTGCAAGCAGCAGAACCAAGGAGCCCTGTTTTCTCGTGGCTCTCGGTCCTGACAATGAGCTTTTGCATGGATCCTGGTGCCCCACCTCCTGAGGACTGCGTTCTGTCTATCCCCCGCAAGATGCTCATAGGTTCTCCCTCCCATCTGCCTGCTTTCCTGTTTTCACGGAGATAAAAAAGATATTTTATAAGATCATCATTCCTCCAGTTCAGTTAACAGCAAGTAAGGGATTTGCAGAAGTGACTGGGGACAAACATTGGTGGACCACTTTGGGGCTGTGGACAAAAGGAAAATTCAAGAAAGAGAGTTCTGTTTCACTGTGGTATTCAAATCTGAATTTAGAGCTTAGCTGCTTATGGCATTTCAACATGATTGCAAACTGTCACCTCAGCTATCTAGACCCTCTATCCCTGTAGTATGCAGTAAAGATCACAGGAAAAGATCAACAGAGACCAAAGTGGATCAAGAAGTTTTCTTCTTCAAAAAGATTTTCTCTTCTAAACTTGTAGTTTCACGGCTTTGCTTGAACAGAGAACATAATAGAAACATGAGATAAAGCTCTTTATGCTGGAGACATTCGTGGACAAAAAACCAAATTCAATCCCAGATCCTATATCATCTTTTATATAGCTGATGGTTCACATACTCAATACATACCTCTTACTAAACTTGGGTTTGAAAGAATTCAGAATTAAGTGGAAATTATTAATATTTTACAATGTCAAAACATTTATGGGTGAAAAGACTGAGTTGGTAGAACTGTTGACTTTATAAGGTTAAATAAATGTTTACCTGGCTTCAGGAATTAGTCAACTGCAATCAGTTATATTAACTATTATAATTTATTCTAATTTGAGAATCTTAAAACCAGTGCAAATTACATAAATTAGGCAAACTTAATCCTTGCGCTTAAGCCCTCTTAAGATCAATTCCGTTCCTTGGAATTTGAAAGGTTTCATTGAAGTTGTTGACAGTGACATCTTAAGGTATATATATAACAAAAAGCATTTTAAACGTAATGTAATCTTAATTGCTGTCATAAAATAAAATACACTTTAAAACCCCCTGTTTTCTTTCATATTGTCTTGTCTTTTTCCTAAAATGTGGGAAATAAAACCAGATAGCACTCAATACTGGGCTCAGGAGAAATCATCGTCCTGAAAGTTCTACAATATAAAATCCAATACATTCAGTAACAGACTACATTAAATTTGACCTAACCTATGAGCAGGGCTCTTGATCCAGAAATAACATCCCTTTGCACAAAATCAGTATTTTGAAGGATCGTAATCTTAAAGTGACCTATGGAAATATAACACCTCGTGTCTGCACAAGAAGGTTACACTGAACCAAAGGATGGCAAGTGCTTACATTCAACAAGGCAGATGTACCATGTAGGTCTCATGTGTAAATACCCAATGTTTTTCTCAGGAGCAAAGAAATTATGCCACTTCATCTAGGAACAGTCTCAAATGTAGTTCAGTCTGTAAGAACAGAGAAATAGACCCATTTCACAAGAAAGGGATGCACTAGCAGAAGACTTTCTTTGGTCAAGATTTTCCCATTTTTCCTTCATCCACCCATTCAACCTGCAACACAAAGGCAGGTTTTAATTCAAAAAAACAAAACAAAACAAAACAAAAAAAAAACCACCAAAAAAAAACCCAAAACAAAACAAAATCAAAAAAACCCCACCATACCAGCATGCTGAAGGCATCTGGGAGAGCAGTAAATTACTCATAGATTGGAAAGATTGATTTGTGAAGAAGTTACAACGAAGTGGAGACATTGCAAGCAGCATGTACATGGTGTAAAGGCTGAGTTTCCCAGCAATCTCTGAATGCCCTCAATTCCCACTAGCAGACTGAAATCAGTGGGAGTTCAGGACATTCAACAATTCATAAAAATTAAAGCAGGGCAGCGACTGGTTTTATTGTTTGTTCTTGGCAGTACACTCTAAGAGCTCGACGCTCAAGGAATGCATGATCTATGTTGTGACAACTTTGCAATTTAGAAAGATTTAAGCAAAAGGGATAGGGCAGTGAAAAGGGGTGTAACAGGTGAATAAAGTGATCAAAGCCAATTGTGGCTGGCATTCTTTATTAATATAGCAATCTCTGCGTTACGGGTAGAGACTATTCCCAAAGCAGCTCAACCTACCTGTTATTGACATCCTCATTTCCTACAAATCACGACAGAAGTGCTTCTCTCGTGCTTCAGAGGGCTGTAATCTGGAGGACTGTGGGTATTGGATGTGGAGAGGTTTGCAGGCCAGCTCTGGCACTGCACTGCACTCCTGGGGGGAGTGCACAGCGGGACATACCCACTGTGGATGGGAGGGAAAGGAGCTGATAAATGGGATTGGGGAGTGCAGGACAAGGGGCCAGGGGCTGCCTCATGGGCACAGGCAGGAGTGCTGCAGTCTGCAGTGGGAAGGAAGACATTTGAGTTGCATAAAAAAAGAATAAGAACAGACTTTTTTTTTTTTTTTTTAACCTGATATGTGAGAATATATACAGAGAGCTGATCTTAAAAAAGCAAAGTTTAAATTTTAAGCAAGACAATTCCTTCCAGATTTAAAAACCTCCACAGGCTTTCAAGGCCCATGTTGAAGTTCTAAAAACTAAATTGGCAATGCACTAGAAAATACACTGAGAGGAGTATTTCACCAATTCCTTTTCTTTCCCCACTAGATGTATATTTAATATTTTCTTTCTCTATGACCTAAAAATCTACACCTGTAATAACAGAGCCCCGGGTGATAGGCACACCATAAACCATGTGATAGGCCTGCAAGACAAATATCCCTGACCCACCCCAAACTCAAAAACCCTACAGTACCAATGCTGTTCTTTGCTTCAACTCAGACAGTTTCGTTTTAGGTAGTCCTGTGAGAAGCATGGATTTTGATTCAGTGATCCTTAGGAGTCCCTTCCAACTCATGATATTCTGTGATTCTATGACTCTTTTTAGTTACATTCCTCTAAACCTGAGCATCTGATAGCCACACCCAGCAGACTCTCCTTGCTTATCTTTCTGGTTTTCTTGCATAGAACAGAGAGTAAGAAGAGAAGGAGGTGATAAATCACTGAGTGCTTACTCTTCAAGAATAGCTGCAACCAGTTAGTATTGTCTTAACATCACTCTTCTTGTTTATCTCAATTTTTCTAACAAATTACACTTTCTATTTAAGCATAAGCTTTGCATTTCTTGGACACATGGAATACGTTAAAGTAATTCCACAAGTCATCTCCTTTTCTTTCAGGGGAAAATAAAATAAGAACCTCCTGTCAGTGCAAGGGACTGTCCCACCTTTAACTTCCAGCTAATGCTTAACACTAGGCTTAAACCAGGTTTAAAATTGCAGCATATAAACACACAGAAGCTGAAAAAACCACGAGCAGCCCTTCCATCTACTTTGCTTTACACATTAAACCACGATTCAGAGTCCATTAAGGCATCTAAATGTGACTTACCACATGTGTTAATTGTGTGGGGAAAAAAAAAACACAACAAAATACAACCCTCGAATGTGGACATTTATGTATTCCCATTATTCAGACCCTCTTGATGCCACAATCTCCCACTTCTATAGTTTATAAATGTTTGATTTAAAATATAGCCATTTTATCATTTGTACCACATTTACCTCATCTTACCACTGTTCTGACTGGATGAGAAGCTAATGTAGCCTACACTGTCTGGTCAATTATTGCATGGACACCAGGGACCAATTAATGCCATCCATAAAAGCCTGAATCATTCTGTCAATTAACTAGAACTAACTATGTCATCAGATATATTACTGGTGAGCAAGTCTATTTGGTTGCAATATGTCTTGAAGGAGAGCAGTATCAAATGAATCACAATTGACTTGGACAACTGCTAGCATAATTTCAGAAGATGAAAAGACAAATGTGGTAGTTATTAGTGGTCCCCTGAGGAATTACGGCCAAGCAATTGTAATGTGCTAAGACTGTACTAGCAGGTGCCCACAGCACAAATCAGGCAGAGGGTTAAATCAATATTTTCAATTTCTTAGGATCAATCCAGTGTTTGAACAAGATGGAAACTTGTTAGCAATTGGCAGAATGTGTAAATGAAAAGTCAAACTTCTTATTATTTGCTAAACAGGAATCAGTGCTCTGCATCATGCCCTTGGCACAAGGTAATGCTTTCATGATCCAGTTGCTTGGGCATTCACTAAAAATCGAGCAGTGCTTAAATTTTAATAGAGTGCAAAAGGTTACTTTAATACATGCCGAACATTCAGGATCTTTAAAAATGATTGAAGTGTCAATAGGAAAGTTTTTGAGCTGTGACAACAGCATAGTTATTAACGATTAGTGCAAGAAGCAGAAGAAACCTTGACCACTTCAGAAAAGTCTCACCAGGAATGCAGCCTGACATCTCTGGTACAACTTAACATTTATTCTGTTTTATATGGAAGAACCTTTGGATCATGAAGGGATCATTTACCAATTAAACAAGAAAGAAAAAAGTGACCTTACAAATCGATTTCATTTGTCACTGCAGGGTTTAAAGATGCCTACATCAGGATCTAAAGCATTGAAATCATATTCTTTAATTTTAACACAAAGGTGTGAAAATGAACTGTTACATCTTAGTATTGTTTTACAAAAAGATATCTCCAGCTAACTTGACAATCAGTGTTTGGATGATATACCTTATTTTGAGTTAGGGAAACACAAGCTTAAAAGGACACCTTATACAGGGCAAAGTAAAGTCTCCGGGAATTGAAGGTAGAAAACTGACAAGCGACACCATTGTACCTGGGAAAAAAAAACATGTGATGACAGGGAAAGATATTTCCATGATGCACACCCAACTCTTTAAGGCCATTATTTCAAGCAGATCAAAAACATGAACCATTTTTCATGCTATAAAACTAAAGAAATTTTTATTAGGAAAGCAAAAAGAATGCCCTGATGGTTAATTAAAAAGAGGAAAACACAAAAAAAGTACAATTTTGAAACGCAAATGCCTGAAGAAAGCACCTATGCTTCAAATATGAATACATTTCTCTGTATGCTGGGCTGGTATAGGAGTTCTTTGTATTGTCTTCAGTGTTTGGACTTCAGCTCATGGGCACAACAAGTGAAAAGGTAGGTGAAGCTCCTCTTTCACAGTTGCCAGGGATAGTAACAGTCTTTTTAATGCTCTTTGTTGACGTTCTTCAACTGTGAAGATAACAACAATTACAACATTGGAAAAACTGACTGGAGTGCCTTTCATCCAAAGGATCTCAGAACACTCTAAGCACCAGGGCAGGGAAATGATCCCTCACTCAGCATATGGTCAACCTGTCAATTCACTGCTACAGAAAGTTACCAGCAACAGCTCTCTAGCTGCTGTTTTTAAGTAATAGTTGTAGCCTTCCTTGATACAGGCCAAAAAAAAGAGCACTTCAACTTCAAGAAACTGCAAACTCTTTTAAAGTTTAACATCAGATGCTGTATAGATGAAATAGGAGATATTTCTTCTTTCTCAGCCTTTTCACAGAAAAACAAGGGTGCCAAGTTAAATGAAATAATAATTTAAAAAAATTAAAATGGATTTCCCTATTTCAGGGTTGGCCCAGATGATCTATTCTCAGTGTCTAACTCACTGCAGCTTTGTCTGATTTGTGCAATACATTGTCAAGAAGACCTTTTTCTGGAGGTGCATTTAGCATGACATGGGGGATTCTCCACACCACAGGGCATCAAGTACAGTACAACTAGGGGAAAAACAAGAGAAAGAACTCACTATAGTAAGATATAATTATTCTTTGAAGAGTAATACAAGGAAGATAAGCCTTTTAATCCAGGATACACAGCCAACAGATATTTTCCTTGCCTAGCCCCTCTACCTGTGCACTCTGTACCAGTAACAAAGTGTGTTTTTGGCTCCCTGCACACACCCTCAGGTGAAACCACTACCTGGCTCTATGGAGAATACAGTGTACATGTACTTCCTTCTCTTGGCCTGGGAAGCTGGAGGAACCTGCGCCTTTAAGAAGCACAGGGAACCAGCGCAATCATTTGAAACCCAAGGTTCAGCAAATAGGAGACAATAAAACATGGAGTAACTTGAAACCAGCCCACGAGCTGCCCAAGAGAAATCTCCAGCTTGTCTGGCTCTCAGACACACCCTTGCAGCTCTTCTGGAAAGCTGGGCCCTGTTTGCAAGACAAGGAGCTAATTGATTCCATCGTCCTCTGTGTGCGCAACCATAAAATAAAGTGCATAAAGGACAGAGCGGACACACAGCTCAGCTGACCACGTTAAAAGACTCTGCTGTCTAACAACGTGCTGATCACAGAACAAGCGCCCCAATTGTTCCAGCCAGACGCCACGGGACCCAGAATGCATAATTTCAGTGCCTGTGTGTCCAACTGTAGGGTAT
>NW_020955288.1:371086-558124 GCF_003031625.1 Empidonax traillii | reverse complement strand
GTCCATGCCCTGCCACCAGCCCACACACCTGCCAGAACATCTCTTCTCCCTGCACACAGCAACAGGTTTTCATCCTCACAAAGCGGCATTTCTTTCCATCTAGAAGTTATATTCAGTAACTTCCTCTGTGACAACCTCTGAGTTGAGGTTTCCACAGTCAGGCAGAAACCCCAGAGAAAACAAAGTCAATCTTTTCAGACTGGAAGTGATATACCTCTCAGTACCTCCATTTGATTTCTTTTACAGCATTTCTGGTTCTGACCCAGTCAAACTCACCAGGCTGGAGGGAAACTGACACTGGATCTATATGAAAGTTCCCAGCGGCATGAGGGGAGAGTCACGTGCCACAGAAATATAAAGAGAATACCTCTGCTGTACTTGGCCTGAGGTGACGGATGCAAGGGCTCTACCATTCCAATTCCTCTGGACTATATGCTTAAAAGCAAATTGGCAAGACATGCATTTCAAGCAGAGCAAGAAACATGCTATCTTTGTACTCATGTGGCAATTTTTTGCTAAGCAAAGACATTGATCAATTCGACTAATGATGAAAGGGAGAAACTTATGTAAGAGCCCATTCTGCAAACACTGAATTCAAACACAGCTCTTGGATCTCAAACACAACAGAACTCTCTGTTAATTAAGAATGAACTATATAAAGCTGGATATTAAACAAGCCTAAAACCAAAAGGCTCATGATACCTTTGAAATGTTTGTGTTTTTTTCTCCAGAAATAATAATATGATCAAATATTTAGAATATATACTTAATTTCAGTACAAAAAACCATTTTGAAATTTCTGAAAATCTAGGAAAAATACATACAGCAGGAAGATAATTCCAAGCCACTTTACACACAGTTATTGAAATTTTCATATCAGTTCTTCTGGTTTAAATATGGAGCAGTTTCACCAAACAAAGTAACAACGTCAAATTGATGTAAAACTCTGGTCTATTCTGTATTTATTTATTACTATTTATGACTTCACAATATTATCAGATTTCAGACACATAACTTGTAATGCAAATGAATACAAGTTAGTAGGGAACCAGAAGTTTTCCAGCAGGTAAACAGGAGTTATGATTTTGGTCAAGCTAGAATTTAGTTTCCAGGTCTTGGCTAGACAAATTGAGTAAAATAAAGATGATAACAAACTAGTAGCCCATGAACATCATGCCCTCTGCTTTCTAACAGAAGCAGTTTCTGTCCAGGTGTCCCCACAGACTTCAAGGCAGGATTTCACCTCAGGCTCTCAGTTGTCCCTGTCCCAGAAATGAGTGTCTTCTCCTGAATACACCAGAAATGTCATGATCTAATTCAGTAAAATTCTTGCACACAATAAATTCAGTAAAATTCTTTCCTGGAATAAAGGCAGGGTTTGTGGATCACATCACAGGAGGAAATATTTACATGTTTCATCTGGTTCATCATTTGAGTTCACTGAATTCAAAGGACTTAGTGATATTTTGGTGTTTTTCCTTTCCTTTCCTTTCCCTACACCCTTGCTTGAGCCCCATGCCCTACAGTAACAAGAAATAATGACCCACACAGTCAGCCTTATACTCCTTTCAAGATTTTGATTCTGATCTGCTAGTAATGCTCTCGCCTTTCACCTTTGGAATTCACTGTCTTTAACATACCTGAGGTCTGACTCTCCTCCCATCCCCCATTTTACGACTGACTTTGCAATATCTCAGAACACTCATAACAAGGCTTCTCCTTCCTTCTTTTCAGCTTCTCTGACATCAACACGATCCATCTTGATCGTAGTAGAGCACTTATAGAATAATGAGTCTAGGGGAGAGAAGAGGCAGAAAGCAGGATTTCTCTCCAAGGCTGGAATGTGGCATACCAGCCCTCACCTTCACCTTCAAAGCGGATGAGGCAATCACCTCTCACCCCTCAGGGGAGCTGGGAGAGCAGCTCCCCTCATCACAATAGCCAGCAAATAGGTCTCCACAGTAACACCCAGAAGAACATTTGCAAAGAAAATAAGGCAAGATTCTCAAGTCTGCTGCTCCATATAACCTATTATTTCTCATATTTATTGTTATTATTACTGTTGTTTTCATTATGTCACCAGTATATTTCTGTGATGTAAAAAATACACATGAATAAATAGATTAAAACATTTTCTTTCCAAAATTACTTGCTTTGAAAAAGCAGAATCACAACTCTGTATAGTCTTATTCAACTAGAATTTCTCTCGCAGTGAAGTGCTGTGAAGTAGAGACTGGCATTTTACCATGACCTGTTCATGTTCTGCTTGGATGTGGTGCTGCTGTTAGCCAAAATGGAGCGCCTCAGTAATCCTGATCATCTCTTAGAAAAGACACCAGAATGAGGAAAATCATTGCAGCTAAATAACAATACAAAAATAAGCACAAACATTTTGTGATCAATTTTATGTCATACATTTTATTAGAATATAATGTATCGAATTATTTACAATTCAAATCTAGCATGCAAGCAAAATAGAAGTTAGTGCATCCTTAACTCTGCTTGAAGAAAGAAAAGGAGACTGCTGTAGTTTTGAAATCAGTTAAGAAGTTACTCATGCTCCTACGTAGCTGATTCTGAACCCTGTATAGTTGAATTCAAGCAGATACACTGAACAAAGGTACTCGGTATAGAAATGCTGGTTAATAATTATTTTATTCACAAGGCAGTGTCAGACTTAAGCAAACAAGCTGCAAATTATTTCATGATGTTGATGAAGATGTTGAACTGCTGCATCATCAGCATGATGCAAGACAGTTGTGTATAGCCTGAATGATTTACACATAGCATAATAACCACTGTATTTTTATGTTAGATCACAGTAAATCAGTGAAATGTATTCTAATACTATCTAAGGCAATGAACTTATCTCCCTGCACTTATTCACAGAAATATGTCCAACCACTTTTGGACTCATGCAGATTTTATGTTTATACAGAAGAGCTGATTTCCATAATCCGTAATTATAGGTGCAATATCATTCGCTGAAGAACACAGCTTTTCAAATTTAATTATAAACCCTAAATGTACTTAGCTAATCGGATCAATTGCAAGTCACAGCAAAGCACATTCTAATTTTCAAGACGGATGAAATTTTGCCACCTCTCAGCTGCTGTGAGAGCCAACGTCAGGTGAAAAGTAAGAGAAACCAGACAAGCATGTTTTCCAAGAACCATTACAGCAAATTTTATGACTGTGTTTGCAGATATGGTCCCTGCAGATCTTTGATTTGCTAACACTAGCTTTATCTTGCTGAGCCTCTGCTGGGCAGCAACCACCATGTCGAGGAGGCAACAATACCTTTTTTGCAGGTCCACTTGACTTGTTGTGCCCCACAAACACAACAGGCCAGTTCTCAAGAGCCTCTTTATGATTTTACAGGGATGAAACTGAAATTCTACATACAGGAACAGAGGGGTAATGTCAAAATAGCTCCTGAAAGGTCCTGCTCCACACCATAATTGCTGTACTTACTCTAACAAACCTGCAGCAGAGGCTGAAGTAAAGTCTTTCTTCAGGGACTCGCTCCAGCAACATGACTTTGCCACCATTCTCCTGATGCTGCTGAGCTGAGGAGGCTGCACTGAGTCCAGCACCACGGGATCTCTGCTGAGTAACCAGCCCCTCACAACAGGAAGGCGGCTCATGTGTTGTGACTCTGGATCATCAAACCCTTCTGGCTCCCCTTATTTTTTTCTGTAATATAAACCTGTTCTTTTTTCTGCAACAGTGAGCTCTTTCAGATGAACACTATCTCCTCCCTGTGATGTGCAGTGATTAGTGTAATGAAAAACAAAGCTTAGAGTACTGTAAGATAATCATATTTTCAGTGTTCAGCTAGGAAAGAGGCCACCAGAGCATGGCACCTCTCTTCACAGGCCTGAGGTAATTCTGCTTTGGTTGCACATACTACCGTTCATATGAATGGTCTTGAAAGTACACTGAGCAAAAAAAAAGGCAAAACTGAGCCCAAAACAAATGGTTTGGAAAGGCTCAGATCAATACTGCAGTCAGTCTGCTGTAAATAGAAGGCATAAATTAGCATACGCAACAATTAGCATATACAGTAATTGCCAGCTTGTTTCATGGTTGTGTTTCCTTTAGCTGTAAACACAATAGCAAAAGCTTCTGATGACACAGCAGTTGCAAAATGAACTGCTCTAATCACAGCACATTCTCAGGTTGACCCAAAGGCACTCTTAAAAGGAATTAGTATCACATTATAATTACATAGCTATAATAATATTTATTACTTGCAAGATTTGCAGTTACTTCTAAGTGCCTGTTCTATGGTACTGCCTGTTTAAAAACATAGTTTCTCCAAGAGCTTGCTTAGCACAGAAAATCAGAGACAACAGGTAAATGTAAGGGGCCAGTGAAAGGCACAGCAGAGAGGTAAGAGCAGCGCGACAGCTGCGCCAGATAAAGTAACCAGTATTTTCCTCCTTTCAAATAAATTTTGGCACACGTAGGGGCAGGCAAATCAAAGCAATTCAAACGCTGCCAGAGTCCTATTGACATCTATACAGTGTGCTGCTTCTCTATGAAAAAACTGAATTTCCTCTGAAACACTCCACAGCTTCCAAGGACAGGGAACGTGCCCCAGTATCACCCTCCCTCATTTCTAACAAATACAGGAAGTGTGGGCGGGTAGAAAAGAATTGAGAAAGAGTGGATCCCAGGGAAAGATAAACAGGTGGATGATCAGGAATAGAACAGCAAAGAGACCCTCGCTGAACGATAAAAAGTACTGAAGAGCGATATCGTCCCAGACACATGAGATGAGGTGCCAGACCTGACCAAAACCTGGTGAAGCCAGTCTCAGCCCCGACTAAAGGAAGGCAAAGGCAGGGACAGCTCAAGAGAGTTCTTGCAAATTCAAATAAGTTGCAGCTCAACCATGTCCTGATTCAGAAGCAGTGACCCTGGATACAACATGAGATTTTTCTCCTGCCCATTTGCTTTGACTACTGTAAGCATGTAGCTTCCACTGTATTTTCCAAAGAGATTCATAGCTGAACTAGACTTACTTTGTACTAGAAGTTAGCTTCTCATCTAAACTTGAAACTGCTGCAGGAGAAGCAGTGAGCAGCTGCTCCTCATTCACCCTCTTCGTGCAACTCAATTCTACAGACTTCAGCCCTGTCCCCTGTGAGTCACCTCTCCTGGACCAAAGAGGTGCAGTTCACTGAGTCACTGCTTGTGCTGAAGATGTTCACAGGAAAATTCTTTGATCCTCCTTGTTACCCTCTTTGAATCTTACCCAGGTCTGCTGCTCTCCTTACTGAGGAAAGGAACTGAAGTGCACAGAGTTATGCGAGGATGCCCCGACTTCCAGACACAGCAAACTCCCTCAATCCTGCAGCACCACGGAAAAGCCAGACTTCTGGAACAAACTTCTGCAGTGCTTTGTGCAGTTATGCCATAAAGATTCTAATTTCTACCACCTAATTAAATTTAAGGCTGAAAATCAAATAATCACTTGCCACTTTTATTTCTTCACCTTTTTTTGTTTGTTTTTGTGATTTTTTTTTTGTTTGTTTTGTTTTTTTTTGTTTTGGTTCTTGTTTACTTGCAAGTATCAGAACATTAGCATGGACTGCACTGTTTCAGGTTTTGAAATGTGTTGTCCTCTCACAATATCTTTTGAAGTTTTATGGACTGCCAGACATCCACAGACCACATGCTGAGTAACACTGCTGTTCAGTGCTTTAACAAACAGCCAAACGGGAGTTGAGGGGACAAAACAAGTTTGACTCAAACTGCCCTCCACAGTACAACTAACTGCTCAGGAATTTTCTGTATATATTCAAAACCACTCACACACAGTCTGATGCTCATTTCCCATGCTGTAATTCACATGTGTATGCTCAAGTGTGGCTCACTGTTTTAGACCTGAGGCACGAGAGAGATTAGTACTGGCTTGTGAGGATATGGCGTCACATGGAGGTGAACCCAAGAACCACGGGGTTCATCCCTGAACTAGCTATGAACCCCCAGACACAGCATGAAGAATATGGCCAAAGCCCTGTGAGAGACATCGTGCCTATGTTTTTAGGGCAAATACTAACAAACATCAACTATTTTCTCACAGTAGCTGACCTACGTGCAGTATTTTATGACTCATGGAAAACTTGGAACAGCTGTAAGAAACAGTCAGTAAATTTAAGCAAGACAAGAGTGGATCAGCAATTGTACTGAAACAAAACATTACAAACCTGAGTGATAAATTGCATGAGATGCCCATAATAGAAGGCTTGAGGCTGCTGTTGCAAAGGATCACCCATGAAGACGGAATCACTAGACAAGAGACTAAGTCAATATATTCCTGTGGATTTAACCATTTTATTGCTTCTAACTAGCCCTGCCTAAGTTTCCATATCATAAACTGGAACAATTTCAGTTGATTTTTTTTTTTTTTAGGACTGAAAGAAGGAAAATCTCACATTTGTTTGAATTTATTACTAACTGACATCACAATTTCAGCAATTCATAAATTTCCACACTGGTCAGCAAGCTATGACCCATAGGGGAAATGTTATACTGACCTCACTGCAACAGCAGTGCTAAAACCTAGAAGACAAAGAGTTATCAGTATTTTAGCAATGGCTTTTAGATGGATTCTACTAGTTGAAAAACTAGGATGATACTCATAAGTAAATTCTGGAGTTATGGAAAATATAAACCCTGTAAGATTGTATCTATATGTTGTGGACAAATACAATAGGATAACAGCTCCTCGGGAGAAAGGTTGCAAAGACTAAATAAGATACTTACAATCTACATATCAAGCTTATAAATATTTATTTTATATTATTTAGACTTGTTTGTAGACCTAAGGAAGCTGCAAAAAAGAAGTTTATACTGAGAGAAAGTCAGGTGAAAGAAAACAATCCAAACAAAATCCCCAAACTCTACAATGAAGGAAGATTTTTAGCATTGGATATCATGTAGTCTTTTGGAAACTTAGGATCTCCCTCAATCAGTAGTTCCCCTAGTTTAATACTCTGTTTCTTACAGTTATGAGCTTTAGATATTCCAAACAGGGTTCAAAACCATGACAGAATAACTTGCCCACAGCTTATTCCCAGTTTGTAACATAAAGAATATAAGTTTATATTCCTTATAAAATATTTATTTCCTCTGACATAGTTGCATATCCACATAAATATCTGATCTATTCTGTTCTGTCTGTCCCAGAGGCACATGAGGAGAAAATGGGTGAAGGAGCTCAGTCATGCCTGAACACCCTTTAGCTCTTCTCCAGAGCACCACAAGGAGTGGGAGAGAGACTACAAAGACTTTCCACCCCAGGAAGCCACACCACACTGCCACTGCAGACACTTTATTGCCAGTGCACACCAACCATCAAGCCATAAATAGGGGTGATGCTTCAAATCAGTGAGAGCACAGATGCATCCAGTAACAAAGTAGCCACCCCAAATGACAAAATAATTATTTATCAACCACCGTCAGAATTGTCTTTGGAGACTGGGGGACAAAAGCATTCTCACAAGCTCCTGGATGTGCTCAGAGGAGGGTGAGAAGGGAACAGTGTCCCACTCGCTCCCACTAGACCCTGGCAGTGCAGAGTGGGAACACCCAGCCTACACCCCAGCAGTGCTGAGTCTCCATAAGCACACCCGCCCCCAGCCTTCACTGCAGGGCTAAGCACCCCACTCCCCTTTCAGAAAGGTTTAAAGTTGTTTAATTATAGGCACGTGCCAGGGGAGAGCTCAGCATTGAGTTTTCCCCTCTCTTGCCTTGTCATATTTGCGATATTTAACGTTACTTAATTGATTACACGCAATGTGTACCAGCTGTAGGTACAAGGGTCTGCAGGCCCTCTGTGGATGGAGAGGCAGCATCATTAGAAATTCTCAGACCACCAGTGCAATTCAGTGAATATGTTTGCCAAGATAGAACCAAAGAATTAATGCACTGGAGACCAACCTTTCAGGAACAAGGCAGGTTTACTCTGAGCATTAATTCTGAAAGGAATGAGGTTGTGGTTTTGGTTCAGTCTTTAATAGTCTTCATCATAAAAGCACTACAGTTAATATCCCATAATCAGTGCTTTCTGATCAGGAGAGACCAATAAGCAATTTTCCATCACATACTGGAACTAAACTACTGCTGCAATCAGGAAAAAAAAAAAAAAAAAAAAAAAAAAAAACCACCACATACAAACACAGAACAATGCTCCAGTCTACATCTAGCAACAGGAAACACAGACAAAACAACTTAAATATTTTGGCTGTGGAGCCATTTGAGGGTCTAGCCACATCTTCCATTAAAATTACCAGCCAAAAACTCCAGTTCTGCTTTGGAGTCTTCTCATTTAGTTTTCTTAGTGTGTACAAAACATCATCTTTTATTGTTGCTTAGCAGTGGTGACTCCCTCACTACCAGTCTTGCTTCAGAAAAGTAAAAGTATTCCAATTTAATCCAAATTAATTTTTTTTATTTGGTTTGGTTTTTTTTTAAACTGTTGAAAAAAACAGTTTGAATTAAAATCAGTTCAGCAGAAAAGTTCAATTTTATATCCCCTCTTTAAAATTAGTATATATGGTTATTATTAATTTCTGAATCACACCATGTGCTCTTTCCTACAGTAATTGCTAACTGAAGTCAACAGCAGTACTGTCATCCATTTTAATGGGCTGGGATCACGCCACAAGACACAAAATAAAGACACTTCTTGTTTCGAAATGCTTAGGATCAAAACAAGAAAAACACAAGAGACACACTGGGAAACCCAAAGGGATGAATGACTAGGAATTTAATTTCTCATTTATTGCTAATATTATTGTTGACTTGCTTGTTAATGTAATGTAGCACTTACATTAAGGCATCTGTGTCAGAGTGACCCACTAATGATGATTTGTATCTGCTGCCAGGATAGGCAGACATAGGAGAGACTATTTCGGTGGTGTTCAGGGGCTATTTCCCTGTCATTTAGGGGATTTAAGGCTCTTAAGCAGTTACAGGCTTGTTTATTTTTTAATAATTAGAGCTGGCTGAATTGTAAGTCAAAGAAGACAGGCAGGATAAGGGGCCTCTGCTCTCTGTAGTGCAATCACAGCACAAAGGAGGAGGCAGGAGCTACAGGGCTGATTTTCCTCCCCTCCTCACCAGGTGGGAAACCAGGAAGAGCCTCCCAAGTTTTTTGCCCATGCCCCAGCCAGCACAGCTACATCCCTCTGCAGGTAAAGGCAGCTTCTCATCAGCAAAGCACAATGAAAAACAGGATTTCCTAAGCCACAGCCCCCTCAAAGTGTGTGTGACTGCTATTTATTCCTCAGGCAGGAGCCATCAGATCTCCCTGCTGCCTTTTTCCTGTAGGGCCACGTTAGGCACCTCACTGGTCCTGGACATGGCCTTGTGCTCACAAAGCCACCATAACAGTCTGCTGAAACTGAGCTGCCACAGGAGCACACCCTGGAGCAAGGAGCTCGCTGCCTACAATTATAATACTTTTTGTACCGTGCTGACACGTGGTCTCAGCTTCCAGGTTAGCACAGCCAGCACCGTGAAGCCCTGGCAGGGGATCAGGGACAGCTGGGAAGAGGCTGCAGTGGGGAGAGGAGGGAGAAACATCAACTTTGCCTAACTATACTGGACTCAAAATTGGATCTAATGAAGCCATAACGATTAACATAAAAAAAAAAAAAAAAAAAAAAAAAAAAAAAAAAAAAAAAAAAAAAAAAAAAAAAGGCATCAGCAAACATCCTCTTTAGCCAGAAAAACCTGCATTCCTCATGCAGGGCTCGTCAGCACAGCTGCACCAGAAAACCTCTCCTGGTGTGCACAGACTGAGAGTCACCTCCAACCAAGCTGTTGAACATATCTTCCACCAAATTTATTCTTCATTAGGGGTTGCTGATCCTGATTGCATAATAAAAAGTACAGGCTTATACCAGCAATACAGCAGTAACTTTCTACTCTTCACATCTGGGCTTTTGTTTGTTTGTTTTTAAATCAGGATCACACAGAAGCCCTCACATACCTATGGCAAACAGTGGAAGGAGAACCAAGCAACAGATATTATCCAGGCCCTTGCAAAGCATATCCAAACTAACAGCGTTTCTTGCTGTTCTTTCCTTAATTGTGCTGGTGCTTTATCCACACCATCTATGACTATTTAGACTGCAGGCTCTTCAGGCCGGGGACCACCTACTGTGTGCGTGTTTCTACAGTCTCCGGAACAAGACTTCCATTTTTGCTGGTTCTCCCTAGGCTAGACCATAATAAATATGATTATTTTAACAATAACACACATTAATAATCGTTAATGCATTGCTTGAATTTTCCTTTGAAATGCAATCTGTGCTCTCTCCTTCTCAGCAGTTTAATCGCTGGCTGAACTTTCTCAGTTAACTGAAAGTGCCATAGGTAAGATTTTTTCCACTATCAGCACTTTCAATCTTTGTGTAATTTAAAGCAAATACATCTTTCTTTGTGATTGCAAATGAGCCCAACTGTTGGGGGTTTTCTTTGTGGTTTTTTGTTTTTGTTTTGGGGTTTGTTTTTTTTTACTTTTCTGAACTTTAAAGTTATTTTCTAAAAGCAACCTGGCCTGGCAGCAGTAACACAGACACGACATAATGCTGGCTGTTAATGGCTACCTAACCCTGACTCTCAGCTCTCCCCGTTTCAATGAGTGCTTTCAGACCCTCTTATGCCTAACAAGCTCACTGTGCTCCCGTGCTGGGCCAAAGTCACAGCTCTGCATAAGAATCATACAATAGTTTAGGTTGGAAGGAACCTTTAAAGCTCTCATAGTCCAACCCCCCTGCAATAAGCAGAGGTATCTTCAAGTAGATCAGATGTCTTGGAGTCCCACCCAACCCAGTCCTTGAATTTTTCCAGGGATAGGGCGCCTACAGCCTCTCCAGGCAACATGTTCCGATGTATTCCCACCCTCATTGTAAAGAACTTCTACTTTTTATGTAGTCTAAATCAACCTTCCTTTGGTTTAAAACCACTACTCCTTTTCCAACCAGCTCCTTTCAAAGCCTTTGTCTTCCTGGGCTCAGGAATGGGGCTCTACCTTGTTTTAGTGCACCAGGCTGGCTGTTCTTTCAGAGGCATCCTCAAGTTCCTGGGGCTGTGGGAGGCCACACCATTCTCAGCTTTCCAGCACGTCGCTGCGGGAGCGGGTCCATGCTGGCAGCACTGAAAAGCGCGGGGGCGTTGGGGGAACAGCTGCCTCGTGCAGAGTGATCACCTTTCTGGGCCAGCCAGAAAAATCTGCCTCAGTGTTATGAACTCAGCTGGCATGCTGGGGAATGGAGAGTCAACCAGTGCCCCGAAAATAGCCCTGCTCCCAGCGCTGCCGGTCGCCGCCCAGGTCCTGCGTGCCTGGGGAAGATCATAGTGGTGTCCCAGGGCTGGCTCCCCATGCACAAGGCTCTGCCATGCCCCTCTGTGTCACCAGCCAGCTCCACACCAGAAGGGAAAATGGACAGTCCCCTGAAGGAGAAAAAACTCCAGCAATTCAGCTGGCTGCTTGGGATTTAAAGAATTATCCTCCTCACACAAAGAATTCCTCTCATCTTCACGTCAAACACAATTATTTATCAGAGCGGTACGTATGACAGAGAGAGCGAGCAACCCCCATCGAGGACCAAAACCCCACTGTGCTAAGCACTGTACAATACAGAGCAAAGAGATGATCCTTTCCGCAAAGAGCTTACATCTAAGCATAAAATGGAAAAATCTCATTATTGACAGATTAATGGCAATCTGTCAGAGCAACCATTCCTATTAGGAGTTTCTTGTGCAGAAAAGTAGTACATAGCTCTTATAATTAGCCTAGGATAGATAACCTGATGTGAAAATTGAACAGTTAAAATTAAGGACTCACCTCCATGGTAATATTACATTAAAATTGGTGAGTGTGATATGAGTACACAGGAACACCTTAAACAGAACATGCGGATGGGAAAACCCCAGGGAAGAGGTTTATGGATCAATTTCTTTTGCGAACTTCATAAAAACATGCAGCATATATAATTTTAGAACTGGTGGTTTTAAATAACATCTGAGGATTTTCCTCTTTCAGCCCAGTTTACTGAGCTAGTTTTAATACTAATGCCAGAAAAACAAATCAGTGACAGTCTGGGGGTGTTTTTGCATATTAGTGCCACCTTACATATATTTGTGAAAAGAAGATTTTCCTCAAATTAATTCTATATTTGCTTGACCATCTGTAATTCAGGTATTAAATATTGGCCAAACACAGTGCTAAACTTCCTGAGTCACATAGCTTTCCTAATTGCAAGAAGTTAGCACAGAAAAGGTCAGAAGTATTTGTTCTGCATGCACAAATCGCATCCACACACAGGGCTCCCAACAGCCTAACTACTCTGTTCAGTCTCACAGTTGCCATCTGAGATGGAGAAGCCTTTTGATATTCAATACAATATTTGACAGCGTCGGCACTTAGATGACATCTAAGTATATGTCAAGAAACAACTAGAAAGAGCTTCAGGAAAAAAACCCAACCAACCCTTATATCCTCATGTAGTGTAAATGAGCACACGCTCACTCATGCCAGCAAAAATCGTGCTGATTTACATGATGTGAGCATCTGGCTCTTTTCCAAGGGTAAGGACTTACTGCCCAAGGGCAAGAAACAGCCCATGACGTTATTTCACATGGGCACATGATTTTCCCTGCATTATTACTGGGTAACTCCCACGTGGCTTCTCCCACCCTCAGGAAGGAATGAGTCTGACCTTAACTTCAAATGAAATTATTGAGATCAAAATTACCTTGGCCATAAAATGTTCAGGCCCACAGTTGGGGCCCAGAGGACTACTGTTGTACCATCCATGCCCCATTAGAGCATTAGGACTTCTGAATTTTCACACATTTATTGTGACCAGTCTTGCTACTTAGTCCCGTTACATGATCACCAGAATACACACAGTGCTTAGGTCTAATCCTGCAGTCCTGATATAGAAAAACAACCCAACCACCCAAAATTAATTTTCAATACTGCATTAAGCTCTTCATCACTTGTAAAAGGTGTCCAAATCCAAACATCACAGCAGCAAGAAAACTCAGTTGTACTGAAATGCAAAATATATGCATTTTTACTAGTTTAATAAAAACAAGACAATAATTTCAAAGTGCTTCCTGATCAATAGGATGAAATTAGTATGTTAATATGAGAAGAACAAGCTGGGAATTAACTGAAAGCCTGTGACAGATCAGAACAGAAACGGGGCAAACTCTATTTCTCTAAAAATTAAGATTTGTCAGTTTTTGAAATGACAGCCACTGGTACTTATAGAAATCTATTTATGGCTTATACACTGCTTTAGGAAACTTCTGAAGATGAAGAAAATGTTCCAGATTTCATACAGTTAATCTATTATCCCAGAAAATGCTTATTTCTAATGTTTTTCAATGACACACACTGATATACATTATGCCATTTGAAAAAATGGCAGCTTTGTCTGTACTTAATAACTACAAGGCGTGGGTAAGAAACAGCTAAAGCATAAAACCCTAAGGACAAGGCTTCATTGTGAGCAATAAATAATTATTACAATGCAAAATTAGTCAGAATAACATCTCTGCTTTACCTCAAGCAATGTGAGGTTGATCCAGAGCTGAATTTACTGTCAACTCTAGTTAAAATGGCATTTCACACTGTACTTTTTGCTTATAATTAAAGGGAAATAATCCATTTTATTTTTTAACCAACCCTTTTCATTTATTAAATCCAGTTTCTGATAATTATTATTTTCAGACTTTAGACTTACCCTGGTATTATTTGTAAGTGTATCTGAATTTGTTTCTTCTTATGTAAAAAGCTTTTTCCACAAGAAATCGACTATGCAGGGGAGAAACAGTGCAATTTCTGTCTGTCTTCCCCCAAAAGCGACAAATAAACACTACTAGGAGTTTTGAAATTATTAATTTTGAGAGGAAAATAATGTTCTTTTAACTATTCATTATAATTTTTACTCAGTAGGGTCTTGCAGCCAGCACTATACTCTGGAATAATGCCTACTTTTAAAGTCAGTCAGCCTCTATATTTGACAAAAGAAACCTGGTATATAAAGTCTCCTTGGTAGAGGAACTGTGGAAATGATTCATAAAAAATGCTGCATTACACTGAATGTTAGCATTGAGAAACCTGTTGCATACCTATCTGATTATTATTATTTATATTGAGTAGCACCCTCCATTTCAAATTCAAGAGCAGAACCTCGCTGTGCTAGATAAAACAAACAAACAAACAAATAAATAAATGAATAAATACATTGCAGCAGGTCCAGCTGGCAGGGCTGACAGGGATAACTGCCTCCTACTTCTGCCATGGCTATAGAATAAAAAAGCCCATGCTGAAAACAAGGCAAAAAAAAATCCTGTCAGGGTCTGCCATGTGTGGCCTGCCACCCAAAACCTATACTGGAGGGTCTTCCCCACCAGCAACACAGGTCTTCTTCTTGAGGAGAAGAAACTCTCTTTTTCCTGAAATATGCAGATCCAAACCAGCAACAGCTGAAATGCATGTCATTCTAATGGGTTCTGTCATAACTGGGCAAAACACAGCAATGTTAGAAAGCATTCATCAAAGATATGACAGGGCTTTCCAATTATGATGCCTTTCAACTCACTGCTTAATAAAAATGTGCGAAGTGATAGAACACTTTACCTCGTCAACATCACCAGCAGCAACAGACTTTCTTTGGGAACAGCTATTGAGAAGTGGCTTGACTGAACTTCAGAGTCATAATTATAGAAACCACAGTGGAGGGATTCAAAGAAAAAGCCACTTGTGCGACAAAGTAACTATATAAACTTACTATCTTTAAAACAAACATTTCAGCTTTAGTAAAGTTGCTTGCTTTCCTTTCCCAAGATGAGCAAAAGTTCCCTTGTTTGTGTCAGTCCTTCTGCAGCTCCCATGAAAGGGGAGCCTGGCCTGAGCAGGGGCTGCAGCACAGGCTCCCAACACCTCTACTGCTTTTTGAAAGAAAACTCAGCTGAACAGACTTGGATGGTAAACTCTGTTGAGCTTTCACCTCTACACAGCATTTCTTATATGAGACCTTAGTACAAACATAAGTAAAGAATACACTACTGTAAGTTTGCGAAAGATTGCTATGAAGACCACTACTGCACCCTCAGGAATCCAGTTTTCGCACTGATTTGAGTGGGGTCAGGAGGAGCTGGAGAAGCTCATGTCCCACTAAAGAGACTGATGAGTTTCTACTGATCTCAGCTACAGAAACAAGCGCCCCTCTCATGTCACCCTTCAAGCACACACCAAACATCGCTCAGTTTTTACACATACACAAGAAACTTCCTCCAAAGTCTACATACAGATTTCAATAAAATAAAAACAGGAGCTCACCAATAGTGGCTAATTTTGATAGGCTGCAGTTCAGCAAAGTATGCAAGAACACGTTCAGCATTAGTCACTTGGAGGTTTTCTGGCTGGCTTTTGGGATGTGAAATGTCCTCAGCTACAATTCCATATGTAGCAGTTACTGAGGTGGCACAGCAATGCACTGTAAGCATCTCTGTCGGGCAGGTCCTTTTTACTTCATGCCTGTTTATGGATTTAGAGGTCTAGATTTAGGCTATCAGTTTTATATTTTGCCTTTTGGGTCTGACTCTATTTGTTATTGCAAATATTCACTGTGACTTAAAGTGTTAAGAAATATAGCACGTGAAAAAAATCTGACTATAACTTAGTTTTTATATATGAAATACTCAACTCCTTACAAATACTCTAATGTTTCCCTATCTATAAACTCTATGTGTTATGGATCCCTTCCCTCTGTCTGTTTAGTATCAACCTGGAGTCAAGAACCTTTACACCAAATTTCCATTGCTTAAGCTCCAAATGCTTTACATTTCTATCATGGTCATTTCGCTCCCTGTCTTCTACTTAAAGCACAAACACAAAGTCAAAATCCAAGTTCAACTCAGTTTCCAAAATTTCCTTCTCCAGTTGCCTCTTTCTTTCTATAGTGCATTTTTTTCAGTTTGTTCCTGTGTTCCACACCTGACAAAGCAGCCATTCCTGTTAAAGCCTTGCCATCCAAACTCCACAAGCCTTTGCCCTCAATGCTCCTGGCTGGATAAGTGAGGGATGTGACCTGTCAGCTGTTACAGGGCTTTCTGCAGGCATCTGTGTTACCTTACCCAGTGTGGACGTCCCATCATGGAAGGAGGTAACCTCTCTGCTGCCACAGATATGACAGGAAGCTGAAGAGGACAGTGCTGTCCTGAAGGGGCAAAATCTTCCCCTTGGACATCCTTTCAGAAAACAGCCACGAAGCCTAAAATCCCACTCATGACCCAGAAATCTGTGAAGCTGCCCATGCTGTGGAGAACTCAGGTGCTTAATGAGATACCAGTATTACAAGTTTTACCTGGACTGGTACTAAGTGATATATATTTGACCAGAAAAAAATAGGTTTCTGCTCAGGCGTTCATTTCTCCCTCTGGGTACCAGCTCCTCTTGTCCCAGGCTCAGCACATTTTTAGACTCAGGGGTCTGTTTTTGGTCCCACCACACAACCACACTTCAGCCTCTGCCACAGCCTGGGTATCTTAACTTCATGAATCAAGAGGGAGATGCCATAAAATAAACTTGCTAGTCACGTGCCTCTTCCTTGCTGATTTCTCCCAGAGCTCCTAATAAAACCCATTATGTTCAAACACACACAAAGTGGTCAGGCACAGTCACACACACATGCATATCCCCATTTATTAGGCACAGTGGCTTTATATTTAAGGTAGTATGTCAAGATCCCTGAAAAGAACCTTGAACTCCTGTGTTAAACAATTATTTCTTTGGCAAGAAATTCATTTGGGCCTCCATTTTCAACAAGTTCCTGATTTCATATGGGTTCTCCAGAGGCAGTCAGGTTAAACCACACATGGCACAGGTGCTCAGCCCTGGCTTCCTGAAGGGACCTCTGGCAGAGCAGCACCACCCCAGATACAGGATCACTGGGTGAATTGTGCAGTGCAGGCTGCAGTTTTCATGCATGCAGCACCCTCATATCCACTAATTTGGAGGGAATGCCATTAAAAAAACCCCATTACCTCAGTTCAGCCTTCCACGGCCACACAGTGTTGCCTGAGAGTGGTCTTTTACTTATAGTCTGTATGTGAAATAAAACAAACCACCCCAACAATTTTCAGTGCAATGTGAAATCCTGGCTTGTGATAAGCCAGAATGGAACAGTAAGAATATATGCAAAAAAATCCTTGTCAGCATTCTCCCAACTGCAGGGGCTATGGGCCAGATTTTTCATGATGCAATTTCCCAGAAGAGCTGGGTTTCTGGCCAGAGTCTCACCTCATCTGTGCTGAAGAAACTCTGGGGAGCTGCACAGGTGAATCAGGCTTTTTATGTGCAACCTGCTATCACATTTTTGCCCAGAGAATTTTGTTCTGTATTTTAGCATCATTCTTCTAAACAACCTGAAGGACAATTTTCTACAAAGAAATCTCATATTAGGCTTTATATCTATGACCTTAGGTTATCTTTTATAGTTTAATCTACGCAACCTTAGAAATCAAACTTTGCCTGTGGTAGCCAGCCCATCAATTCATTTGATTGTCCAGTACAACTTCCAATTCTCAAAAGCAATTTGACAACTGCAAGTATTTTTCACTGCATATTATGAAGTCTAGTGCTGCAAAAATAATAAGATCCAGAATTACACACAGCATTGAAAGTCAACTCATTTAACCATGAATTTTCAGGTAATTTAGATGTTTCAATAACAGACATACTATAGGCCAACCTGTTACTCTTACCACAAAAATGTCTTGTGCCTGTCCTCTAGCTTCTGACTCTCAACAAACCTTTCCTAACTCATAGGATACAAGAGCAAAATACATTATTTTTAATGGATGGTTTCATAAATAGCAGAGCCCTAGAGCCACTAAATAGTGCTCTCAAGTCATTTACTATGGTTTGTAATTTATTAATAGGGGATATATAAATCTTCCTTGAGGGGAAAGACAGAAGAAACCTGGCCTGCTGGAGGCACAGGGCTGGATTCTGCTCCTGGTGACTTCAGTCACAAGCAGGTGAAAAGAGGGGTGTCCTGCCTTTCCTCCCCGCACCAGAAAGGCCTCTTGCTTGGCTATCCTGGACTCAAATACCAGCACAGGCTGGAAAGCCATTACCCACGGCCATCCACTCCAATCCTTTGCCTGAGGTTCAGACACTTGTCACCAACTGCTGGAGCGTACTGGCCACAACACATCTTGTGCACATCTGCTGCTGAGAAAATAACTTCCTGAGGGCAAAAGTGGTCCAGGAAGCGGGAGGGGGCATCGACTGCAGGAATACCTGGGGCATGAGTCACCATGGCAGGACAGCAAGCCCCTCTTCCTGCTGGGAACTGGGGAGGAGGTGCTGTGCCCCAGCTGATGGGATGGGGTGCCCAATTGTCCCCGGCAGAACCAGAGCTCCCAGCAGCTCCCAGCATCCCAGTTACTTTTGATGCTGCACGTGGCAGCATCAAAAGTAACATAAATCATAACTGACTGTAAATCACGAGATTTATGGAATGGGAAGAATTTATGAAATGTCACATGATTACATGAAATCATAAAATAAATCATAAATAAATAGAAAACAATCAAGAGGTAGCCACTCAGCTCTGTCAGACCGGAGAGCTGTCTGACCCGGCTGCACCCACACAGTGATGGCTGGTTGTGCTGCACCACCAGACACAAGTTCTCTCCCACTTTCTCCTCCTTCACCTGCTGCCTAAATCACCACATGCCCCGGTGGGTGGGAGCAGGGACAGGCTGCCCGTGCATAGCTCAGCACCCGCCCTAGAAATGTGACTTCACAACTGTTTGTATGGCCCAAGTTTAGCAACCCGTAACAATATCTCAAATCCCTCTTATTGCCACATTTAAAGTTAGCTTTCCTTCTTACTGCTTTTATTTCTGCAGCTGATCTGCAGCTCGGAGCCAGTGAACTCTGAAGCCTTACAATATGCTAAGGTATGGAGTTAACCTGCAGTAGCTCCTTAACTTACACAGATGGTTTAATACAAAGAAAAATGAGCAGGTACAGAAAGGCAAGTCTGAAAGCAGATTGTGAACTTGCTTTCAGCAAGTTCAATTCACTTCGAATTCTGACCTGATTCCTTTATAGATTTAATGAATCTGTCAGGTTCATACCATGCAATGGGACAAGTGAGCAGTCAGCTTTGTTGTTCAGGCTTTGTTTTCATGTTTCCAATTAAAAACAAAAAAAATCCAAACAATGGGAAACATTAAAATGTAAGAATGCAACAGCTTTTAGACATATGGGAGCTTTCATGTGAGAAAGAATTTTCACTGGAAAAGACTGAGGTGAGCTCACAACTTTCAATCAAAGTTCCCTATTTTTAAAAAACTTAAAGTTGATTTGTGTTATCACATAATAGATGAATTTACACAACTTTAGAGACTGGCTTTACTAGAACGAGTTATTGATGCCTTACTTTCATAAGTGAATGATTTGTGAAAACCAGCAAAGAGTACTTCATCTCACTGCTGCAACGTCTGCAGAATAATGTAGCCCTCAGAAAGCGAGCCAAATTCTTTCTCTGAATTGCTCATCAACAAAAACAAGACTGTAAAAGATACAGTTGCTTTGGAAATGGAAGTCTTTAAAGTGTTAAAAAAAATCTCTGTACCTGAACTCCATTGATAATTTATGTGGCCTCATAGCTGTTTTTCCTGTTTTCAGAAGTTTTTCTCTTTCCTGCTAATTGACAGAAGCTGAACATCTATTTCAGTGGAGCTCTGCCAGTTTATACAAGCTGAGGATGTGGCCCATATTTTTATAAAGGGAGGTTCTTTCCACTGTTTTGCCATCTGCTAAGCTCTACTTTAAGCTAATTAAATAACATCAAGTTCTAGCAGGCATTTTCAGGCCATTAGAGTTTTCCATTTCTGGACCCCTAAGGGCACCTAGCAAATCTGGCTTCAGGAGAACTGAGATGTAGATTCAAAGGTGCTGACAATGCTAAATGCCTTTTTAAAAGCTGGAAAATATCCTGACAGTTTGGACACTCTCTGCGGTTTTCGTACAGAGTGAGTTTGTGGAAGATCTGTGAACAGGAGCAAACAATCTTACACGCTTGAAGCTACTGAGGGATTGACTTCAAGCATCTGTGGTTTCAAAGGCATCAGTCACTAAGTGGGATAGCACGGGACAGCCTGTGTAACGCCCTGTGGCAGACCAAAGGGTGCAGGCAGATTGCTCCTGATAAACAGTGAAACTATTTATCACATTGAATTCTTTTCCTGACTTCAGCAGTCCTTTTGTTGCCAACCTCACCTACCCCTCAGTCTGGCATCTCCACAAGTTGCTCTACCTACTGCCCCAAGCTCTCCTCACTCCTCACAGTGCCCCAGTGGCTGTGGAGATGAGCACTGCCCCCTGCGAAAAATGAAAGCATTTTATTTACCTTCTATTCTCGGCTACAAGTGTAGCAAACACTGAATGCCTCCCAGATACCTAAATGAACAGTTGCTCCATGTAGCCACGGGTTTCCTATCATTTGTAGCATTTTCTCTCCCTTCTCTGCTATTCATATGATAAACCCACTTATGCTACTGGTCTTAAAACAGACTGTAAACAGCCGGAGCAGAGATTGTCTCATCTTGTGTGCACAAGACCTACTACAATGGAGCCTTTATCCTGCCTGCAGACTTTCAGCACTGCTATAATTCAAATACTACTAATAATGATAGTGAACGTGAAATAGTACAAGCGATACATTAACATGAACAGAGAATAACCCTCTATCAACAAGAAGCTCTATAGGATGGACTACACCAGCAATATTGGCATGTTTTGCATGCATCCTGCTTTTTTACCCTGACAGAGCCCAAAACACCTTCTCAAATCTATGCAAAAATTGTTTCAAACATATCATATTGAATGAAGCCTTTTTATCAAGATGCAGCAGCCCCACATGCCATTCGGGGCTAAAAAGGAAAATAACCTTTGCCAGCTGAAACTGTTACTGGAAAAGGGAATGGAGGCCAGTGTGTAGTGGCACAGCTGGACGATAAGGTCTGGTGTGTGGTCTGCCTAGGACAAAATGAGAATTACCCCAGTCTAAATCAGCCTCTCATCCATCGTACTGCCCACTAAAAAAACTCAAAAAACCAAAAAAAGTCGAATCCAACCAAACAAAAAACCAACCAACCAAACAAAAACCCCAAAAGAAAACCAACCCCAAAAAACCAACCAAAAACCAAAACCAAAAAACACCCCCCCCCTCCAAAAAAAAAACATACCAAAAACAAGACACCAAGCACTAATATGCAAGAAAAAGGTTTTTCTCACATCACTTCTAATGCCAGGACCATCCTGGTTTCACACCAGACATAAATGTTAGATTGAGACATCAGTGAGATTTCACTGTGATTTCAATAACACACACCTTCAAGTCAGCCTCGCTAAAGGTGTGTGCATATTAGGACACACCTCTGTCTAAAGTTCAAACGTGATTTAAATATGTCACCCTATACTGACAAAGTCGTATTAGAACAAATCTGAGCCTACTGTGACATCTGAGTCATACGAGTACATAGCAGATATTTTAACACCACTTTGATGGCTGACATAAATAAACCTAAATCTCCAGTGTACTATGATTTATATGACCACAATAGCTCTTCTCCTTCCCTTCCTAACTAATTTATCACATGGAACCAACTCATAGATTTCCCTTGAAATGATACTAATGTAAAGGAAAATGAATAGGACTACAACGATCGACACAGCTGACCAGTGCACAGCAGTCTCCTCTTAAAGAACAAGCTGCAGTTGCCTGAAACACCCAGGTTTAGAGGGAGGCAAGCCTTCTGACAGCCGTAGATGAAGGTCTGTGCCTGCAAAGGTCATGGGTTTGAGGGCATGTTACAGGCGAGAGAACACTGTGTGGGGCAGGCTGCAAGATGCTGTAAAAAAGGCCCAGAAGTACAGCAGCATTTTAAGAGGCACTGTATTCCTGGCAAGTCACATGCTTTAAACTGGATGTAAATCATTGCAAACTTCAACTTTTGTTTCCACTGAACTTTTTTAATGTTTTTGGTTCCACACACAGGGCCCTGTTCAGCATCTTGCTGCCATGGTGGTGTTTTTCTATCTTGACAATTCACTTCCGTGAGCAGGCATGTAGCCAACTCAAATGAGACTCAACGCAGTGAAAAGCCCTTCAGGTAAACAATGTGATAAGCTAAACTGCAAAAACGAGACAATGTTTTTGGACTATGAGGCAGTTGCTATGGAGACGGTTGCTAATTAACTGCATTCAGCCAAGAGAACAAAGGGTTTCAGGGCAGACAGGACTCTGTATCTTAGAGTGAGCAATGTATAATGTCTTATGCAATCTGCACATCTATCATATCTGGAATACCTGAGCCTTTGCTTAGGTTGCAAAATACCTCAATGACAACAGGGTGGTTTACTCCTTTAAATTTGAACTAATTTTTAGGTAATTAATGACTTATCAGCATTTAAAAAACAAACAAAATCCCTTCTTAAAAGTCACAGGTATCATGAATCAATGCATCAAGTCAGGACTGTATTGAACATCAGAGTGTTTTATGTTCACACAGAGTTACTGTTTTCATAGAGGGTTTGCATGGCAAGGTTTTGGTTGTGAGGGGCTACACGGGTGGCTTCTGAGGGAAGCTGCCAGAAACTTCTCATGTCCAACAGAGCCACTGCCAGTCGGCTCCAAGACAGACCCACTCCTGGCCAAGGCTGAGTCCATCAGTGACAGTGGTAGTTCCTCTGGGCTAACAGATTAAGGAGGGAGGGAAAAAAACCTGGTCAGCTGTATCCAAAGATGAGTGAGAGTATGTGAGACAAACAGCCCTGCAGACAGCCAGGTCAGTGCAGGAGGAGGAGGAGGAGGAGGAGGTGCTCCAGGTTCTGGACCAGTTTGGGAAGAACTGCAGCCCATGGGAAGGACTCATACGAGAGAAGTTCAAGGAGAATTGTATCCCATGGGAGGGACCTCATGCTGGAGCACAGGAAGAGTGTTAGGAGTCCTCCCCTTGAGGAGGAAGGAGAAGCAGAGACAATGTGTGATGAACTGCAACCCCCATTCCCCATCTCCCTGCACCAATGAGGGGGAGGAAGTAGAGAAATTGGGAGTAATGTTAAAATAATTAATTCTCCAATTACTTTTTAAATGAAGTTCCTAAAAATATACCTTGGACCTAAATATTGCATTTAAATCAAAATTGGCTGTTCTGAACAAACTTTGAATTACATTATTTTAAAGGGCTCATGTTGTGGTTGAGTTTTGTATTATGGTTCTTTACTATTTCTACCACACCCTGTAGGCCTGCAGCACTCTAGAAGCAGCACAGACTTGTCAGAGATGACATAAATCCCAGAGTAGCATATTTCCAGTTTACAGAATCCCAGTGTGTTCCTGAGGAAACTGCCTGCGCTCACAGCATCTCCCTGCAGCCCCAAGGGCCAGGACCCTCTCTGAGACCCAGCAAACCTGTTGGGGGGTAAGAGCTGGACAGTGTGCTCAGGCCAGATCAGGTACTTTCATACAGCATATGGGCAGATCCCAACTCACTTTGCAGAAGTTGACCCTCTTTTCCTAAGTGAAAGCTGAGAAAACCAGTAAAGAGCCAGTTGCTCATTAGAAAGACTCTTCCTTTAAGGATGAAAAGCCAGTGGATAAAATACATCTGTGCTAACACAAGATTTCTTTAGGTCTGGACAAATAAGGCAGTATTTTTCCTTTTTAAGTCATTAAACATATGATTTAAATAAAAACAAAACTGGGGATTTTTTTAACATGATTTAGGTACTGTTGGGATTTAAAGAGTCATAATCAATTCTGAAGTTAAGTCCTTACTAAGGGGAATGGGATGAGTTCACACCTCATATGAGGGTATTACTTCAGCAAAGCTTACTGCACACTGAACAAGCAGTATATTAATTTACTACAAGAATGCCTAAGGTTTGGGGTTTTTTTGACATTTTAAATTACGAGGCATCTGCAAACAGATCTTAAATCTGAATTGCACATGGATTTTCCACACCAGCCAATTCAGATTGCCCCTAGACATCCCCTCCAGCATTAATCACTCACCCACACTACTGTAGTTCATATTTCTTTTACAGAAACAGAGGTCTGCAAAATTCTTAAACTCTTGCCTAGAAAACAGGAATTATTACTTATGTGGCAAACTAAGTTTTAAACATAAGGGACCCAATTCTGCCTCCAGTTACACTGCCATAAATCTTTAACAATTCCATGAGATTTATAACAGTGTAACTGCGGAGGAAATTGAGCCCAAGATATTTTCTAAATCAGTAATTAAATAGCAGAATTTTAGTTTGGCCCAGAGTAAAGACCTCTTAGATTTCGTCTTTGGATAGGGCTACATACTTTTTTGTTCTTTGAATAATGATGTTATGAACAAATTAAATCATCTTATTTTCAGCAGCTTCTCTATTACTCTGTGGAAGGACCACATCATCTCATGGAGCATCAATATAGGGCTAAATATCTCCTCACTTTCCCATCCATTTTCTCTCTCATCTCCATATAAATATTAGACTCCTTATAGCTCTCCATTATTTGTACACAGTATAAAGCACCTCAAGAACCTTTTCTTGTTTGGTTTCAAGGAACTACTATATTAAGCAAATGGCTAATAACAATGAAATGGCATTTAGTCAACTCCCTATCAGGCAAGAAAGGCATCCTGTGGTCACATTATGCAGAGATTGTCCTTTTCAGAAGATGGAGCCTGCTCTCCCCACACACAGGATGTGGTGCAGGAACATGGTTTTGCCACAGCTGCCCTAAGCTCCCAGAGGGTCACTGGATAAGCTGTGAAGGGGCCCCCTTAGATGGCACTGTGGGGGAAGAGGCCTCAATTCCCAACCCTTGATGACATCAGACAAGTTATTTAGTCTCTCTAGACTTCTTTTCTTCATTGGGCAAAGGCAACTTGTAAAATTTCCTGTCTTGTAATTTCAAGTGGGGGGTTTTTATGGGCTATTTTACCTCATTTTTATTTCTGCTCTGTATTTCCAGTTCTAATGCATCTTTCCTAATACCTCCTACTTTGCTAACCTCATATGCCAGAGTCCATGCTGTCCCTAGCTCTGTGTGTGTCACACTCGTAGAAGTCAGTGGGAGGCTGAAACCTGGGACAACTGCTACCAAATGGGGGCTGAGAGAGATCAATAGCCTTTGGGGCAGCCAGGCCATAGGGTTTTCTGAACTGTCCCACCTGTTAATGACACTCCTCTGGACACCCAGTTATGTAGCTCCAATAGTCTTTTTTCCCTGCCTTGCAGGATGGAAAATTCTGCGGGCAGCTCCTCCGTACACTATCCCTTACAGTAATTCTCCCAACCTCTGGTGATTGGGCCTCCTATAGCTAAAAATACACCAGGCAGTCTAAATATGTAACAAACAATATATGCCTGCATACCTCACCTATCTAAATATATGCTTACATACCTATCTAATAACGACTACAAATATGAATCATACTATATCTTTGCAGATTGCTCTCACAGCAGGTTGCATTCAGTTGCCAAAGCAAAGAAGGTCCCAGTCAAGAGGTAGCCAATTTGTTGTGTACAAACGTCCTTATTGAGGTCTCCTAAGTACATTTGAATTGGCTGGAATACATTTTGTTCACACACACACACACACACACATACATTTGCACATACATGTATGTGCATATACGTATGTAGCTATTAATAAACATTTATTTCACCATTAATTGTACTAAAAGTTTTATTGCCAACAGTCTATCCAAGGAGGAACTAAACAAATGAAAATTAATTTCTTGTTCAAAGATTTAAATGCTGAAGTTACCAGACCATAAGTTAAAATGATACAAAGACTAATATTTCACTATGTAAAATTATTAGTTGTCAACTATACCCATAAACACAGTAATCTTGCTGTCCCCAAATCCCTGGAATTGGAACCATTTGGGCTAATATTTTCTTTTTCCCAATATTTAAGACAGTAGTGTTACCCCCTAGTTTAGGGGTAAAACTGATGCTGAACACATGTGGCTGAAGATGCATTTTTCATCTGAGTTCCCTACTCACTTGCATTGCAAGCATGGCATAAAAGGCCATTTAAACAGCAATTTCTATTTAATTAATTTTTTTCTTTTCCATGCTAACCAAACACCAGTTGATGTTAAGGTAGAAGAAAGCAAAAGTGAAGCAGCTTCAGGCACATAAGCTTGAGTTGTTTTAGCTTCTCTGCAATGATAAGGCATACTGAAAACTCAAGCAAATTTAGCATAATTGTACCTCTTCTACTTCCACACTGATTACTGGAATATGCTCCCTAACACCTCCAGGCATGTATTCTGTGCCACTGTCCCCAAAACCAGCAGACATCAAGTCTGGTACGTTTGCCTACAGACAAACTGAGATTCCGCCCAAGCCAAATCCATCACTGCCTGTTGGATCTCCTGTGTATCCCCTCCAAGGAGGGCAACCAAACCAGGAACTGGGATGATGACCTGATCTTTTTTGATAGCTCGTACACAAAGTAACCCCTGGCAAGCTTACTGCCCCATTCAAGACACAAAGGAGATGTCAATAAAAGCATGAAATCTACCCATATCCAGAAAGTCCTCAGGAGACTTGACCTAGCTGGAGGTGGCTGTTGTAGGAAGGCTGTAATTAAAGAGTTATGACACTGACGCTGACTTCTCACACCAGAGCTTGTGTGTTGATCACAGTTTGTGTTAACAGTGTTTGAGTCCTCTGTAGGTAGAATTATAATGGTGTTTTCCCAGCAGCTCCTGCAGTGTGCTATCCTTTCTCAGGGTTCCAATTCAGTCATGAATTTGGGATGCTTTGTTGTCCCTTTTACAACAGATCCAACAAGCCACACCACTTCTCTGTGTTTAAAAGAGCATTCATGAAATGGAAGTAGCACATTTATGTCCCCAATTTATATTATTTTTTGCTTAGAAAAAAAATGTTCCTTAATCATACAGTGTAAACACTGAGTATGCCTAGAAAAAAAAAAAGAAAAACTTCAGAGGAGCCTTTTGCTAGTAGCTAAACCATTACTCTTACTGAAAGCCTGTAAACTGTTAATCCACTAGTGTCCAATTCCTTAGACTTAAATTTCAAACTTAAATAATCTGGAAGCCTAGAGCCTGGAGTGTTTCTCTCTGATGTTCCAGACCAAGTGCCTCACATGAAATTGTAGGATAGGAAAATAGTCATATAGTCATAGTATTACTGTAACTTCTCAAGGGCATCACAAAAAAAACCCAAAAAAATCCTGAATGCATCTGTGAGGAAATCCCTGTAAGGCACAGTTAAGATACATATTAATTTTTAATAGCATGGCCCTCAGGGAATTGTGTAAGACTCATGTCACAACAACCACAGCATTTACTCTCCAACAGTTAGTCAGGGCTCACTCCTGTGAGTTGTGGGGTGGGATACCAACCTACTTCTCAGGACACTGCATGTGCCCAGAAAACCAAAGATGCTGTAAAATTTTGTTATGTTCCCATTGCTCCTTGTTCCCCATAGTGTTATTTGTGGTCACACCCACACTGAGAAAATCCACTAAGGGAACAGGGGAAACATTAGGATGAAGTTTCCCTCCCAACATGGTTTAGATGTCTGGTTTTCACCACTCATCTCACTGGCCCCTACTCTGACTCGAACTGACTCTCAAGTCCAGGCTCTTAGAGGCTGGCCCAAGCCAGAGGAATTCAAACCTGATAGCCCACCATAACCCCCAAGAGAATGTGGGCCTTCCTTGTCTAACTCAAGTTCTTCCCAGGTTGTCTGAATCAGAAGGTGTTTGCCCTAACATGCTTCTAGGAGGAATCTCAGTTCTACAAGGAATGAGATCAATTACACAAGTCCATTTTCTTTTATGCTATCTACACGCAGCATATTCAATTATCTTGATCTCTCAGCACTATGCAACCAACTAACACACTACATCAGCCTGATCAAGACTGTTTTAACTGCCTCCTAGTGCGACAACTCTGTTTCTTAAGGCTGCAAAACTATGCCTCCTGCAATTACAGGATCACAAGTTCATCTTGAGAAACCAGTGCTGGAAGAAAAACAAGCTAATATAAATCACACTAGACAACAATCACCTAAATGTATTCTGGATGTTCCAGTGAGGTTGCATCACTTCAATGCTCTCATCCTAACACGTGTCAGTTCTAAACAAGGGTATTACTAAAGGAACAATGTCATAAAGGAGAAACACCCTCTTGCTCTGTATGGCCATTTGAAAAGGATTAGCCATTAAATGACTCTGAAGTGGTCAAATGCCTGATCAGAAACCTGCCCTAGTAGCTTACACTTGGTTAGGCAAGAAATGACGTTGCTAGTAACTCCTCCATGCAAGGGTGCCTACTAAACACTGGAACACTTGGGCAGCAGACACAGCGTTTTCTTGACACTGTTTCCCACAAACAGGCTATAAACAACTTTCTATGAGATGTCCTTTGTAGGGATGACTGAAGAGAACATGTTTAGTAGAGAGAGGACAAAGCTGAAGTGCTAAAAGTCACTTTCAAAGGATGCCCTGTTCTTTCTGATGCCTAATTTTTCATCAAAACCTTCTAGTATATTTTCCCAGTTCCTTTGGAACACATCACTCTCCTAACCCAACAGAGCCAAATAGAATAGTCGGTCGCTGTGCCATGTATGAGCTTCCACAACATTACTGACACTTTCAGGTGTGGTGCTTCCCCACAGCCTCCTCTCCTTCTGCCTACTGCCCTGGCAGGAGCCGATGCCCTTATCACACACAGCTCTCACTGTCCCACCTAGATTTTCTCTTGAGGATGACAGGTTATGACAGAGGGGAAAAAAAAGATGAAAAAGAAAAAAAACTACCTCGTGAAGACTCTGCCATTTTATCTCAAACCACTGAACAATTTACTCTTGAAAGCCCAAATAGAAAGATGAAACCCTGGTCCCCCACATTTCAGAAATCCTCGGCAACAAGGAAGGCCAATAACCCCTCATTTTCATGGACAGCAGCGCCCGTTGCTCAGCTCACAAAACCAGATTGCCTCCTTGCAAGCACAGCATGCTGACCCTGCAAGAACATCAACAGATTGCAAAAATGTTCACAGGCAGATTCACTCATCACCCAAGTACTTCCAGCAGTAACTTTTCAAACAGACACCATATCCCTGGCCCTTCCCTGCTGGCCAGTGGCTCGGCACAGGCGTGCACAGCCTGGCGTCACGGTGTGCCCTGCCGTGACGTGACGCCCTGAGCAAGCGCAGCCTTGAGAGAATGTTTCTAGACAGATTTGTATACAGCCTAAGAAACCCAAACAGTAACTTTCATAATAGGAGTCCCATCTCCAGTGCAGTTGGTGCATGTTGCTGTGAGAACAAAAAGGAAAAAAGAAATTTAAAAAAAAAGAGAGAGAAAAAATTACAGGAGAGTATCTTTGTACAGTGATTGCAGTAACAGATGAATAAACATGCAACCTGATACTGCACATCTGGTATTTCATCACTCCAAATACCTTATTCACATTCAAATATATTTAATACTGTGGGGAGGTAGCAATGGCTTTATAGAGGCAGTAACTTGCATGGAACTTTTAAAATTAAAAGCAGTAGTAAAAATAATTTATAACATGTTACTGTATTCTTCATAAAGCTATTTACCTTGCAGTTTCCCATTAGAAACCCAGAAAAACACCAAATAATAGCAGTTAGCTACAGAATCAGACAAGCATACAGAATTGGATTTCTTTTGTCAATGTACTAGTTCAAAGTTCAATTTTAATATTCAGGTTATACAAGGTGCTTTGGAGATGAAGACTATTATTGCTCATCATGCAAAAATTCTATTATCTGAGATGAAACTTCTATGAAAGTATCATTTTCCCTTTACTGTCATGGCAGTGCAAAGAAAGAGATTTTATGTATAACCCAATAAATATATACAACAGTTCTGAAAGGCTGCTATACACCTCCTCACGTTAACTAGTACTTGTTCTTCTCTGTAAAACAACTAAAGATGCCACAAAACTTGCTTTTTAAATAATCACTACATGCTTTTAAGCAGTTTGGTTGCAGAGATGAATATCTCCAATGCAAATTTATAATTGAAGAGCTGTTTACAGGTCTCAAAATTTAAAATCAAATTATGTTCATGTCTCAAATGCAAAAGCCACCTTTGTTACCTTGAGGCTAAGTTAGCAGTGCTGATAACAACATGCCTGCAGGCATATTACAGTTGCTAGCAGCTTATGGTACTCTGGCATTGTCCCTAGACCTGCACTAAAGCTACTTCTCTCTATAGCTAAATTAAAAAAAAAAAAAAGAAAAAAAAAGAAAGAAAGATGAAAACGTGCACGCAGGGCCAAATCCGTTCTCGTGGTAATTCCAGTGACTTCAGTGTTACACCAGGGATAACAGTAGGGCTGCATTTCACAGCAGCTTTCATTCTTGTAATCTTTTCCAAAACACTCTCCCAGGAGCAAAGACAAGCACAGGCAAATATCCTGCCAATAAGTGAGTTCACAGGAATTGCTACAAGCAACTAAACTGTCAGCAGTAAAAGACCAACAATCAGAACAAAGTACAAATACAGGACAGCCAATGCCCTCTAATGGGCTTGAGTTTTACTATGTTTTACTATGTTCCCATGAAAACTCATGGGAATGAATCTCTGAAAGGGATGGCAAATTATAGGGTGTCCCACTTTGTACCAGTGGGTGATATTTGTTTTTGATCAAGCTTTCTTTTGAAATGGTACAGATTAAAAAAATCTTACCAATTCCTTGCAAGACAAATGAAAATGGTCTAGGAACTCTGCCTTTCCTCTATGGGCTATGCTTGACTGCTTCCACAAAGAGTGTGAGCATCACCTTATAGATGTGTTCCTCTATCCTCCTTCAAGCCTTCATACTTATATCATCCTCACTTTCCTTAATTTTATTTTAGTCAATACTGCACTAGGAGCAAAACCAACACCGTAAGACCTTCATAACCAGACGCACAAGGGAAGGAGAAAAAGAAGTGATAGATAGTGCTTTCCTGCACTTATCCCTGTTCCCTTCACCTCACCATGCATTTCCTCTCTCTCAAGAATTTATAAACTACAGTTCCTGGAATTTGCCTATCTGAACCAAAACAAGTGTCTTTGCTTCTTACCCAACCATTTCCTATTAATTTAAAAACAGGAGTTTCATTAAGCTTTCATTTTAATTTCTGAGGGTTTCCTCCAGGAGCCACAACCCCGGGCCAGCAGCAGCCTGAAATGCTCCTGGTCTTGCACAGGAGCATTTATAGCTTTGCCTTTATAGCCTGAGGATGCCCTAAGGCAAAAAAAAAAAGTCAAGACATCCTCCTTTCCTTCTCAGCCATGGGGCCCTGCAACCCTTTTCTGTGGGTGTAGGATCAGAAGTCTTTTGTTCTTGTCATCCTCTTGTGCCTTAAGTTACTTTTTTGCAAAGGTAAGGGGAGAGGAAAACATTCTCTCCTTCTCTTCCCTCCTTCATCTGAGATCTCAGCTGTAGAGGAACAGCTGAAGTGATTCAGGCTGCCCAGAGAGGTCACAGATGTCCCTCAGTATCACTGGGACACGCTGCTCCTGCCCAGGTGGCACCCCGGGCAGGCTCCCATCAGCCACTCCCACCCCGCAGATTTCATGCCCCCCAGTCCTCCTAGAGCAATCCACCAGGTCCCCCTGAGCCAGCTGACCAAGAGTCCATACACAGAGCTCTTAGAAACGCCAGTTTAAGGATGTTTTTAGACCACCACAAAGAACAGTGAAGAAACAGTGGCTTCTGCTTACATGAATGTTGCAAAGCTCTCATTAAATCAAAGGCAGAGACTTAAAACATTTCTTCAAGCAAAATCCCTGCTCTTCTCAAAGTCTCCCTTCAAAGATCAAAAACTACAATTGCTTAACTTAATCCACACAGAGTGATCATTATATTTGCCTCCATAAAAATCGTATTTGTTCTTGTGCCTATATCTAATGGCAATTTCAGTTAGAAAATGAAATGGTGCTCTCTTGACCTTTTGTCTTACAAGGTTCATGAATTACTGACACATTACAATATCCCCCAACACTATGGAAGCCTAGAGATACTGCAATGTCTCTCTTGTAAGTGAAATAAACTTGGTATGCCACTAAAAGGCATTAAATTATTTTCATTATGCCACACAGAATCTAAAACACTTACACTGTTTTGATTTCAAAATCCTTTGAGAACAATTATGCTCTCAGGGCCATAAGACTCTATTAGAAAGTCCTCGGAAACCTAGCATGGTTTCAATAAATCCTCAAACACTACAAAGCAGTTACTCAGCTTGAAGAATGAAAACATGAGTTCATCCACTGCAAAGTCAGGATGTAAATTCTCACAGAGTACCCTTGCACTTCCTAACACCTTTTTTTCTTCTCAGTCGTGGCAACACTTCAGCATCAAGCACACATAGATCCTTTTTTGATTGAAAATCAACTATATTTGATTTAGGATTAGTATAAATATGAAATGTCCGTATGCTTATGGTACTACTAGCTACCAATATTACTCAACAATTAGATATGCACAAATAGTTTTATACATATATAATTTAACAAGTCTTAACATTCAGGATTAGAGAACCATCAAATGAAATCAGTGATTGTCAAAATGAATGGATACAAATGCTAATTTCTTTAATTTATAGAACAGAACAAAAATGCTTCAGAACACTAAAAATCGGATTTCAGGGGTGACTAATGTGGTTGTAGGGATCCTGCTGAAAAAAATGTAGCCACAGTTATTTTGGCTGGTGAGGCTGTTCAAGCCTTAGTAGAGCTTTTGAGGCATAAATACACAATAAGCTTGTTTGTATATACATGCTTATGTACTCCTAGAAGGAGCACAACCTTCTAATTAGGCAAATCATCTCCCCTTTCCAAAGGAAAATAACAGCACCGAAATGCAATCAAAACAGGAGGAAATGGGTGAGAAGGAGAGGACAAGAGAGATTATATTCCCTTGGGCAGGGAGAGAACAGGAGGGCGGGAGAAGGGGGGAGGAAAGAAAAGCAAACACCCAGGCAGGAAACCCGGCCCCAGCAACTTTCTGCCAAGGGCAGCTGAGATGCTTCATCCCAACCCTCTTTTTTTTCCAGACACGACTGTTTGGTGTGGCCGCCGGGGTCACACGGCAGCTGCGGAGGGGGCCGGGGGGCCGGGTCCCGGCAGCAGCAGCAGCACAGTCCCTGTTTCCATGACCTCAGGCGGGGGGCACAGCTGGTGGCAGCTGCAGCACCATCTGCTCGGGGCTGGGCCCCCTCCCCTGCCTGGGGCTGCCCGGCCAGGTACAGCGAGAGCCAGCGCTTGAGTGCCCCCAGGGCACTGCCACCCACGGCACGGGCACCCCAGGGAGGGCTCTGCCGGCCCCGAAGAAGGGTTTGCAAAACGGAAAAGGAAAAAACGAGAGCGGGACGAAAACTACAGAGCCCCTGCTAGTGCGCGCAGATGTCGGTATCCCTCCGCGGAGCCTGCATTTATGGAATGCTGTCAGCACGTCAAATGATTTGTAGCAGTTTGCACGGAGGGAAGAGGAAAGGGGGAAAACAAAAGAAAAAAAAATGCAAAGGCACCCCTAACTTTCCTCTTTCATCGAGAGGCTTCTGAATGCCACAAGAACTTTATCACTTTTCAATTCGGTATTGCAAAGTCTGCCACACCACCACGCAGTGTTTCCCATTTCCCTGTCTTCACCATTCATTGAAAATAAAGAAAAATGCTTACTTCTTCTATGCCTAAGGAGTGCCACATTTCTTATAGAAGTTTTTTTTAAACATTCACATTCAGCCACAGCATAGCACTTGTTAGAGGCACAATTCTGTATCAATATTGCTTCCTAGTGCAATTGATGAAAGAACTGGCTCAGACAGTCCTGACCACCACGTCAGCCCAGCTCAGCTCCCTCAGCTTCACAGATTTCTTCCAGATTTACTCCAAAAGTACCAAAACCAGAACTAGGAATTCTGTGTGAAAACAAGCTGGGCTTCACAGTTCTCATTGGCACAATTATTTCTGAAGGCTAAAATGTGTACCACTTACCATACATTTTGCCTTCATCTGATAAGATGATTTTCCTCCTCCCACATGGTGGATAGATAGCTAGAGCCTCCTGAAAGCTCTGTTCAATGTCAGGGCTCCAGACACCTTCTGCATCATTGTCAATAGGTTTATCTGCAGAATCACTCATTCTTTCAATATCTTCGGCAGGACTCTCGCTGCCGCTCCAGCTGCTGGGCTCAATGGTGATGGCTGGGGTCTCCAAGCCTAAGCCTGGAGTCTTCAAGGAAATAAACCTGCAAAACAAACAAACAACCCCAAGAGGCATTAAAAACATGGAACTCCAGGCAAACATTTCTGTCTACTTCTGATGCTAAGTTAACTGCAGCTGAGCAGGAATGGCCGTAACATGAGCATGGGATGCACCCAGGAAAAGTGAAAAATTAATAACCATTTTACCTCAAATGAGCACAGGTGGAGCAGTAAGGCTATCAGAAGGGGAACTCTACCACGTTCTCTCTGTGCAATTACATGAAGGCATAGAGCATCAGGTTATTTTTCACAGATAGACAAAGTGGCTCCTAATACTTGGAAAAACTCTCCAGCCGCATTTCATCTGGCTGAAGACTGGCACCCTTAAAATAACAAGCCAGACCCTCAGGCAAGGGGTACTACATCAGAGTACTTTCACTGGCTGGAAGGGAAGCACACCAATTTATGCCACAGTGACCACCAGAGCCTAAACCCACTTGAACTTAAAAACAAAAGCAAAAACTATTGTTCCCATTCATCCGGATGTCAGTGGAGTAAATGGAATTACACTAGTGATGACATAGCTCAATGCAATTAACTGGAAAAGGCTATAATTTTCAGATCTTACTCAAATAAATAATACAATAAGAACCTGAGCTACCTACAAAGAAATTTTTTAAATGATAATATCAGAGAAAGGAATTACAAGAAAATATATATGTTTTGCCTGATTTAAAAGGCCTCTGTCACAGAACCATAGCAGAACAAAAATTACAAGCTTCACGTTGCTGAATCAATTTAATAAGAAATAATTTAATATAGCTGCACCTGCTCACACCAGTAGAGCTGCAGATCTGTCAGTGTTCCTTTTATATTTTTGAGAGAAATACAACTCTGCTATAAAGACTTGCTCCAGGCAAAAAGGCTGCTATACCAGACCACATTCACCTCTGGTGTAATTCTTTGGGAAGTCAGTGAAATAACACCAGGAACAGATTTGGCTCAACATGTCTAGGCCTGATGCAGTTTTATTTTGAAAAACGAAGAAGTTTGGTGACTCTAACTGATCTAAGTAGATGGGAGCGTTCTAACATGCACACATGAGGTGCAAACGCACTTTAAAATCCAGTTTGCAGCGTAAACACTCAAAATCCCTAAACTATAACATTTTTACTCTGCTGGGGCAGAAGAGAAGGGCTTCCCCTTCTGCACACCTCCATCTTCGTGGTGATACACCTCTTTCTGGGGTCTCACAGGATGCCCATAAAACAACAGGTGAAAAGTGGCAGAATGGCATTCACCCCACGGAGAAAGAAGGGGAGGTTGTACATGGAAGACCATGACACCTCTGATGAAACACCTTTGGGCTGGAGAACTCCCTGAAAGAGGAACTATTTTCAGCAGCTCTCACCCGAACTCACCAATCAGCCAATCACTAGAGAGAACCAAAACCTGACAGTCCGGTCCCTCAGAGGCTACAGCGTCTTGCAAAAAAAACAGAGCTGAAACTGGCCAAATAGGGAGCAGCCTCTCAGTCTCATAGACCAACATTACCAGTTTGACAGCCAAAGTATGGGGTATTTCCACTTCTCCAGGCTCTAACAGGAGCTCAGAGGGATCAGCACATGGGAAATGGACTCCCAAGAACTTGAGTTTCCTTACTTGCACGTCTGTTTCTATAAATGAGGCATTTCTTAACTTCACATTGGTTTGAACATTTCAGCACAGCAATCGCCAGGCTAATCACTGACTCAAACGCCTTTTAATAACTGATAATGAGGGAGCAGATGGATTCACAGGGAACCACATACAAATGGTAAGTGGGTGAGAAGTCTGGCCAAATGCACCACTTATTGTCTGGGAAATTCAGAAAGTACAAAATTTTTAAATTCTCATCACATAAAGGGAGATGTAAACCTTGGTAAAATAGTGAAACACACTATCCTTCTTAGTCCTCATAAGGCTGAAGGGTTGATTCAAGCCCTGCAAGAGCTGAATCTTGTATGTAAGATTTAGCCAAAGCATAAACACAGCGATACTGGGAAAGTACTGACAAGAAACAATCATATCCACTTAAGCCTTCACATACAGGGGGAATTTTAGGTAAATGAGAGGGAATTGAATGTTAACAGGGATAATTAGGGAGGTTTCAGTTTTATTGCCAGAGTGCAGGGAAAAATGGCTACTGGAGGATTCATTGACTTCACATGATCGAGGCCATGACTGAGCATTTCACCAGAAGAGCACCAAATGGGACTGTTTACTGGGTCTGTTCTTCAAAGGTGACTACAGGAGGAAATCCTTCCCCTAGGTCCAACGGCATGCAATGCACAGCACAGCCAAAGGCAGCTTTTGCTCAGCCCAGCCACCCACTGCTTACAAAATCTGTCACAGTCGTAGCCTCAAGTCTTATTATTGCCCTATAAACCAGCCCTTGTTATTACATTATGCTGAAATAATTAAAATGCACCAGGAACACAGTGAGGCTCTAAAGTAATTAATGTTTCTTGATATTCATGTTATATCTTGCATTGTGTTTACTGGTGAATTTTCACTAAGGTGCTATCTCCCTTCCCATTCCTTTTTACATACTTGGATATCATCTTGAGGCATTAGTAGCTACTCTTCCAGCCTGTAAAAATGTAAGACAAACCAAGTGTTTCTTCCAGAACATCTGTACAACTGGGGCAGGGAGCAACCTGCTGGAAGAAAACCTCTCATACTAAAGGTTATTTTCAGGGAGTTCCATTTTGGTGAATGCTGACTCTGCAGATCAATCTAGAGGACCAAGGAGGAAAAAAACCTTGTATTACAATATTACAACTGCTAAATGACTCCCTCTTATTTCAGGAAAATAATGAGCTAATTTGGTTAATCACTTCCAGCTCACCTCTGCATATCAAAAGGCAATTCCACCTCCTTCTTAGTTTGAATTCTAAGGACCCAACTGTGATGAAAAACTTCAGATCTGTTATGCTGAAGTTCTACATGATTATCAGAAATAATACAAGCTGTCGACAGATGAGCTTTGTTTCACATTTCTAATGAGCTATGAATCTCATGTGAAACACGTGAATTACAATCCAATTTAAATTTATAATTTTTTTTTTTTTAAAGTGAGTCTTGTTTATATTAGCAAACTCCAAATCTTGCAATACCAACTTTCAGCAGACAAAGAGTTAAGCTCCTGGGGGTAATTAACCCCACCTCCCTTCACCAAAATCAGAGCTTGTACATATGACAGATCATTCTAGGATTATTTAAAGCACACTACTGCAGTTTAGGAGGTCTCTCACCAGATTTTTACCTCCAATACCAGTCTTACATATTTCAAGACAGCTTCCCCTGTGCATAAAACTCCTTTAGCTGCAAACCCAAATTCATTCTTCCTGCAGTGCTTTCCATTCTCTCCAGTTAAGTCAGTTCTACGTATATCTGGTTTTATTGTGCAGTTAAGACACTTTTTCTCTGCATGATGGAGGTGTGCCCTCCCACTCCCTCAAACAATACAATGTTACACTTAGGAATGGAGAAATTAGTAGGGGTAATAATGGATTTTATGAACAGGTTTTATAGCCAATCCATTCAAGACAGCTTGATGAGGTACAAGATAGGATTTACTATGTTCCCTCAGTACAGTAACTTGAAAATTACTTTAGAAATGCAGAGAAACAAGACTAGCTGCTGTCAGAGCTGATCAAACCAATGTATTTAACTAAAACCAAACGATAGCCCGCAAGTTCTTACAATGGAATAGTTTCTTTACTATTCACTTTATGAGCAGTGCAAACCTGGACTTGCCCAGAAAGCTACTGCTCACAGACCAACAACTGAGATCAATAGCTCCTCACAGGAGCGTAGGACAAGCGCAGATTTAAGGCCTTGATATGTTTCATACCCCTCAGTATTTGCACAGTGAACTAACATGAAAACACTGTCTTTCAAAAGTCATTAGAGCTGAATCTTATTTCACAATGTCTTGCAAAAGTTAAACCATTTTCTCTGTTTGTTTAATTCATTTACTTTCTTGAATTTCAGTGTACAGGTGCCCAATGGTGCCTTCACTGTGGTATCACATAACCACTGGAAGAGGATTAATACTCTGCATATATTGGTGCAGGAACACAAGAGTGACTGAAAACATGCCTTGATTCTGAGACATGTCTGAGAAAGAAAATATATCTCCCAAGTCTTCTAAATTGTGTCTGCTTGAAGGGGGTAAAGTGCTGGTATTTTTGAGATAATCTACAATGGCACCTGAAAGAATTTGCAGGTGAGAAAGCACCAGCGTTGTTATCCACACTGATCTTCTGGCTATGAATAGCTGTAGGTGGCTACCAAATCATTCTTTCAGCCAGAACAATATTCCTAAAACCTGTCTTTCAGAAAAACTTCAACACTCAAAATCTTTACCTCAAGAATTAAAGGGGTAAATTACACTTTTAAGAATACATTTTATTTTTATTTGTGAACAAACTCATCTTAGTTTCAGTTACGTAAAAACAATGGGATTGGGAATTCAACTAGCTTTTTATAAACCTCAAGATGATAATGAGCAGATGAGCAAAAACCAACTAATTCTAAATTTGCAGATGGCAAATTTTTTCTGAAGGCTTGAAATGTTGCAGGCCCATGGGATTTTCCTTTTGCTTTGTTCAGCAGTGCAAATCCACAGCTGGAGTGCTAAAGCTCTGGAGAGAATCCAGAGGAAGAAAGTTATCAGATCTAGAAAATATGACCTACCAGGAAAGGAATTAGGTTTGTTTAAATTTAGAGAAGACTGATGTGAGAAGATAACCACTTTCAAATAAGGAAAAGGTAAAAGCAAAACAGAGAAGCAACTCTTGGCCATTTCTACCAAGGACAGGATATGAAGAAAAGAACTTAAGTTGCAGCAAGAAAACTGTAGGTTGGTCATTTGGAAGACTGTTCCGACCTTACCAAATTACACCCTGGAAGCGTCTGAGGGCACTGGGAAATGCTGGAGAAGAGAGCTTGTTCAGAGAAGGTGACACAAATGTTTCTCAGGATCAATGCTTAGCCCTGTCTGAGGTGACGAAATGATGCCATGATGCCATGAGACTCAGCCCCAACAGGAGGAAACCTGCACTGGGAGCACATCCTTGACTAGGCATGGGGGAATCCAGATGCCCAAGAGACTTCACACATGTCCTAGCGACCAAACAGATTTGTCAGCTGCAGGGCAGGAATTCAGGCAAAACCAGGCTTCCTACTGCAGGTGCCTGTGGAGCTCCACGTTCCTTCACTCTGCGCAGTCTCCTGGCACAGGAACTGGGCATCCTGCTGCATGAGCATTACTGGCAAAACCCACCCATGAAGCAGCTCATCAAGGCAGCCAGGATGGGGGAAGACCAAACCACCAGGCTGGGGAGGAGAGAAGGCTCCATCTCCTGCTGCTACTCTCCAGGGGAGTTTTGGGAGATGAGGCTGCCTCATCCCCAGCTACTCCATGCTTCCAGATATCTGTAGAACTGCCCAACTATTGCCATCCCATCCAGATTTCTCAAGCTCTTTCTGCATTGATTAAATTAAATATAGAACTAGCAGAAAGCTTGAATTTTACTCAGATTCTATGTTTCTATGTTGCCAGTAAAAGTATCTTTAAAGTGTTTATGCAAGTCAAGCATATTAAAAATTTACTTTTTTATTTAAAAGAAATTTACACTGTGGATTTTCTAGCTGTGATGGGTAAGTATGTGTGGATTTTTCTGATTCATTGAGGCATTCCTTTCAGGAAAACACCATATATATTCAAGCCATTTTATATATAATTTCTTTTTATGAAGAAAGGATATAACACAGTATGAAGAATAAAAATGTAAATAATTTACAGAGCATCCAGTGGTGAAATCATTAGATTAAAATGACTTTATATTGTATTTTTGTTACAAGTTCTACTTATCAGCAATTATTCCCTCTAAGAAGAGGACCAGGAGACACAAGCAGCCCATTTCTAGGATAAAGTATTCCTTTAAAAGTCAGGTAGACTAATTCAGCCATTCACATTTGCCACTGAAATGAAATAAAATGAGTTTTTCTCTGATTGCATGAACACTTCAGGAAGAAATTCTGATGCTGTGCTTTTTCAGTGATCAAACAGTTGCATGCAACGATGCTTCCATGTACTTTCTATCATTTGCATAAACCAGCTTTGTTGCCCTAAGATAGAAGTTCCCATTTCTTGCCTGGGATTCAAGCTATGTATTAACTGCAAGCTAGCTACCTATTTCAGATTTGTGTTTAGGATCTGTGCAGGAATACCATGATCTGTTCAACTGCAGATACAGAACACCTGTGAAGAGCACAAGATGCTTTTTTCTGAAGCGAATGCATTATGCAGTGAATTCAGGAGCACTTTCTTCTCCTCAACTACCTCACTCGGTAAACATAAGAGCAGTAGGAAGATAGACAGTGCCATGTCAGTGTGTAAACTACCAAAAACATCTAACATAACATCAGTGAAGTGATAGTTTTCTTCCAACAGACCTCTACACCCTGCTCATTTGAGAAAATTTACATGTGTATTTTCACAAACTGTGAACAAAGAATGACTTAGATCTGCAAGAGTAGGCAGCATATAGGCCTAAATGTGAAATTACGATTATATGAACTATTTATAAAAAGAAATAATGCATTCTCCCTGAATTGCTCATTTTTTATTTTTTTTTCTTATAGAAACAGATTACTCAGCAAAGAGTGGGTTGATGTTAATACATGGGAATTCTTCCCTTTGCAAACAGCTTTCATCTCTGCATTCTTTATGCAAGTGAAGAGTATTTGGTACCACTCTGAGGGCCTCATTTATTTATTTTTCCAAAAGCTGCTTTTGTTGATATATGATTATTGTTGTAAGGATACTGACTCATTGACTCCAACCCAATTTTCTTTTCCATTAGTTTTAATTTCATACTGTTAATAAAATAGTTCATCTTCTCAGCAGGAAAATGACTGAATTCTGACTGTGACTACGCCACACTCCTGGGCTCTGTCAGCTTTGTGCTGGCTCACCAGAACACCTTCTGCAAGCAGCTACAGTCTCAAACCATACATATTAACTAACTAGTGACCAGCAATCCAGCATGAAAAACTGCTTTCTAAGGGGCTGAACACCTCTTGAGGTTCATGGTCTGCACTGATTACTGAGTTATCACCGGGTAGGTGAATCTCAACATACCCATTGTGAATCCCTATCTCATTACAGTCACAGCTGTTGGAGATACAATTCCTTCCTCTGTGATACTGAAGCAGCCACACTCATCCTAGGTGCTAGCATTCATTTACACCCAGCTGGCTTCAATTATAAGGGTGTTCCTGGGATTTCACCCAGCTCCAGTACTGCATTGTGGTGGTAACCAACAAAGATTATTCTAACTATGACTTGGCACTTGGTGGAATGAAGAACGTTGAGCGCCGTGTCTGACTTGCTTTCGCTAATTGCCAACACGAAGCAAAGGAAAGGATAAAATATTTACCAGCCCTCAGAAGGAGAAGCCATTCTTCCTGCCACTGCAGGAAGCAGCTGTGCAACAACCCAGCTGCTGTGCGGTGCAGCGGGAGCTGACTGTGCCCCTCCTGTCACCCAACGGGGATCTGGTCTGTGAATGGCAATGGCAGCATCCATTACCAGTGTAACCCTGCACCGTGCTTGCCCCAGCTGTGTTCCAGCTGTGACTTTTCTATGGCAAAAGCTGCTATATATTGTGAAGTGGGGATTATTAATATTTCGCTCAATCACCAATTATTCAGCTTTTAGAGGAATGGTTGGTGGCCAAGGCAGGTCTGTCCATACAGGGAGGGGAGAAAGAGAAAGTGAAATGGCTTGGGCTGGCCAGAGGACTATTCTTTGGCACTGAAAATGTCAGTGCCCAAACCACCGCACTGCAGGTCTGTAAGAAACATTTCCCAACACAAGGCCTGTACGCAGAGGCCACAGAAGGTCCCTCAGGGCAAGGCCTGCAGCCACTGCTTTGCTTGGGCCATGTTCATGGAGCATGTGCTTGGCAGGTCACTGTAATTCATTCTGCTGCCAACACATAAAAACAGAAAATAAAAGCTAGTATATGTGCCTGTCAGGGCAATAGGATTTTGATCTAGACTGGGAAAAGGGACACAGAAACAGATGCTGTTCTTGCTTATATGGAATAACTGTCTATTCCTTGAATGCCTTAAGTTCAGTCACCCAGTAAAAGCCGAGACAGGGATTCCTTTTGCACAGAAGCTCTCTACCTTCCCAGTGACTCCACAAATTATTAATTACAGTATAAATGCCCAAAGAAAACAGACACTGGCCCTCCTTCAGCTCCAGTGCTTTCATCTCTCCCTACCTCTCCATATACATAGCTTTGGGATTCAGACCTGGATACAGACGCAAACACACTGAATACCTTTGGAGCTATCCATCTTCTGCATCTACTGGTAGTTTTCCCACTGTTTCAGTCCCATCTACCTGGGGGCATGTGAATGATGTAAATGCAGTCAATGGCTTTCCCATGTGCACACAGATGATCTCTTCTTTGCAGTTTGCTCTAACTGCCCTGTTTCCCACAGCACCACTGAGCATGACTAGTAATTTTGTACCCCAGCAGCCAAGCTGGAACTATTAATACCACATACCAAGTGTTATAAATACCAGAATTAGGTACATCCTTGATCTCTGGTGTGTTACTAGCTTCCTGCTGAGACCACATACGATCCATTGCTCACACATATGATGGACCTGGCAAGTCATTATGTCTAGATGTAGCTCTGAAACCATTTGTTTCCCCAATTCCCTAAGCCTCCCTAATTTTATTGGAGTTCCCATGTCACATAGACATTTGCAAAACCAGATGCGATCCTTCACATTCATAGCTCTCTCATTCTATTCCTGGCATATGACTAACTGCTTTTGTACTCCAGCACTAGATTTTTCTCCTTTTTTTTTTTTTTTTTTTTTTAATAACTTGTTTTCAGGATGAAAGTTTTTTTTTCCACAATGGCAAAAACATGAGTGTTCGCACTAACAGCTCTGAGTGAGGTGGGAAAGGGGACAGGAAACCACCTGCTTGAACAACTTTATGTAAGTTCAGTCAGGAAAGGGAAAACCAATGCTATTTGAAGGGTGGTCCAATGTCTTACTGGTTTGTATGTAACATAAAACTTTTGCCTATATAAAAAATATTTTATATAATGATTTAAGTATTCTGTTAAAAAGGTATAAAAAAGGCACAGTAGAGTAAAAGGTTCATTCATTTACTCAGGTGCATTTGTTTAAACAAGAAACAGCCGCAAGATTAACCCTTTCCCTATTCCAAGTTGAAGAAAGACCCTTCTTTTACGAAGCAGGAGAAAAGCAAGTTTTGGACAAACTGCAACTTCCAGTTGACCAAAGCCACTCCTGGAATCCAGCACTGGCACCTTTTATCCCTCAAGCCCACTTGTTTTCTGCTTTGCAGATGTTATACAAACACTCCGTTGTGCAAGAACACACACATGCACAAACTGACTTTCTCAAGAGTTTCTTGAAAGAGCTAAATTGCAGCTAAAATTCATTTTAGAAGTTTAGAAATCAAACACTATCTATGAGCTCTGTCCCTCTAAAGTTGCTACAGACTTGTTGTGAATGTCTCATGCTCACCTGAATGTGCTGGTTTTGTACCAGGCAAAACCAGTAAAAAACAGTTTTATTCTGCTTTGGTGTTACTACTTGAGCTACCGCCCCAGGCTCTGATTCTGCCAACACAGAGCCACTTTATACATATGAATAATCACTCCAATTTTAATGAAGCTCCTCACATCTCCATTAGCAATTGTTTTGGCTGGAAAAAGGCCCTGCCTATCAGCCCAGGAGGAGCCTGGAAACAGAGGAGTGATAATACTGGGAGGCTCACTTTGGGAAAGGCTGTGGTTTTCTGGTGATAGGACACAGTATTGCAAGACAACAAAAGAAAAAAAAAAGGAAGGGGTGAAATAACAGTTCCACAGTCCTCAGCAGGGCTGAGATTTGATCCCAGTTTTCTGGCCTTGTTCTCACCAACTCTAAACAGAAAGAGATTTCAGAAATCAGCATGTGAGATCAGATAGGACATGGGGTCCATGTTGACTAGTCACAACATGTCTAGTGTCTTCATCACACGCCAACACTGGAAACCCCATCTTGTGTTTTTGTGTAGAGAGAAAAATCAAAGCAACAATTTTGTTTGCAAATGCAGTAGCTGTCAAATAAAAATATTTTAACTCATTCTGTTTTCCAACTGCTAGCAGTAGTGTTATGGGAAAATTACCTGCAAAATTAAATTTTTAGTCTGAGTTGTTTGTTTATCTATTACAAAGGAAGCCTTCTACGTAAGGAAATGAGCGTTACTTATATAGCACCTATACACCAACTTCTTTCTTCCATCTCACTCTTGCCTCCAACACCTGTCCTTCACAGGTGATGAATGCCTTGGCATTGGCCTCACTTTGTCCATATGACTGCCTCATATAGGTAATGGCAGATCTACAGCTTGCACATTGTCCATAATGGAAAATTTATTTCTGACATCTCATATAAGATTCCCCTGAGAACAGAAGATGCTTTTATGCAGCAGGACTTACATCTTCTACAAGGGAGTTGTGGAAAATGCTCTCCTGCTGAGATCTGAAACAATCCCAAACTGTGGCAAACTTTAATTGTCGGACACAAGTAAACGCTACAATGACTAGCTACAGCATTTTTAGAACTCAATATAATAGTTATGCAGTAATTCTGCACTTCTCTTGTAGTTACCGCCTGTTGAGGAAGCAATTTCTGTCTTAAGCTCTGACTTATATTTCCAGTCTATTTCAAGTCCTTGTTCACTGTAGTTTAATCCTGCTTCAGGAGGTGTCAATTTTCCACAAAAATAACTTTGCTGGCAACCATTAGAATTGTGAATTCACTGGACGCTGGCAGAGCTAAAGAAGAGATGGTGAGGTTCAGGCAGCAGAAAACAAGACATTAAAAAGCCAAACAAAAAGTACAAGCCTAGGAACTAATCCTGATAATTCTCCTGGGCTTTAAAAATCTTGAATTTAACAAAAGTACCGATTTCACAGCACACTCATTTCTGCCACAGCACTCCTTCCTCCCCTGTGCTCACCATTCACAGTTCCACAGGCAATCATCAGCTGCCTCTCCATCTGCCTGAAGGACAGCTCCCCTGTCCAAGACATCACTTCTTTTTTCCAGCTCCAGGCCCAAGTACCCCCTGTCACAAGCTGCATGCCTTCTGGAGAGGCAGAGGCCAGAACAGCAGGATGTGCCCGACCTGGCTAGCTGTGTGGCAGCAGGTCAGTGCCCAAGCTTAGCAAACCCCGGCCATCCTCCCCCTCCTGAGCCACCCTTCTGTCACGCCACAGCTGGAGACATTTCTTGGAAGGGCAGCGTTGGACTCGTTCAACTCCACATGGAGGTCTGTGCTGGGGATTTGCACTGCTACCTGTTCGCTCATGCCTGGGACTAACATCTGTCCTGGCCACATGTGGAAGAGGGGGCAGGACAGGAAGTGAGCACCAACAGAAATCCTTACAGAAAGGAGCCTTTCCAAGCAATGAGAAAAACCCATCGAATTTATTACAGAAACAGAGCAAACACATGGATATATGTTGTCCCTTATCCTATTTCAGTCAGGAACTTCCACTTCTTCTCTACCTCCTCTGTTTGACAGGAGGGACATAAAAGGGGAGCGTACCCTTGCAAGGCTCATTTCAGTGGGGAACTGGTTACTGTAACTAATTTCCCTGTATGTTTTCTCCATCAGTCTGGTGGGCTTCAAGCAGATTTGGAGTGATTGTGTCAGCCACAGGTTGCATGTACTGTTCCTGAAATGGCTCAAATGCTGCAGAGTCCAGCTCGGTTCTCTGACCAGCGTGTGCACAAACACCTTCCCAGGACAATGCGAGGTCTCTAAAGAAGATAGAAGGTGTTTTTTTTCAAAGTTTTTGACACAGTTTTACCATCCTCACTGGGGTCTCAACGAGATAGTTTTGTAGTAACAGGAAAATATTTTAAATTCTACAGAATTCCCAAGGGAAGGAGAATATAAAATAAAATGCCAACAGTGTTTTCAAATGACAAAAGATAAATGCCTCTGCCCACAGTGGTCAAGAGCACCTCGCTAAAACCAGCCAATAGTTGCAATTTCTGCTATAACTACAATGCCTCTAACAGAAGTATTATTTAGTATCTGAAGGTCAGACAATACCAAAATCTATTTATGAAGAACAGTTAATGCCCATGCACGCATGCAGTCCTATACAAAATGTTTAGTCAAGCTCAGAAAAAGACAAATAGCCTCAATTATTTATACTTTTAAATTATCTTAAATCACATTAGCTCTCCAAAATTATCTCTGTTTTTCATAATGTCTATGCACAATGTTCCTTTAACTCAATGGATGCTTTTATTATAGGGGAAACTGAACACTTGTACCATGGCTTCTCCAGTATGTTTCCAATTAGAGGCTAAGGGTAGCTTCATGTTGATAGCTGAGACTTCAAATTTCACAACTTAATTCACCACCACAAAACACCATTAAAACCCTGGGCTTTTTTCTTTTCAAATTCCAGGTTGCAGGCTTCTCAGTCCTTGAAGGGTAGGTCTCTTCTTAAGCTAGAACAATGTCTGACTTGCACACTAAGCAAATGTCAGAATGGCAAGTCTATGGGAGATCGGACTATGATCCTGAACTATCTAGTGGTGATTCTAGAGAATCTAACACTTGGAGAAAAGCATTAGTGTGCCTCTTCTCCTACTTAGCCATTGACTTGCTATATGATTTTTAAACCTTCCTGTGCTTTACCGTTTGTCATATCCTCTCTGCTGAGCTCTATCAGGTTGTGATCCAGTGCCCTCAAAACCAAGCAGGCCTTTTTCGACTTACTGCTAGTCAAATCCTTGGAAATCCTAGACATATATATTGCACTTGATTATTTGAGTTATTATCATTAAATGGATATGAATTAGAAGGAGAGAGTGACCCATTCAAAAAAGAATGACCTAGAAAGGGAATGAGCCAGCGAGTGACCTGGAGAAAAGAAAGTATTTTGGCTTCCTTCCTCAGAATAGCTGTTGCTTTCATCAAATGACATTTCTTAAATTTTATTTGAAAGTACTAAAAAAATGCTGATGAACATTACAGTAGAAGCAAGCTTGGCTCTTGATAGAGAAACACTGTGACTTAGAGCCAAGGACTTTTATTTTTCACATGTGAATTATTTTTTGAACAGCATTTCCTGGCTCAATGTCACAGATAGATATGACAGCAGATAAGTGTATGAGATTTTAGATCAACAAGAGTGTTACTTTTACAATGAATACATTTGTAGTCAGAGCTCAAAGTGGTTTTATTTCTGCTGTGCATGGAAGATGTATTGCACACTGTTTTATTAATACACTTTTCTTCCTAAAATGGAATGTAATTCAAATTTTCTGACACTGCAGCTGCAATTTGATGGTTGGATTTACTAACCATGTGGATTTACAGTTACAAACTCTTCAATTTTCATTCCCTCTCTAGCCTACCTTTCTGCCACCTTGATTTATTTCTGTTTCACAGCTGCGCCTACCAAATGATTCTTGCTTGCTCTCACTCCACACTTTTCCACTTCTTCCTGCAGCTGATCCAAACTAAAACACAAGTTTTCTGGGAATGTGAAATTAAAAAACTCTCACAGAAGGAATACAATGTCCAGAACTGAAGGGTACACTTTACTAGGGGGTGGGGGAACCAACCTGAAGGCTAGACGTTCAAATTTAGAAAAGCTAAAAAATTCTCAGTTTAGATTCCACCATCAGTAGTCACTACAGAACACCAATAACTCTCCCAGAGCTTCTAAGGAATTTACCCTTCTCTGGTATTTACAGCACTAACCACTGTAAGCAGTAATTGCTGGACTTACATAAATATAAGCCCCAAATATTCCTCTCTCAAATTGGTACTGCTGCTGTTAAAACTGGCACCAGAAAACCTTTGTAGCACAAATGTGATCCAAAATACAAACCAATCCAAATAAATAATGAAAACCAGATCAAAACAAAGCGGAGAACAAGCAAACACTGAAGGCCAACAAAAGGAAATTAATAGGTGAAACAATGATGAAAACTGAGGGAGCCTGCTCTAGCTCCTTCCCCTGTTAAGACTCCTCCACAGCACTAGAGCTGTGAAGGAGCCCTGGGTTGTGCGTCCCATCCAGCAGAGAGCTTTCCTTCCATAGTGTTACACAGGGATTCAAAAGGGCAGAGCCCAGGATGAAACTGTAGTCCTGTGTTTATGTATTAATTACTGAAAAGTTACTTAACCTTGAGCCATATCCTAATGTAATGAGCTTGGGCATCCTTAAATCTCTCAGAAAAGGAGGTGAAGGCAAAACTGCCTTGTGTTTACTGCTGAGCAGCCTAGCCCTGGGTCCTTCTTAATGGATATTCCAGACACTGCCCATCAGAGGCTGGCTCTGACGGACCAGAAAAGTGTGCAGACTTCAATTACAAGGACACTGCACTTCCAGGGCAGCCCAGCTGCCAACCACGCAGAGATTTGCAGCGATAACAATTGTACTTAAAGCCTCACTACACGTTTGAATGCATTTACACATTCTCCTTTTACTCTCTATTTATTATTAATGGCAACTCAACTAATATCAAGACCCCAGTGTGTTTGGCACTAGAGATGCACACAAGGGCAGCAAATTCCTGCTCTGAGGAGTTTACAGTCTAATTATAAATGACAGCAAAAGGAGGGCAAACATTATGAGCTGTTCTGCTTTTCGTCAGGAAATTTAACTCAGGTAACAATTTTTAACCAGATAGAAACAATTACACATTATATCGTGTACCAAAGGCTAGGCTGCAGACCTGTCCTAGTCAGTCTAATAAACTGGGTGACAGTGGCCACTTCCAAGATGGATAACCAAGGTCACAGAAGATTCGGGGCTTTTCAGACGACCACCTGCATGGAGATTTTGCAGGAAGCAAATGGGAAATTTAGTTTTGTTCAAGTAAGTCACACTCATGCTTACCTGTAAGCGTGTATTTAAATCCACATCTGTTCACCAAAGGACTTAATATGAATTAAGCCCCAAACATACATCTGATGGCATTTTGCACTTCCTCAGCTTCTAGGTGTCATTCCTAAGTCCACCATAAATTAGCTGCCTGTGTAACTTCTTATTAATCAGCTATGAGGTGGTAAAAGTCACAGGTGACTGTTACAGATCTCTACAAAAAAGGGATTTTGAGGCCACAGCTACTAAATTTTGTCTGCCTGAGGACTATACTGGATCTTCTCCAGGACACCATGGCCTTATCTGTTTTATACATGTTAAAACTTTGCACCCACCCTTGCTGTGTTAGCACAGTCTGCAGACACCTATGAGAGGCACCAAGCTCTGTGCAGCTGGGTATGAGCTGCACACTGCCATTTGAGGACCCCTTCAACAGCCATCATGTAGGAAAGCACTGGGGGCTGAGCTGAGGTAACCACAGTACATGGGGGAACAACTTCCACGGAAAGCCCAAACATTAGGGAATAGACTAATACTTTATAGAGAGGCCCTGAGGCTGTATCTTTAAGACTGGGTTCAAGTGAGCAAGGAGCCCTCTACCGCCTAGACCACAACTGAACCTTGTGTCCTAGGTGGCAAACACAGCACTTCTCTCACTAGGGTGGCCTGAGCAGGATGTTTTTGCATTCAGCCCTCTTGGAGGCCATACCCTAGTACTGAAGAGCACCAGAGACCTATCAGCTGTGCTTTAGATATAAGAGATTAACCTCATGCTGAGACTTCATCTGCTGCATTTCCTACTGCCTTACAATAAGATTTGGACTCTGAACTCTGCAGGCTGTCCTGTCGGACTGGTGACTTGCTGAGCCCTTCCCAGGGCCCCTGGAGGATCTCTTGTGCAGAACCTCGTGCTCGCCTTTGTTCACAAACAACTGACCCACAAGAGCAGGAGGTGCACTGAAGCCAACTCATACCACAGGGAACTCACCAGCCCCCAGGACAAGAACTCAATTTGTTAATGTGAGGTACAGAATGACAGGCACCACTTCCCAGATTTGACAAAAAATGGGCATGTAAAGTTCAGACTCCCACAAGCACATGCAGCTGTTTTAGGAAGCCAGAAGTACCTAGTAAGCTACTGATTACCAGCCACATCTATGTAGAAGAAGGGTTATTTATTGCACCACAACAGCTAAGAGTCCCAGGCTTAAAAATCATTTTGTTCCCACTAGCAAATTCACAAACAACTCATAGAACAGGAGCAAAGGTCTGTATGGTTCCCGCATTTCCAAGGCTTCTCCAGGCTACCTTTGTCCACTTTCCCCAGCTAAACACCTAAGGCTCCTCTGACTCTTCCCCATGCAATGAGAGCCCTCTAAATCACATGTTGCCAGAAGAAATCTCTCTCTCCAGGAAAAGTACAGCTACAACACATTTATGCCAGTTAAGCATACTGCAGGAATCAAATTCTTTCTCGTTATCATTCTCTATTCTCTAACAGACAGAAGTTCACACAGGAAGATCTGCAGGTCTCTCCAGGAGTCCTAACTTCCCACACTGCAGTTGCAGGTGAAGAGGAGTCTGGTGTTCACACAGGCTGAAGCACTGCAGCTTCCTGGGCTCAGCCCTCTGCATGCATGGAGGGTTGGCTCTCACATTTAGGCTTGCTGTTGTAGATTCCAAATGGGGAGCTGAGCTATTGTTCTAAAGTAATAGCAAAAATACGGGATACATTTCACAAAAAGGGTCTGAAAACCATTTTGCTACTGAAAAAAAAAAAATTTACTTAAGGCAGAATTGGACAATTAATCTTCTCGGATTCGGTCTAGTCAAAAATAGCCTCTGTGTCTTACAGAGAATCTGCAACCTTCTTTATGCCAGGGCCACAAAAAATGACAACTCAAGGAAAAACACATTGTATTTTGGACTTTTCCTTCCTAAAAAAGCAACGTTCTTAACCCCAGCCAGACTCGTAAGAATGATATACAGGAACTGAACAAACTCTGAATATCTCTAAGTATCTTGATGATTCTCCCTCAGAGAAACCACCATGGATCAGCTAAAAAGGAAACTTGAGGAGGTAGCTGCATGTCCAGATTACACTCCTTCCTAGACACTATGAAGAGAAAAAACATTTACACCCTTGGAAGACAGTATAATAATTTGAATTATAGGTCCCTCCTCCCAGGCAGCATCAGGGTTAGACAACGGATGCAGAAAGTAGAAGATCTGAGAAAGGCTTGAGATTTACTATAGTAAATTTATAGTATATTTTGAAAAAATCCTCAAGCCATCTTCTATGTCTTCCTTCAAATGATTTCGGATAGTCTAGCAGGATAAGAAAGAGGGCAATGAGTACATGGGTGCTGGTGACTCCAAAGTTGGCTGCCCAGCACATCAGTACCAGAAACAGGGTGAAATCTGAGAGACAAAGAGGGTGCTTTCTGACTCCCACAATGTAATTATAAACTAGATTGTCTGTGGGGCTCCTGCCTCTGCTGTGACACACACAGCAGCTCCTGGCAGTCCAGTTCATCACCAGGACTGATCCAGAGGCAGCGTAACTTCGCTCCAGCAGCTGTGAGCTCAGAGGGATTTCTCACCAAAACCGTGAAGCAGACCTGCACAGTAGGAGTTGGTGATGCAGAATAAGGAAGCCACAAGTGGTTTCTTGTTGCCCTGCACCCTCCACTACATCAGTTAAGAGCTGGCAAAAAACCTTTCCCTCTGGCTTTCTCAGGCTTTCAGCATATTCCAAGTAGGGGAAGGGCACCTTGGCTTGCAGTAGCGCACACCCGGTGTCCTCTCTCTCCTCACTTAGGTAATGAAGCTTCTAAAGGACTATGAGTCAGGACAAACAGCATCAACAGCATAAGAATCTGGATCTGATATGCCTCTCACTAGGCATTGTGGGTCAGGGAGAGTTGATCCTTAGTGATTTCTACCAGTTTCAGTGTGAATTCTACAGCTGATCAGACAGAATACCCCCTAAGAATGGCCTTAGTATCAGGCACCCCACACCTCCACTTAATGTGGGACACGGCTATCAAGGGACGACACAGCACTGGCAACACACAAAGGTTTTCCTTAATATGTGGCCTGATTTCACAGGAATATTAAGAAACAAAGGAAAAACAAATACATACAGACATTCATGCACAGCTGGAAAATATGAGTTTAATCTTGCAAAGTGAAGAAACTGTTAGATCTTGTCAGTGACTTCATAGTCAGAGTGGAGCACAGAATGTTTAATTTCTACATCCTATTCCAACAAAGTTGCTCTGATTTTCAAGGAGTTTGGCTCTTACAATTGGACGAACACGACTATGAATGATTTGCATGAGGGACTTTCCCAGGCATGCTTTATAAGCTTACTAAGACTTCTCGAATTGTGTCAGTCTTTTCTGTCTCACAGTAAAACTTTCAGATTTCTTTCCCAGGGCCTTGGAACTGAGCACACAGTTTTCACTATTAAGTGAAAACCATTTTCTACAGAACAAATATGCCAAAATCAGAGTATCTGGTTCCCTGTATCTTCTTTTTTAACTTTCTAGAGTCTTTTTCTCACCATTTTAATGTCATAAGTTCTGCAAACAACAATTCTTTGGGCAAAAATTAGGAAATGTTCTTTCCAGGCATTTAGCACTGAATCTTTATCTGTGTCTATGAGCCCACTGGGAGTTCTACATAAATTCCAATTGCTTTTCCACTCCATTCTTTTTTCCATTCTTGAGGATGGTTGTTGCATAAAGGACTCTGTAGGATTCTATTTTTTTTATTATTATTTTTTTTCTTCTTTTTCTGCTATATAAATTATCTATTTCTATTTGGTACTTTTTTCTTTTCAATGATTTACTTTCCTGTGAAGGAGGGGGAAGGAAAAAGCAAGTCGCAAATATGCAAGTAAACACCTAGGTAACTGCAGAAATAGTCCAGTAACTACACACCGTGAGATGGAAATCAGAAATAAAAAGAACATTACGCAGATAATAGAAACTGTCACTTGTTAGACACATCGGGAGGCTGCTGTGATCTCAGACCTGTGGTCACAGAAGACAAAATCAGTTAAAACCTACAGAGAACATTGCAGATTGTATTTAAGATTTGCACTGAGATCTCCACATTAGAAACTCTGCTATTATTTTAATTCTTGATTGATGTTTGAATGTTTAACCTAAATTTTGGCTTTCGGGGTTGTTTTTTTTTAATGAACACTAACTAATGGTTTCATTGCAGTCTTAAGGATGGCTTTGTTTCATGTGCAAAGCAAACATTTAGGGGAGGGTGAGATTAAAGCCAAACAAGTAAATGTTTTACAGAGATACAGTACAACAAAGCAAGTAGTTAGATAAATGCTGAAAATCTAACCTGTGTGCACAGATGCCCCTTTTGTCTCCCCCCCCCCAGCTTCTTTTTTTGTCTTCTATTCTTTTGCTTGAAAATTTATTCAAAACCACAGAGAAATATACTGTGAGGAAAGCAATTTTTTTCAGTTCCAAAACAAGTTCTGGTGCCCAGGTTTTCAAGAGGGTGTTGCCATTACTGAGCAGGCTAAACAAAGTTTACTGAAACTGCCTTCAGCAAGTGTGGAAGAGTGTAAAAAGGGAGCAAGGGGGAAAATCTTGTGTCTTATACTCTTGACAACTGCTGGAACAGCAGAGCATACTTTTACTTCGAGTGTTTACCCAATAATTCACCAGGAAGTAAACAGAAATTATGACCTCTCAAATGGACATTTATGCCCAGACATCAAACTATCAGAGAGGGAGGAGAAACTTCTAACCCACTTCATAGAGAAAGGAGTACACGTTGTTCGAGGCGCAAACTCACAGAGCCAAAAACACGGAGAGGTGCAGCAAAGCTGGACTCTTCTCCATCTGTTTTGTTCTTCCCCAGGAGCAGGGGACGTTCTGCCAGCACAGCACATCCCACAGCACAGGGTGCACCTCCAGAGCCCAGGGAGGGGGCGAGTGGCTGGCAGGGCTCTGCAGCGGGAGTGCTCCCGGCACCGGGCGGGGGTTGAGCCCGAGCCAGGTACCAACCCGAGCCGAGCCATCTGTGCAGGGAAGATACGCCCATTGTACGGGAGCAGCGACCCAGGCGTGATCCTTCTCTGTAGGAAAACTACCGTCAACATAAAAGGCTGTTTTTTCTGCTAAACAGGGAAAGTAATCATCAGGAGCAAAGCCCTACAAAGCTATTTACTGCGCTGTTTAAATCTAAGGGGTTTTCCTCTCTCCTCAAAAAAAGTTTCCAAAAAAATCCTTGCTGTTACTATCTGTAAATGGTAGTTTATGGAGAGGAGAGAAAACACAGGACAGGCAGTAAATCAGCTTACTAACTGATTCAGAGTCCATTACCAAATGTTTTTTATTACATGTATGGCTTCACTAATTTCTGCAGTGCATTGTAGGCTATTTCTGGAAGCTTTAAAAATGCATGATGCTTCTGCATTTTAATATTTAACAGTATGGTTATTTCAGTTTATTAAACAAGAAAAAAAGAGGGAATCTGCTTGACTGCAATTGGCTTTCATGTCACTAAAGGATGAAGCCAGTGCAAAAGCAGCCAAGCAGGAACCCTATTCAAGTTCAGCATGAAGAAAACCTTTCCAACCTCTTACACCAATTAGGATAATCTGGGTCTTTTGATGTTAAAATCCCCAAGAATCATATGGAAATCATAAAATGTGCAGTATTTAAAACAGATTCCGAGTGCAGATAAAAATCATTTTTCCTTCTCAACATTTCCACCAGAGCTGGGGGCACCATCAGCTAACAAATTCTTCATGAAGCTTATGTCCCTTGTACTGCACTGTTTGCACACGGAAAAAAAGGGATGATGAGGGAGGCTGTCCCTAAAAGTAGCCACTCATAAAAAAACAGCACCTGGGAGGCAGAGCTGGGATGCAGCTGGAGCTGGGCCAGGCAGGCACCAGGGTGATCAGCAAGGCCATCCCCAGGCCCTGGATGCAAACTGCTCCCAACCAGGGGAAAGGAGACCCAACAAGGACACAACGTGATCCAGTGTCCAGCTCCTGAAATCTCAGCCCTTGGATGCTTTGGTGGGCTTTGTACAGCCTTCTCTAAATGAACGGCACTCTTCATGACCATGACCAGAAGCTGCAGGCATTGAAATTACATGTCTGAATCTGTGCAATGAGTTACTCTTAGGTGAAAAGTACTTTAGCCTCACATTGCTTCTTTATATTGGACTATTCCTGAGGCCTCCAAATTTCTCCAAGTGTTCTGCTTCCAAGGAAACTCAGGGCAAGAATTCTGTTTGTCTTGACAATTCAAAAAAAAGACCATGGGCAGGAAAATGAGGGTGTTTTGCTGGATGCAGTATTGCAGAGCTGGAGGGATGTTTCATTTTCCTTAAATAGAATTCTGATCAACATATTTTGCTGTGAAATCTGACACAATAACAGATCTTTGTCAAAGCCATATACATATATAGACAGACAGAGAAGGCAGTTTGACAACAGTCTCCCAGAGACCATAACGTAGTATTTTCTGTAATGAGGATACTTTCTCATGCAATAGGAAGCATCAGCACAGCCTCCCCAAGGAGCTAGTTGCATACTACTACTACTGCATGTGTGTAAGATGTTGTACAAAGCAGTTCCCTAGAGGCAAGGGGATGAGGTGACAAGACTGGGGCAGGAGTGGGGACACACACAACTCAAGAACCTTACACTGGCATTTGAATAAACTGAAAAGTAAGCAAAACTGTTCATGTTTATACAAGCAACTTGACTGTACTCTAAGAGAGGACAAGGGTATGAAACTATGTCCTTATAAAGTAATGCTCATCTTTTACTTATCTAACAAAAAGAAACACAGGAGAGGGTCAGAGGCTGCTGAAGGAAAAATACCCAAGTGTTAAGGCCAGAGAAATGGAAAACAAAGTTTAACAAAGATAGGAGTATTTGCAGATACAGCATACAAAACCCCCCCCAACCTTAAACACAGCTTATTTTTCTATAAAAACAAACATGGAAGATTGTTGTCAGTGGCATGCACACCTTTGTGAGAAACTGATACTTAAACTGTCAATTTGACAACCAATAAAAATAATAGTAAAAAAAAAAATAGCATTACAGCATTATGTTTCTATAAAAAGAAAATCAGTAGCAGTGTTCAATGAGTGTGAAATCAGTTCTCTGAATAATCATCCCAATTCTCAGTTATGTGTTAGGAAATTCTCATACAGATTGTGAATTTCCTTTTATGTCCCAGAGTAATACCAGAACTGTCATTAATATTAATTACAACTTCCATAATTTCACAGTGCCTGAATTGCTTGCTATTCCTAGTATTTGTAGGAAACAAGCCGTGCAGTTCCTGACACAAATATTATTCCTTATTAGTTTTGCAGATGAATAATATTCAGCCTGTAACAGAATCCTCCTAGGACTGAAAAGTACTCTTGTGCACACGGATACACGCACAAAAACAACAACTGAAAGCTAAAAGCAAACTTGCCGAGAACTTCTGGGTCAGCTTTTGACATCACCCATAGGAATGAAATCAGACACCGACCAATCCGGCACCGTGAGCCTGGCAGTACAAAATAAACAAAAGCTGGGCCCAGGGCTCCACAATGAGGAAGGGAAGTGGAAGAGACTATTGTTCCGAAAGCTTTTAAATGATGTTGCTTTATTTATTTCTTTTGACAATGCCTGAACTGAATCTTTAAAAAGGGAAAGGACCCTTTGCCCCCCTCCCCCCCTTCCCCTCTCCCGCTCTCCTCCCAGGATCTGTTAAAACAGAGTGTGTGGGGGTTTCTTTTCCCTGTTGCTATTTGTTCTCTTTAACAATGTTTTGCGAGCCCTGTAAAGCGAACGGCACTATCCCGGCGCGGCGTGCGGGAAGGCAGCGTTCTTCCCAGCATCTCCACAGAGGCTCAGCTCCGACACTTGGTGCCAGATTTTCTGAAAAGCTGTGCAGGCTGGGTGCTAAGCTCTTTTCAAAATCTGACCCTTATTTAGGTGCCTTCCAGGAAGCTGAGGTCTTTAAAAATCTGGCAACGAGCACAGATACCGAGCATTTCGGGAAGCTGGGGCAGGCAAGAACTGTGTGATGAAACCACCTATCTGGGTGTTCCCCCAGAAGAAAAGTGCCAAAAAAAAAAAAAAAAAAAAAAAAAAAAAAAAAAAAAAAAAAAAAAAAAAAAAAAAAAAAAAAAAAAAAAAAAAAAAAAAAAAAAAAAAAAAAGAGACTCTTTTGGTCTCTCCTCTGTGCATGGCTGAACCTGCCCAAGCTGAAACCCCTGCATGAGGCTGTAGGTAATTATTCACACGAGTGGGCCGAGGAGGACAATGCCCTGCGCAGCGTCACAGCACGGATAGTGCACAGCCGATGATTCACTCCTTGGACACTCTAACCTGTCACTGAACTCAAAGATTTAGGATTAGGCCCAGAGTTCACTAAAAGCACACATGGTGTGTTTTTTTCAAAGTTCAGCTCAGCTGAACAAAGCTAGCTGAATGACTTCAATCCTCTCAGTTCTTCCCCAAGGAAAAAAAAAGCAACATATGTCTATAGTTAGGACTGGACCTGTTGCCCCTTTCCCATTTCTAACCACGCTGCATAGACAAGTGTACAGGGACAAGTAAATGCATTCCAGAGGTAAGAGATAAGCATGGATCCTGGAGTTGCACAGGTAAAGAATATCATTCTTACATCTTTAATAAAATAGACCTTTTTTTACTCTTGCCAAGAAAATTAGTCCTAAGGTGCACACAAATAATTACATATTGTGGAACAGTAAATTATTACAAATGCCATAGAATTCAAGCAGCCCCAAGTCTGGGCCAGATTTTCAAATGTTTTGCAGATGTTTATAGTTTGCTGCAAAACTTTTGTCAAGTTACCCACACAACACAGCATTCACTGAAGGATTTTGGCACATGGTAATTCATTTTCTTTGTGCAGGTGTTGCATTCCAGAAATATTTTGTCTTCTTATAGAAGACTGCCTGGAATTTTACTTAAAAAAAAAAATCATCATGAAAGAAACCAGATCCTCTCATCTGGGAGAAAAAAAAAAAAAAAAAAAAACAAACGCCAAAATCAGTTCATTTGCCTTTTCTTTCTTTTCAGGTAAAAGGATACCCCTTTACAAGTAAAAATCCATTCAAAACATGTTACAGATGGCTGGTATTTCTGCAAAAACTCACAGACTGGGAAAGCACGGTCTACTGCAGGATGAAGCCCCAAGGTGCCTCTGATGGAGATATTGAGATACCCAGTCCCAAGGTAGAGTTTCAGTGGTTAATTTTACTTACTGGAAGCTCAGAGGTGGTGGGATTACTAAGGCTTGGTACTGCTTGACTGCAGTGGAGAGTCATGAAGGAGACTTTGCCCAAGAAGCCCCAGGCAGAGCCACAATGGGGACCTTGCAGGGCCGGTGTGGGCAGCACCAGCATCCCCACATGCATCCCTCATCGTCCCCCTCGGCCTCACCACAAAGGCACCACGTGCACCCACAAGGCTCCCTTTTGTCCTGAGCTTTTATTCCACACTGTGTGGGGCAGGAAGCAAAACACAAAACGGGGTTGGTTGTGCTGCACTTTGGACCTTCCCTTGACTGATAGGCTGCCTGGAGGCAAAGCGAAATGAAACCCTTGGGATTTAACAACTTTCCCTTTTAAGCATATGGAAATTAAACATTAAGCCTAAAAATTTTTCCAGGAGCAGATATGAATCCAGATATAATATCACTTTGTAGATATGGAAAAATACAACCAGCTATCTTCGACTTCCTAGACATGCAAGCCACTAAGTTTTCCTTCAGGGTAGGAAAGCAGAGATGAAAATGCCAAAGGACTGTTAACCTTTAGAGACACATTTTAAGAGATAACATGACTGAACTCAGATAAATCGGAATTAAATTTAATCAACCTCCCACTCCCTAGCTACACTATCAGAGGAGAAAAATCTACAATTAGGAAAGAAACAGAAGGAAATTCAGACATCTTAAACTGAGCAAGTTTCCATCTCTGCTGTGCAACTTCCTTGATGATGCTAAATATTGCAATTCCCAAGTGCAGTATTACAGACTTGCTGTCTTAGTCCTTTTATGAGTAATCATAAGGGAAGGGAACATTTAAATAATGTTTGGAGTGCATACTATCTATGTTTGGCTGTTGTTCTCTCATTTAAAGCAAAATGAATCTAAATTTACAATTTAAATACTTGACAACAAATCCTTACATCGCCCTTCTCATTCTGTGAATGGAGCTGTTAATGCTTATGTGGCAGCTATGACCCATGTGCTCCAATATAGCAGCTAGGAATATATAATCCTTTAATCTTTTGTTCTGTGACTCCACCCACAACTCTCTGGCACTAATTTAAGAATACAGACCATGATGTTTCTAATGAGCAAAGCATTAGAGGAAGACAGACTGTCACAGCCAGTGATCTGTTGCCAAAAGTGCTGCCATAAAAGTAGGTGTGAAGGTACCTACAGCAGGAATCTTAACTTCCCAGTTACGGATGAGGAGTGCTCCAGCATGAATATAAAAGCCTATATCAAAGGAAGTTTAAATGCATATTACTAAAACACAGACCCTTCTATCAAGTGCATTCTTTGTCTTTCCAAATAAAACCATTAAATTATGATAACATATTTTATCTTATTCTAAATTTGTTTTTAAAAAAATTCACATGATTTTATATGTGTGTCACTTTTCAATCTGCTAACTTTTCTAGAGAAAGATAACCATTGAATGGATAGCTGTCACTGTCTAGGTATCTAAATCAGTTTGTTAAAGCTTTACCCAGGGTTTTTTCCCCAACATTATTTTTCTGCAAGTTACAGCGACAGTTTTCTTCATTTTCAGCTAGTTCAACATGTAATTACAATGTTCGTTGTAAGTTGGGAAAACAATTAGGAATTGAGAAAGAAAAGTTTGTTTTCCTCTTTGCATTCATGAATAAAATTCAGTTGTGCAAGGATAGCCTACTTGGCTCACAGCTTTTGAAATACTTGCAGAACTAATCAGCTCTGTGCACTAGCTGTAGATATTAGCTGTGTTTAACAGATCAGTTTTAAAAGCACAACATATTCCAATATAATTTTTTTCCTTGTATGCAAGATCAAACATAGTTAAACTACAGAAGCTCTTGAATGTTCTTGAAACATCACTTTTGTGTATTTTAATTTAATTCAAACTACAGTATTTCACTACACATGAATCACATGAGATTAAAAGATCTATTATTTCTAACAAGAAATGTGATTCACTATTTTCTGGCAAAAGTAGAGTGTAAAAATGTAGAACATGAGTAAATGTATGCATGCAGTACACGTGTATTTAGAGAAACCAACTGTGTACACCAAACAGCTCTGGTTAGCAAATTATATTGACCAATAAAACTGAGGCTTTGTTTAGGAAAGTAACTGGAAAGCAAAAATGCAAAACAAGATTACGCTTAATTATTTAAATCAAAGTGCTCTGCTTGTTGATTTAAATTGTGATTAAAATCAGGGATTTAAATTAATCCACTCTGGATTGCATAAACACCACCTTAATAAGAGGGAGCAGTAGCTTCATCACCCAAGAAGTCATTCAGGAAGAGCACTGTGATGGAGCGCAAAGGAGGACTGAGGAGGTTCATTACTGGACATCTGCTGCCCAAACTCTCTCTCTTTCTCCCACAGAGAGAGAAAGCAAATGCATGAGTGGGAGGAAGTGTTTACAGGAGTGTGGGCACATAAAAACATGCACAGGTATGATGAGGTAAAATAATGATGACAATTTTTCATTAAAAGCAGGATTTCTCTCCTCACACATAATAGAGCAATTACTCATGCATTCTTACTTGTTTTACTCCCAAGGTCCCTAGGATAGCCCATATTCATGCTTCTCCTCCATTAGCAGGAACAATGAATCATACTCCCTGTTTGCCTGATACTGACATTTAATTAATGTGTCATTTAAACTGAAAGCAATACTAAATATCATACTGAAAAAAATTTAGCTCTGCACTCAGATACTCACATCCAACTCCTGTTCCAGCTTCTACCAAATTCTGGACTCAACAGTTCTTCCCAGATAGCAGGGAGGAGAACAGCACAAGCTAAACAGTGCAACTTACTATTTAAGGAGATCTACTCCAACTTAGCTAAAAGTCCAGTGCCTTGCCAGAGTGATCAAAATACCAGTATAATGACAATGGAGCATAAACTAAGCTACTTGACAATGCAACCTACAGCCCATTTACTCCAAGAGTGCTTTAACATCTTGTATGAGAACATCCTCTCAAATAATATGATTTAATTTTCAGCAGAGGTCCAATTACAACTAAACGAAAGCAGGTAAGTCTTTCTTCTTTCTGCTTTGCAGCTAGATTTTGAAAGACAAACTACTCTGGTTGAGTTAACTTCTAATAGGAACTACTTTTCTTCTTTGATTTTACAAGAAAGTGTTTTACAATCCAGAGAGGATGAGTCATCAGAAAATCCTTGTCTGGTTGCCAAAAACCTGCCCCTCTTCATTATGAACATAAAGATAAAAGCTCTTACAGTACATTAGCTGGCATACGCCTACACAGACAGTACAAATAAATTAATTGTGCCTAGCCTCAAACATCCAAAGAGGTGTAGTAGGAGCTCAGTCCATCTTGTTTCATTAACAAATTAAACTGTAATAGAGCATCAACAGTTCTCTAACGTACATATGCTTGGCTGTTGTACAGAAAGGTTTTGCAGGTATCGTGCTTCCTTACATACATACGTGGTAATTCTTCAGATATTTACATTAGTTTATATGCACTACACAAACACCAACAAAAACTGTACATGCTGGAAAAAAATAGAAAAGATGGAGTGAGTATGTAGGATGTTGGCCATTCTACAAAACTATTCAGAAACTGTGTAGGATTTTGGAACCCAAGACTGAGGTAGTGGTGTTTCCTAAAAAGAGAATTTTGGATACGACTATTCCACACATACAAAATGTACAAATTGTCTTGAATCTAGCAAGAAAGGCAAGTGTATTTGGAAATGTGAGTGAACTGTGTCCACTCAGCTATATTCAGGTTCATTTGAAAACTGCACTATCTGCAAACATTAAGGTTATTTCTTCAAAATGTACACAGGCATATTTTTCAACTCGGCCAATGGGAATACAGATCAAAAGGAAAGTCACTGTGTAAAGTACCGTACATGGACCAGGGGCCAGAATAACTGGAAATAATCAAGATTTACCATCAAACTCCTGCAACAGATGAACTGTTTTCCTTCTGGAATGCTCACAATCTTTAGCATGAGAAAGTTATACACAACCAACTTGAAAAACAAGTTTAACTCTACTTAGCCACAAGCTAAGATTACACCCTCAAACACACCTTTCTAAGATTTCTTATGAGAGGTTTGTTTGTGCAATCCAGTTAAGGGCAATTTGTTAAAATTGCTCTGTGATTTTCTTTATCCTTTAACTGCATAATTTAAGCAACCTGCATTTTATAAGTTCAAAGAATTTTTTCTGTAATTATGTATTTGTTTTTGCCTCCTGAAAATCGAAAAGCTGGAGAAAGAATACAGAAAAAAGAACAGATGAGAGAGACTGAGCTCAGTCTATCATAGAAAGCAACTTCTTAATTGATGAGAACACAGTGAGTTAACATAAAACATGGGGGTTCAAAAACATCTGCAGTGTATGTTACTGCTACTCCACCTCTTCGGCCTTTGACTCCAGGGCTGGGAAAAGCCAGAGAGAAAGGCAAGGCAAAGAACTGCTGGTAGCCAAAGGCCAGTAGCTCCCACCCGTCCAAAGCCTCAGTGATCCCTGTACAGAGAATTTTGCCCCCTTTGTTTTGGATAGGCAGTTCTTTAGATCCCACCCAGGGTGCAGCAGGGCATCACTATATCTGTGGTGTTCTGCACAGCCCTCATCCAGGGCTTCCTCCCAGCTTCATCCCTCCTTGACTTCCACTTTGTATCTTCAACCAGAGACAGTATTTTTCTTCTCCTCCTACCTCAGGAAAGCACACTGCTGCTATCTGATGTTAGTAGCTGTTCCGTGGTGTTACACGTGCAGACACAGCCTCAGTGGGCTCCCAAACAAGCTCCAAACTACGTTCACCGAGGCCACTGTTTTTCCTGAAGTGTGACCCAAGACACAGATGCGCATCTTAAATCAGACTGAGGCTCACTACTCCCACTGCACATGTACTTTGTTTTTTTCCAGAGATCAGTTTTGACAGGCACTGAGGCCAGCGCAGACATACTGGCCCGGACTCATGACATCACCTGATTAATAAATCCAAGGAAGGTTTGGCAGCTCTGGCTACGGGCAGCCAGCCCGCGGGAGAACGGCAGCCACGCATCAGATAATGCAATGCTAACTCACTGCTCTGTGCACTGCTTCGATCAATAAACAACTTTCTCACAAGCCCACTGTACAAGGAACACCATCCACTCGTACAGGCGCTTCTGCAAGCCCCAAGGGCCCCACTGAAGAAAAGACCAAACCCTGCTGGCCACCATGGAGTTGTAGCTCCCACTCCTGCCCCCCAGCCAGCGGGACATGCAGGGCGCCAAGGACATTATCCTCGTGGCAGCAATGGCAGTACCACAACAGGGAGGTGACAAAGAGCCTGGGAACAAAGGCCTGAACACACAGGCCTCCTGAGCCACCTCCCTGAGCCCCTCCATCCCACCAGAGCACAGCCAGGCTCATGGCCCTCAAAACTGAGGTCGTTATATGTCCCTTTTTTATTTCCCTTCCTTTATGAACAGCGCCTCATTATTGCAGAATGATGGGAGTGCTTAATTAGTGCTATGGGTTAATCACTCTGCCCAAAGAGTTTCCCTCTCTTTCATGAATAAAAGAAGACAACCCAGCTTCCCGTTATCCAGCTACCAGCATCAGCTCTAATAAAGCACCATCTTCGGCCAAAGTCAACCACAGCCATCACACAGATACGTAATGTCTGATGTATAACTGTAGATATCCTCTCTTTTATGGGGTTAATACTTGCCCTTGGGGATAATTGTGCAGGACTTTAGATGAGAGATTTCCATAAAAGGCAGTAAGAGTCACCCAGCTCAAACCACACATAACTCAAGCTAGTTTACCCCTTTGCATTATTTAAATGTCTCTCTTTAATGTGAATGCATCAATTTAAAGGCACAGTGCTGCCAGTGCTCTGGGCAGGCAGTTCTTCTCTGGTGACAAAATGTGTCTCTTCAGTATTTAAATTTGCATGCATTTCAAAAATATGCCTATTCCTAGGTCTTCTGGTTGTCACGAAACAAAGGCATAAGGTTGCCATTCCCACTGTTGCCAGGGTGTCAGATTTACTTCATCCCTGTACCTGGGTGTCAGGCAAGTGGGGAGTTGAGCCTGATCTCTGACCTGATGCAGATATTGAAATCCAACATGCTGGCATTTCAAACCATTGATGTAGGCAATTCTCCTGATTCTGGATGACCACTTTGTGACTGGACCCAGAGAAAGAAACACTGGCCACCATGACCCTTCCACTCAGCTTCCCTGTTGCTGGCCCTGGCTCATGCTGTCCTTGCAAGCGCTTCTGCTAAATCAAAATTTACACCAGTACATGCAAGTAACCAGAGCCTTTTCCAAATCACTTACAGCTTGGCCTTCCATTTTAAGATTACAATTTTTTTCCCCCCAGGTTTATATTTGTACAAAGAACACCGCAAGGTTCAAGTTACAGCAATTAATGAAATTTAACTACATTAATAAGGAGAGAGCCTTTTTAAGAGCAATTTTGGTTTTAATGTTAAAAAAATGCAGTAATAAGAGTGAGGTAGAAACATTTTCATTTGATTGCTTGTTTCTTTCTCTGGCTACACGTATGAACTTGTTTCCTGGTCAAGGGGAATTTTTGCGGGTAGGAAAAAATAATTCTGCCATCCACTCAGTCCTTGAGTGCCTTGTTTTTACAAGGCAGAAAGGTTCTGACAGTCAGGTTACCTAGGAGTGAAAGTTATGTCTCATAATCCGCAATTCTATCGCCCGTTACACACCATCTGGTGACACAGTCGAAGATAATCTGATTTTTGTCTTTTAAAAACATCACATAGCTGTATCATATGGTGAGTGCAATATGATAAATGACTCATTTAAATATGCTGTTTCCGCACAGTTTACAAATCCATGGTCACTCTCAGTTAACCCAAAAGCAGCTTTGAGCAGGGTTCTTTTTTGATTGTTATTTCGAATATCTGAGTCTCTACCTGAGGTTTTTGACCATTTACAGTTACACCTAAAATCTTACAATTAAACAGCTAACATCTAACCAACCTTTAAGAAGCTGTCGTTGGAATTCCAAGCTTTGCATCTACAGTGGAACAAATATCATGACAAACCTGTTCCGTGTCCCAAAAGCAGCAGTGTCTTATTACAGCGTCTTTACTAGAATGAGTCTGATACAATTCTAGACAACTTGTTCAGTATGATGCAGGAGTTCTCAAGTATTTCAAGTAGATTCTGGAAGTCTACTTCGAAAGAGCTCCTTGCAAGATGAAAGTCCATCAATATATCTGCAGGCTTGCTTTTGTCACTTTATTTTCAGTCTCCAAAATAGTTAGTGAGCTGCCAAAAGTTGAATCCTCATAAAATAAATCAAAAAAAGCAAATCAATCATGCTGGGCAAAAGAAAGCTCTTACACAACTAACCTGGTGGAGGGAAATAGGCTGTTTGCTGTTGCTCAACTCCTCTGCCAAACTATTTTAGTGGCCTTTACATTCTCCCAGGCCAAACCTTCAAACAACAACCTCATCCCCTTCTGATGCACAAGACACACCCAAGACATTTTCAGGAGGGGTGGAAAGTAGTAAAAGAAGATTTCTGTGATTTGCAGTCAGGTTCTTCTGGGAAGATTACATATTTCTAGGAGACTATAATGTACACATGCATCTGTGCCTCTGATACAATCACATAATCACCATTCAGATCTAGATAGCTATTTTTCCATGCAGATTTTTATTACTTTCTCTTCCCAGAATAATTGACCACTTTCGGGAGTTTTTTTAACTTAAGAGAAGACTTAATTTTCACCTGATTCTTCAATTACAATTCTGAATAACTCCCATTTTTATTTCAGGCCACCTTTACATCAGTCTATCAGGCTGCTGTGTCCTTTTGCACTGGTAGGTTTTGTTTCCACCAGAGCCTCTGGGTAAGCCAAAGCCAAAGCACATTCCTACAACAATCTCTCATTTAGTGATACACCTGCATCACTCACCAGAAGTTTCCACAGTCTCAGGCTTAATTTGGGGAGAGGAAGGCAGTAATGCTCTGATAAAAGACAGTTCCTCACAGAGCTTCATGCTGCATGATGGCTCACCAGCAGCCCAGATGCTGGGATGCCAGACCATGCACCATGGGGAGGCAGGGAACATTCCCGAAACCTGGCAGGAGCAGAGATGGCACACGATCCCCAGGTGCAAGGTCACAGGTGTTCCATTATGCTGCTCCTCTCTCACACACACCTGCAGAGCCCTAAAAGCACCAGACCTCATCCACAAAGGATGGAAAGTTTGTCCCATTTCATCTGCCCTCTAAATCCGATCATCCCATCTGTGTTCCCTCTGACCAGGCTGTCCAGCTGCCCATGCCTATCAGGTATACTCTGCTACTAGAAGGGATTTGAATAAAGTATTTAAGTGTCTGGCAAGCATTTTCTTCAATGAAGACATGCTATGAACTAGGCAATCATATTTTCAACTGTGCTGCCTGCCAGAAAAGTGCACAAACTTCCAATAGCAAAGAAATGAGGTCATTTTGGTCAACTGCCAAAATCAGCACATTTCCTCTTTTGGTTCTGGATGCTGCACCTCCACACTCCACGATGCTCGACAAGTTGTGAGAGGGAGGTGCAGTCTCTCAGAAAAGAAAATAAAAAGTAACTGGTGGATATTATTTAAAAAAAAAAAAAAAAGTGAGGGAAGGAAAAGGGGAAAAAAATAAAAAATCATAAAGTGTCCTTATGTCCCATAACCTGCTTCTAAAGATCTATTTAACTGGAGTCTGGCATAACCTCCCTAAGAAGATGTCAATACCTTATCTTTATGTTGAAACGTAAAGCCTCATCCTGTTAAAGAATTCAAAAGGCTTACGTGAGGCTGCAGCTTTTGGTTAGAAGGCTGGACTAGAATTTAGTAGATCAGGATTAAACCCTGATCTTGCCACAAGTTCCTGTGCTGCTTGAGCAAGATTCCTAAATTCCCTTGCCTAAACCCTACCTTGTGCCTGTGTTGTGCATTTAAAAACTAAGTCTTCCTGAGCTGGGAATATATCTTTGCAGTAGAACAGAGTCTGGAACAGTGGATTTTGGATGCTCATTTGGGCCTCTTAATGCTAAAGCAGCACAAACCAAAATGACAGTAGTAGCAATAATAGTAATAATTATCTCTCAGTCTTTATTTTCAGGGTAATGTCTGCCAAAAATGTTAGAGAAGCTTCTCATTGTGGCAACTCCTATATTTATGTGCATAATTTACAAGCAGCTCATCTGAATAATTTGAATTTTTTATTAACATTATTTTCTCATTTTTCCATTGAGAAGCCTTCTTAGATACTGACTCATTTTCAGCCTTGTAGGGAAAAGTGCCAAGCATTTGTTTTTCCTCTGTCTGCAGTAGTTATTTGACTCCTGCATTAAACTCAGCAAAGCCAAAACCGAATAGGAACAATCTTAATTTAATTATTAAATATATTTCAAGCTTCACTGTGATTTTAAAAAGAACTTTCATGTTGGGTAGTGGAAATGTGCCAGGGAAAGCTAAAAGAAATGAATGTAATCCTCTGTCCCCACCCCTCCTTTCTTCCAGCCTCTCTCAAAAGAAGGTTAGGTGAACCCAAATCTAGCGGGGTTAGGGTGAGCTAGTTTCACTTCAGGATTGCTTGGCAAAAACTTACCAGGGCACCATGCCAAGCCTGCCACTTCTGAGATAAATATGACTTTCTTTCAGGGCAGTTTTATGAGGGGCACAGCAAGAGGCTCATATACTCTGGCAATTCAATTGCAGATTTAGCTATGCAGCAGCTGCCGCTGCTTCATTATAAACAACAGCTCGCTCTGAAGTTCTCTTAAGAAGTTTACAAAAGGGACAGTGTATTTATCTGACGTCTGTTACAGTGGTGTGGAGATACACAGATGGCCTTTGACTTTCACCTTCTGCATCACACGGAGCCAAACCCAGTTCCACAGAAAGGGTTAGAACTTAAATTTGCCTGCTCTTTTCCTGATGACACTCCCTTCATCTATCTGGCAATCAGAGCCAGCTTACTTGCCTTGGGAGGGTCAGATTGGCAGATGAACTATAGTGAGGAGAGGAAACATGTTAAGTACGAAAACATTCTCATAAGCTCTCACAGGAAAAGGATGTAGCTAACAATAAAAGAGAATACTGCATTTTTCTGCCAAACTTTATCATACAAGATTATGCATTTCCAAAACTTACATTTATACCAGTTAAATTTTGGTAGTGCTTAATCTACAGGAGGCATATTCCAAAGTACCCTTCCTATATTCCCCATAGTAATTCAGTTCTGGAGGTTTCTTACTGAGATTAGCAATAGGCAAATGTACCTCTAACTCACTTGGGTCCCATGTGCTTAGGAGTAACCAAATAAGCAAACAAACAAAGTAAGCAAACTCCTAACAAACTTAGGAGTTACAAAGTGAAGTGCCCCAGCACCTCTGACCAGTGCCATGAGTGATCAGGGAACATCTCCAAGAGCCACTCAGGCAAGGCTGTCAGGGACTGCTTGAAGCAGCTTCATTCACCAGGTCCTCACCCGCAGTATTGATGGCCTGGCCTCACGCCAGGCACAAATACTCTTTGCTGTGCAGTTGGAAGGCTAATTACTTAAAGTTTGTCCTTCCTCCTCTGAGGTTCCCCTGCACTTCTTCAGTTTTGCAAAGATGGAACAGTAAAGCCAAAGAGCTGATAAAAGTATGGTCTGGGCATGGCTCTGAACTGCTTGCCTTCTCTTGGCTTAGCAACCACATTATTTGTGGTTTCACTGAAAAGCTTCAGCTCTAACTGTCCTGGCCAAGTTTCATGGCTTTCACTACCTTTCCAGGGAGCAATCAGAACGAGTTTTTGATGACCCATCCCTAGTCGAAGCATTATTCCCAGAAACGCATCAGCCAGCACAGACCTATTGACCTTTGCTTGGTTTCCTCAGTCCCACCAGGGCAGCTGATTTTGGTTCGTTCCTTGTTTTGTTCACCTGCGGACAAATCTGCCCAACAGGCAGCACAAGTTCCTCTACACAGCCTGATGGACAGACATTTGCAGGTAGCCCTCAGTTTTACATTTGGTGTCTAATCAATGGAGTGAATTCCCAGGTCAATTCACAGTACTCAATTCTACAAATGCAAAATAAAAAGGAAAAGCTGCTGGTGGGTCCTTCTCAGGAGGGACCCGGGGGCTCTGTAACTTCCTTTATTTTTGTGGATCTGGAATTACTGCATGCGATGAAAGCAGTCTATTAACAGTTCATCACAAAACATGCTCTGAGATTTAATGTCCTAAATTATGTATACCATTGTTTGGCCTCTTTGGTGACTTACTGTAGAGGGAAGTCTAATTCTCTATTATTACACCACCAATTAAGGATTTTTTAACTATTATTTTAATTAAAATGAACAACAAAAAAGACAAGTTCTCAGAAAAAAAAAAAAGGGTATTTCAAAAAACCTGAGATTATCCTTTGAGCAGCCTTAAATATGAACTTGATATTTCCTCTGGTCCTGAGATACACCGGTTTCAGCACGTCATTCCCTAGGAGAATCAGCTTGTCTGCAAGGACTGAGACCTATGCATTTGTTTCTTCAATTAAAAATGGTTCTTCACATACATTTTCATAATAAAGCACTTTATAACTGTTACTCAATTATTGCTTAGAGCATTAAGTAACAAGGTATTATTACTCCAATTTTACAGAAGGGAACAAATCATGGAATCTGAAATACTTACTCTGCTTTTGCGTAGGCTTTCTCATATTAATTAATTATGAGACTTAATTACACTCAATCTCACCACTCCAAGCCAATTACAGAAAATTGGGTAAAGTGAAGAAGTAGGGAAATCTCTGTCTCAGAGACAACCACTTACACTGACAGTACTTTCCACATAGGTATGTAAAAGGACTTTGCAAATATTACATCACACTCTTAACGTAACGGGATGTATTTTTCTCTGATTTTCCCCTAGTGCCCCTACACCAGTAATCTGAGCAATGAACATTTCTCCCAGCTTCCTCTCTCAACTCTGCCCCAGAAACCAAATGCAAATCTCTGCTCCCTGACTTGTGCCTTAATCACATGATCACCTTCCTGCCCAGCAGCAGTAAAAAAAAAATCCCCAGGCATGTTAAAATCACCAGATCAGAAGAGCTCTAATCTAATGAGTTTGAACATGGGTTGATCAGAATCGGTGAGAGATAGATAGATAGATAGATAGATAGATAGATAGATAGATAGATAGATAGATAGATAGATAGATAGATGTTGCAAACTATTTTTAGCTTTCTATTTATTTTTAATCTACAGCAATTCTTTTACTGAAGTTTAGTCTGCAAGGGGAATGGTAAATCCCCTAAAACACCACTTTAAAAGTTTTAGTTCCACTGAAGTATCTATGAACATCCTCTGTTGAAACATTAATTCATGATTTCCCACACCACTTAGCCACAGGGATTCACAACACGTTTCAATGCCTTCAACAGCAGCAGCATTCCATGGGGAACCATTCTCCACTTTCCAAGTCACAGCTCTTACAAAGATGGACTAAGCCAAGGCAAACTGGCCTTTTTATATTAATACCAACTGATCCTCCCATAAAACGTGCGCATTTAAAATCAGAGGTGAAACAAGCAGTTATCCTTTTTTGCCGTTTGTCTAAGGAGGGCTATGAGTTCAACTAAGTCTACTTGATTAAAATTGAGGAGAGACACTGAACTGACAAATATTAGAATTTTCCCTAATTTCTTCACTTTGTTTGCCAGTGAGTGAAGGCTTCTATAAAAGACTCTTTGAATAAAGGTGTAAATGTAAGTGGAGGAGACTCCATTCATTTATGACTTTGACTTCCCTGGAGCCAAGATTTCCCCCCAGTCTTCACAGTTGTGACATCTTGTGTTCAATCTGCCCTATTCCAGCAGAATATTCAGCCTGTGCTCCTCGCAATTATGCCTTGTTTGCATCACACCATAACACGCGTGCTATGAGAGTTTCACGCACCACAATCTCCCACAGTTTATTTTTAAATGCTCTCCAGTTCCCCAAGAGAGCCTCATGGCATGGCAGCAGAATTAAATACAATGGGATCTGGCAGGCTGCACTCACAGGACTGCATTGTAAAAGAGGGGGAAAATAAACATTAACGTTTTGACTGTTTCTTATAGTTTTTCTAAATATCCTTAGGTAAAACAGAAAATGCTGAGCATGAAAAACCAAAGAGCTTACAGGTGCAGTTAAATTAGGCAGCTTTCAAACACAAATTCTTCCTTACTCTGCAAAGTTTTCCCCTCTTCTTTGCCCAGCAATACTTCCATCAGGCCAGCAAAGGGCAGCTACTGTATAAAACAGGCAGAGATAACCTGGGCATTCAAAAGACTGAGATGTTCAAATCCACACCTGAATTTCCATACCTAATAACAGCTTTACCCTCACCCAAGGAAACTGCTACGCCTACTAAGGTAGATGCCATCCAGTTTAATTTAGGCACAGAGGGTGGATGGCCAGGACCTCCCTCAGGAAGCCTTCAAAGGCACGCAGCTCTCTCCTCTGAATATACAGATAATTGGAAACTTTCTTTACTAAGACTGGCTTACCATGTACCAAAAACTTAGCCGCAAATTAAGTACATAGTCCTCTTATTTTGGACTCCATCCTCCAAGCTGCAGAACAGACACGTTCCTCGAAGACGCAAACTATAAATCGCAAGCATAACATTAAGGCACAAATCTGTATCTACCACAGTATTGTTAAAACATCAGCACAAATTCTGTGTTAATGAGAGTCATGTCTCTCTCTTCCATGCTTTTAATACTAGCCCCTCAGCTTAATTATTATATTTAGTGTTTGGGCAGCCACACTTCCTACCCAGCACCTGTCATAGGTCCAGCAATTAATTGCATACCACTGACTTTCATGGAACACCATGGAAATTTTATTCCTGTACAACTCAATTGCATTCGTACAAGACTGCCCCAGAACTATGTCTTATTACAAAAAATCATGTGCTTACAAAAGGGATAGATGAGCCAACTGAACTATTTATAATTTGAGAGAATAAAAAACATTTCACAAGGTTTGTAACAAATATATATATAAAAAAAACTTTGCAGCCTTAATACAAGACAAATGTTACTAAGATTCACATTATAGACAAAAGCAGAATGGAAAATATTCCCTGAAGTCATAATGGCAGGGTTATGCAGTATGCTATTTAAAAGCTATTCACCAATGTCCTCTTCCTTTTAGCCAGAACTCTATGGTACAAATTCAATTGAAGAAAGTCAATTAATTGAAACTGTGGTTCTACAACTGAGGGATTGGATATTTAAGATGAAGCAGCTGAAGGAAAAGACTGTACTTGCACATACTACTCAGTTCTAGAGGAGAGGACTAGTAGTGTGTCTGCCACCTTGGAACTACCTCTCTGCAACTTTGCTGTTTTGAGGGGTCTATATGCCGCTTATGTCCTGCTGTTGTAGTTTAACCCCAGCCAAGAAATCCAAAACACAGCCTCATACCAAAAAAAGAAAATTAACTCTATCCCAGCCAAAAGCAACACACCAGCCTTACTCTCTTCTCTCTTTTTTAAGAAAATGCTGCGACTCAGCATATTTCTTGTAAGTTCAAGAGTCTCCTTGCTCCTTTCCAAACCAAGGGGTTCACAAAAAAAATAATCATTATGTGACTAGTCTAATTTCAAATTGGCACACTAATGTAAGAGCTAATGTAAGTCAGGTCAAGAAGACTTTCTCTCTGGTTTCAAGGGCTGCGTCCAGGATGAAATAACTCGTCACACCCACAATTTCAATGCTGGCTTCCAAGTTCCCAGGCTCAAGTGACCCAGCAGGACACAGCCACAAACCTCCACACTTACATTTCTGCACCTACCACAGACTCAGGGAAGGAAAGGGACAGTGCAGAAGCCATCACAGGCTTTGTGGAAGGTGTATACCAAAAGGAGCACCGAGAGCTGCTGTTTTGATAGTTTGCACTCTCCTTGTGCACTTATAAGTTGTTCTATCTCCAAACTTCTTACTGGAGTCATTGGCAGGCAACAGGTTGGCAACATACCCACATGCATGGAGAGGCAAGTCACCCATCCCCTAAAGTCAGGACCCAAAGAATACCAAGAGATGACTATGAAGCAAACTGGTGGTCACTACCCAGCTTGCTTGCAATATTTTAAAGTAAAAGTAATATCTTCTTTAATTTGCATCTCCCAAACACCTTGTTTGATTTTTCCACAAGTGACCAAAAAAAGCCTTTTACCATGGCAGAAAAAAAGCTTTCTACCATGGCAAATTCCTCACATCTCAGGCAATGCATTTTATTTCACAAAAATGCAGTTACAACTGGTTTTACCATGTTAATGCAGTTTTGAACCTTTATTGGTTAAAGATTTGTAATCTATGCTGCCAATGATAGCAAGATTATCTAACAAACAAAACTCAGCAACAGTGCTTTGCTTTGAAGAATTTCTTCCAACTTGAATGGATGATGTCTCAAAGGCAATTCAGGGCTATATGATGGTTGTGANTTTTTTTTTTTTTTTTTTTTTTTTTTTTTAAGAAGTTCATTACAATTTTTCAGTTCAGTTCTTCCAGTTCTTCAATACAGCAGAGGAAATAAAGTGAAACTAGACTAATTGAAATGGAAAAGTGATCTCATAATTTAATACCCATTGCTCCCTAATCACAAATGCACAGGGAGCACAAACCAGGGAAGAAGGGTGTAAAGTGATGCTACAATGTAGCACCCACAATTAAAAATCCTCTTTCCTGTAGAAATCTGAGTTACAAATCAAAGCGGAGCACACGTTATTGAGATTACTGAAAGGTTGTGGGCAAGGCTATGATTTGGAGGCAACAACCCTCCCCTGTTTGAAACTAAATTCAAAATTCCCATTGATTTTACTGACACCTTGGCTTAGATATTCTTGAGGCCTGATCACAGAGCCTAATAATACACATACAAGCCTGCAATGACTTGGATCCTCTTACATCTTGGTGTAAAAAGAAGTTACAAAACGAATGCAAGGATGACAGACAAGCCTCCCTTCTCCCAGCCAGGAAAGCTTTTATTGCCACCTCTTCAACACTTTCGCTTCTGCCAGAAGTCCCCTCTGCCCGCCTGGCCCCTCCAGCTGTCCAAAGTGTCTCCTCCAGACAGCACGGCTGAGCAGGCGAAGCATGGATTAAACAGCATTAAATGTTCTTTCTGTCATTTTGTTTTCAGTAATTTAGAAAATTATTTTCCCCGTTGTGGATATTTTTGAATAGGGTCAGAGAGATGCTACAGCAAACAAAACAAAAAAACCTCCAAAACCAGAATATATCAGAAACTCGACAATACTTAACGTGTCATTGTGACCATGAATATGTACAGGAACACACACACATGCACGCACACATGCAATTAAAGTCTTTTGGAGGAGACTCAAAAAAATAAAAAAAACACGTTGAACAGGAAGAGTCTGTTTAATGTAGAATTTAAGCAAGGCTCTTCCATTTGCATAGATCACTTACAGCAACAGCAATTCATTAAATTCTCCCACAAAATCGTGCTATATTTTGTCGAAAGCGACACATTCCTTGCAGATCACAGTGCCTTTCTCATGCTGTTAATAAGATAATCTGTTACATGAGGCTTACAAATCCATTTAAATTGATTTTAATTAATGAATCAATCACTAGCCACTGATGACTTGGTCTACAGACAGCAAGCAATTCAAAGCCCCAGGCCTCTAATCCCAAACCAAAATCCACATTAGAGCAACAGGACATCTCTCTGATCGATAGCAACACAAAGATGTTCAGTTCATACACATTTAAAGTGTATGAACTTGATCAAAATGTATCTCAAGATCTTATGCATTACAATTCCCATATTCAGGACTGTTCAACTAGAAAGGCAATATTAAATAATTTACATTTCTTTGCAAGGGAAAAAAAAAATTAAATCAAGCACAACTATAACCTGCCTCTAAACTTCAGATGCTTATTCCACTTAAAGGTTTTTTTCTTTGTTCTTAAACAATCCATTGTTTAACATTAATTAATAGAAAATTGCACTTCATATGATCACTAACAGGAACAATGCCTTTTACCTATGCTTTGATCCTGTGAAAAGCCACTGCTATTCTCCACTGCTCAAGTGCTTACGTTTTCCCTTACACAGAAAACAAGAAAGAAGAAAGATTTCTGTCCCAGAATCAGCATGCAGAAGCAGTATGAAGAACATCCTTGTTATTTTAGTAAGTTAATTATTATAATTATTGTTATTACAAGAAGTTAATTACAATGTAGTAAGTTAAATCCACAATAGGTGGTGTGATGCCCAACACTGCAATCCCTAAAGCATCAGCTCTCCAGAGCAGAGGGAACGCACCTGAATGAGGCTTCTTCTCCTTTGTGCATAAACAGCTGGTGCTCCAGCACAGCATCTGTGAATCAAGCACCACTTAAACTAGCCAAGAGAAAGGAAGAAATGATGCATGCCTTCCCAGGAGTCTCCTAAGCATCCAGCTCTTCTTCCAAAGGAGAAGGTGCTCCTTCTTCATATGTGACAGAGAAGGCAGGGTGAGACAAGCCAGCCTGCCTCCAAAACAGTCTCACTGTTTATATAGCTACACTGTGCTAAGCCCAAGCCACTCTGCTCACATGATGCTCTCCACTGCACAAGCTTGATGGCACAGATCTCTGGTTGTCTGCGATGTGACCCTGTACTGAGCTCCACAGCCTGATATAGACTTGCCTTCAGAAGCAGAACAGGAGTTACCTGGAGATCTCTACAAACTTCCTCTACCACAGAAGTTGGCCCTGTGAGAATTGCAGTTATGGACCAGTTATGCTGGTTTTGATTTTCTTTAAATGCTCTCTGCACCTTTATGGTCCACTAGCATGGCACTAAATATTCTAAGAGAAACCCTGATCCCACAGAATTCACAAAGCAGTTTGCTTGGATGCTCACTGTCATGCCAAAAGTCTCAGCAACCTACCTCAGGTACAGTGCCATTATGACAAAACACATCCAGTGGCCTCTCCGTGGATGGATGTTACCAGCCCTAATGTGGGGAAAAAGAGCCTACAAAAACGGTGCTGACACCAACCTGACAATTAGGAGGAGAGAGCCTCTTCATCTCCCTGATGGGCAACCTCACCCACAACTCGAAATAGTCCCTCAAAGGCTCCAGTGTCTTTGTCTAAGCAAGGAATTGACCCTCTCTATGTCTTTCCATGGGCGTTCAGTTGCACAGAAAGGGGGAGGAGGTGGCAAAAGTCTCTATTATGGATACCAGTCTTCACATGAAAAGGATCTCAGCACACAGCTGACTTCAAGGTGGTCTGTGTTCCCCCTTTTTTCCCCAGTCCAATCTTCTTCTTGTGCCTGACAAACACAAGACTCTAGAAGCACCCTACTGGACACCAGCATGGGATCACCTGCACTACCCCTTCGGCTACAGAACTCTGTAGGGGCCCACCATTACACTGAGGTCAACTTACCCACACTGAACTGCACCAGATAAGAGAGAATTCAACTTGTAGCTTGCTTTATTAAAGCAATTTCACATGTTATCTAACACAAAAGGTGTTGTTGCCTAATGTGCAATAATCATTCTGCCTGTTTAAATGAAGAGATCTAGATTTGTTTTTAATCAATACTGCATATACAGTTTAACCAATGCTGTCAAAAGAAGATTTTTTTTTTAAATGTGGTGTCTACTAATTTATTGCTCTTGATATTCCTGCTCTTCCCACTTTGTTAAAAACAAAGGATGTTTTGGATAGAAGAATAAAAAGAATTTTAATTAAGTTATTAAAGAGGGTGGGTTTGGCTTTCATGTGCTGCTAATTAATTAGAGAGTTAAATTAACCAAATAAGATACCAAACTATCTTTCATAATATATAAGAAAAACAAAGGGTTGTATGTAAACTTTCCAGGTGTAAACAAATTAAGATCAACATTGTACCAAGCCTGAATCTGGCCCCATTTGCTCAAAAAGGTAAATAGTGCATCCTCTTGCACAGATATCAGTGTATAGGCACTCCATATTTTAAGGACAGATTCTGCAGCCAGCAATGCTCCACAGAAATAGAGACAATCAATGTGTCCTTGATTATGAGGAGGCAAACAGTTTTCACTACAAAAAAGGAGACTGAAAAACAAATCATGTGGTTTTATTTTACAAGTTCCAAGTTTGGGTTGGGTGTTTTTTTTTTTTTTTCAAGCCCTTTTGGAGCACTGAAACAGAACAAAATAGTTTGTTGCACAAGCAGAAGACAAAGTAACTGCTAAATAAACATTTTAAATTTACTCCTATGTGTTCAGCTCTCGTTCCCATTAGTCTTTAGGAGCTGGATGACTTCACTAAAATATCTTCCTGTTCTCTGGAAAACTGATTAGATGGGTTTTGTCCAAGAATTGTGCCATAATGTGTTCCCTCTATTTCATATTCTGAATATCACTGCTGGAAAATGTACTGTAGCACAGAATGTAGTATATGCCAATGTATCCTGACATTCAAATCAAGACCACAAATTATAAACAGTTTCAGCAAATTGACTTGAGTGCCTTTGTTCCTCAGACATACATCTTCCTATTGCTTACAAAAGCAGCATATACTAACCACTAACGCTGCTATAGCCAGTACTGGGAAAGGAAGTTATTGAAGCCTGGATTTCCTGCTTTCAGCCGAAGCCAAGAACTGTGAGGCTTGTAGTGGTTTCAGGAACTGACTCATCTAATGATTCATGGATAAGATACTGGTTTTAATATATTTCTGATCATAAGACTCAAACTTCAAAAACAGTGATGCTTAATTTTTATTTTAAAGGGAAAAAAAGTACATAAATCAAGTAAACGAATATTCTCATGGGACATTCTGGCTAATAACTATAAATGTGTTTTACAGTGAACTCTGTTAAAAAAAAAAAAAAAAAAGATAGCATGTTAAACTTCCTGGAAATTAATTTCAAGAGAATGTTGACAATGAATTAAAAATCCACTGTCAAAAACTGGAGTACTTTTGTTGCAACCCTGATATAGCTGAAATTCATGTGGAGGACAGCTGGGATATTTTAGATATGCCCTTCGGTGCACATATGATTGCTATGTACTAATCAATGAATCCTTGAGCTACTATTGTTAATGCACCTGGTTTCTTTAGCTGTGTACAAAAGTACCATCAAAGATGGGCTGCTAACAAAATATTCGGGTGTTTGAAACAACTGGAAAGTTTTGCTTCAGGAGTGACTGAAACCACCGAGGTCAATTCTAAAGCAATGACTAACACTGCTCACACACACACACCTGCATTTTGTGCTAATTCAGAATTCAAACCTAACCGTTTTTATGCATTTAGCTCTTCCAGAGGGAAGCGTGCCTTCCAGTGCATCAAAATGCTTTTTGCCCACAACACAAATCTCATCAGTATGCTGTAACTTGAACTGCCAGGCTCTTGCACCTAAAAAATAGCTTGTGATGGAGGCTGAATTCTGCTAAGCTCATGTATGGAAAAGTACTGGTTTACTTTTTAATTTCTGAACTGCAAGCTGCAGCCACTCACCCGCCCTGTGCAGGGTTGTGGGGATGGAGGGGGACGTTAGCATTTCTATATTTCACCGTGTGCACAACTAGCACAAGAAAAAAAGAAAACAAAATGCATCTCACTCGGAGGAAAAAAAAATAAAAAAAAAGGAAAAGAAAAAACCAGCAGTTAAAACACTTGACAAGAAAAGGCCAAAGTGCGCTCAGTGGCTGGCAGTCATTTTATGGCTATAGTCCTACAGCAGATTTACTTAGATGACGTCAGTGGCTCCAATCCAGCTTTTCTTTGGTAGCATTTACCACTTGCCTCTTGAAGTCTCCACTATGCTACAGAGCAGTAGACCATAATCAAAATTCCCTTTGTGAAATAGAGTTTACCTCAGGGCACAGAGGCATTGCTAGCTGAATTGCAGGCTCTTCACCCTGTACTGCATGCCCAGAAATAAATAACCTACAATACTGTACTCTCCTTAATACAGAAGAACCATTAAAAGCAGCCTGCTACCTTAAAAAGGGTTCTTTAATTTGTTTCCAAAATCTCAGAGGCCAGAATATTAGTTAATTTTCCAAGCAACCAAGAGCTACAATAATTATACTACCCTTTGAACTTCTTTGCATTGTTTTTAGAGATTTTGGATGATAAAGTTATTTATGGGTCATTGTTTCACCAGCAAAGACTATTACTAACATCAGAGGCTAAAGTGAATCTGTATAGGAAGCCATACATTTAAAATTGTCTCTCAAATGTGCCCCTTCAGCTGCTTATCTACTACCGGTCAATAAGCATATAGTAAATATGCCAAGAAACACAGCAAGAAATTACTATGCATAAGTAATAGTCAATTTAAAGAGCGAAATGCACATTATTTGGAGCTATGGATTTCCTATCACAAAGCAATGACTGGAACCAGTGAAAAACTAGTAAAGCCAAGTAAAGCAGATACCAAATAAACTAAAACTTCACAGGTTCTGAAGTTCAATCACACCCCCCCACCATTTGAAAGATGCACCTTATAAACAAAATAAACATATTTCTCATGCTTAAACAGACCCATCAATCTGAAGACAACCATACTCATTAAGGGTGATAACTAGATACATTAGTGGACTTTTGCAGTTAAGCACTTAAAAATTACTTATAAGAAAGATGCACACATGCCTCAGAGAGCTGGAAGTCTGAATATCTGTCCTTTCCCAGCACCTTTGCTTACCTTCCCCCTAATCATAACAGACTAGGAGATTACAGGTTTAATCTGCAATGAGCCAGGGGCCAAAAACTGTTATTTTCATCAAACTGCATGAGTCCACCATGGACCTGAACTCTAAATCTGAATTTAAAACAGATTTAAAATTTGAGATGACCTCCAAACCCCCAAGTGTAAGTGGACAGATGCTCAAATTTCATGTCCCTACAGAGTAAGTGGAAGCCTGTTAGCAGCCTCAGATGCCAAGGCAAGGTCAGGAAGCATTTCTTGTTTTCTGCAGGTGTCAATGTAAAATCAGGTAGAGCAGCAACATGGGAAGATCACCTCTCACTTTGCTGCCCACCTGGTTGGCCCCTGGGTGCTCCGTCAGCTCCTGTTTTTTTCCAGGCAGGTCACCTGGGTGGACTTCAGGGGGATGTTATAGAATGGCCACTGTTCAGACTATCATATTTCTCTGTTCCAAACAGACAGGAGAAAAATTTACTTCTCTTTGACCTCCTCTCATTACTAAAAAAGTGGTGTCAGCAAATAGAAGATGACTGTAAATTCCTTTGAGAGAGAATCTGGTCCTTCTATTGGTCATTAAGGATCCTGGACACAAAAGGCATGACAAGAACAAGTGGTCCTTTCTTTTCAATAGGCAGGGCAAAGACACAGCAGGCAACAGCAAAGGGACCCAACAGTGACACCACATCCGTGAGCAGCAGCACAAGAGACAGGATAGGGAGGTCCTGGCAAGATGGATTGCAAAAGGAGGAAAACAAAAAACCACCACGGTCCAAAGGAAGTAGAGCCAAATTAAGTGCTGCCCAGGAGCAACTCTGTGTATACCCAAGGAAAGAGGGTGGTCCTGCCAACCAGGGACTCGTTGTGGTGCCCTGTAAATAACAGCAAGGCAGAGCCTGTAGGGCAGAAGACACAGTGGAATGTGCTGCAAGGTCAGAGAGCAATGCAGGCAGATCCAACCCTTAGGATACCACTGAGGCATTGAATGGAAGACTGTATTTATGGCTTGAGACTTTCCCTGCTACAAAATAATTACAGTCAAAGAAAGGCAGTGGTAAGGGAAAGATGAAGGAACTTCCACTGAATCTGCAAGTCCTCTACGAGGCTTTCAGTTGATTGTAGAAAAAGCAGAAAAAAAAAAAAAACTTGAAAGATCAGCTGACAGCAGATATAGGGACACAACTGTTTTTAAAGGTTAATTTTTTGAAAGGATAAAGGTAAAACCAAGGATATGGAAAATGAAACTATTTACAGAATTTTGCCTTTTTATTTTAAACTGTAAACCAGCTTTAGGATGAAAAGGTATGTATGCATGGTGGTGATAGATTATGAATAAATTTCCTCCCACTCATTAATTAAAGTCCTCAATCACCATATTTTTTTAATTGAGATACACATAACAGAGGCTCTAATCCACTAAATCTCTATGAATTTACCTTTTCTTCCAAAGTCTGTTCTGACATTTTCTCCGCTCAAAACCAAAATGTCATTCCTGAATTACAATCTCCCAACAGAAAGACAACCATGTAAAAAAATATGCCAGCTAATTCCAAAAATAAGCACCACTGTTCACAGCACCATGAGGTGACTGACTGGGGAGAGATTCCACCAAGGGAATAATTGTGATGTCTATAATGTTAAGGAATAATTTGGCACCAAAAATACCCAAGGCCATACTGGTTGGTGATTCAAACATGAAGCATATCAAAATGCTACTGATAAGCTAAATTAACAGATAGCTTATCTGAAGCATATACTAGCCATATGGTGCCACAACTTCTGTTGCCTGTTGCTGGCATAACAATAGGCTACTGCAGTCTTAGACTAGAAGCACTATTTGACAAACTGTCAACAGCATTTTTATTTTTTTGCAGAGCTCTAGGGCAATGGCACACTCGCCTATTTGCATTTTTTTTTTTTAAACAGGTGAACAAAGAGTAAACCAGATGTCAACTTTAGAAATCGAGCTGTCTGGATCAGGAGATTTAACAGAGGCAGGCATACTGCTACAGCTCAAATCTAGACAATGAGCTTTTCTAAAAACACTCTGGCCTAGGGGAGTGGCTATTTAAAACACTTGGCTTCTTTTATTTCAGCACTATGGACGTGAATTCTGCTCTTAAGTGCCAGCTCAAATGAAGTCATTTTGTTTCACTGGGGCTTTCTTTGCATTTCAGAAATGTAGCATGTACTGTAATAACGGAAAACACAAAAAATTGTGGGGGGTGTGATGTGGAAACTAGCAATTTGATCGCATACAGAAAAAAAAAATCTATGAAAGGATAATTCAAGTGCAAGTTAAATGAAATTTCTTTTCCCCTCAAAAAGAAAAAAAAGAAAAAAAAAAAACAAAACAATGAAAAAAAAATAAAACCAAACCACTTCTGAGAGCTTTAGAAAGACCTGATATTTACAATCCCCTCAAGCTCCACAAAGACAAGGTGTGAATGCTGACCAGGAAGGACCATTTAAAATGGGACTTGAATATGTTACAGAAACATGATTGGTTAATTCCAAAAGAACCAAGAAAGTCGTCTTCCTGCTTTATTTAAAAAAATGAAATCTTTTTTACTTAGTACTAGAGCAAAAAATCTTTTCATAACAACAACACAGTAATCCACTCAATCATTTAAAAAATTGACAAAATAAAAAACTACTGTCAATCAATATATAGTAGATGTGTCTATGGTATTCAATTATGAAAATGTGCTTTTGGCAGTGTTCTGTAGGAGTGTGAAAGACATAATAAGAAAAACAGATAACTTTCTGTTCTAATAATCTGTTCTCCTTTGATAGGCAGTTATGGGAACATATTTATTTTCTGACTTATACCCAGCTAAGTATGTAGCATTTTTAGATTATCTTTTCAAATTGTTCTTGAACATTCTCAGTCAAAANAAAAAAAAAAAAAAAAAAAAAAAAAAAAAAAAAAAAAAAAACCACAAACAAACTCCTTTCATGTTAAGTTGAGATTGCACTTGAACTCTTTCCAAAAGCCAGAGCTGTGCTGAATTATGATAATTAGAAAGCTGTGCGCATAAAAGGCAGCACAGTTGATGCATTTAAAAAAGTTCATGCCAGAGAATATAAGTTCAATATGTTCTCACATAATTAACATTTCCCATCATTAGCAGCAGTTTTCAGTTCATGTATCTGTAAAAACAACAGCACTCGTCATTGTTTTAGATTCCCAGTCAATAGCATTTTAATAGTTTTACACATAATCCTAGACTTTCCTTCCCTTCCCCCTCCCAGCACGCTGAGATTTCACATTCTACCTCCTGACCTGCTAGCAAATAAACTTGTATTCTGTGCTCACATGCTCCTGCTGCTGCCCAGACTGACTCTGACCCAAAGTTTAGTGAAAAGCTACTGAGAGCTGGAAACCCAAGAAGGCCATTTGCAAAGGTACAACAGGATGCTGAGGGAATAATCACGTTGTTCCGGTAAACAATGACCAGAAGACAATGAACAAAAAGTTGTAGGTGATACCTTCGGCTGGACAGGAGCCAAACTCAAACGGGGCTGGCTCTGACAAACCAGGCACAGGCTGGAGGGACGAAGAAAAGAGGTCACAGCCCTGCGCCAACCGGGCAAGAGTCTGTAAACCCTTTAGGCACTCCACAGATTTTCAGCGCGTTCTCGACGTACGTACAAAAATTCATCTAACAAATAAGGGCATGTAGCACACAATGCGTTGCTCTTTGAGACACTCAAAGACTTCCTGTGTAGAGTGTCTCAAATTAGTAGTTACAAGCCAGATTTTGACTTCAATCCCTCTATTTTAAAATTAATATAATTCTGGTGGAACATTAATAACCTGATATAGTATAAAAGTTGCTAAATCTGCATCAACAGAGTGAGCAATTTTGGCTTTACCAATACCAAGATAAAACAGTGACTGCAGTGGGATCAGGATTTCATACAAAAACAGGAGAAGTTTGGTGTATTAAATCAGAAAACTTGCAGCTGAATTTTATGTGACAGATCTGAAGATCATATTTGAAGATGCTGCCTCAGAGGATTGAAGTCTGCAGCTTGTCTCTCTCTTCTGTTTTGGAAATGAGCAATCGTTAAAAGCAAGCACAAAATTATTCCAGGAAATATTATTCCATCCTTGTTCCACTTGCAAAAGTCAAAAGGAGTTTTGTGCAGGAAGAGACAGCAAGATATGGTCATAAAGTGGGAATTTATTGCAAATATTTTTCTTCTAAAAATGTATCTTCAGCCTGGCTTAGAGTTAGTTGGCTTTACAATAAATAATGCCATTAATCTATTCATATATCACAGGATGCAATTTAAATTATACAGTACTTGCATAAACCATCACAAACCCTTTAGCAGCCCTTGCTTTCAGGGAGATGATTTACCTCTTCAAAGTTCTAAAATTTTTTTGAGACCCATTTAAATTATTTTTAATAGTAAATAACTGTACTTTAGGAACACAAAACATTCCTACTTGTGGCAAGGGCTAATGGTAAAGTGCAACATGGTGGCAAAAGAGTAATTAAATCTCAAATCCCAGAAATAAGTACTATTTCTCTCATGAAAAAATAGGTCCCTTTGATGAACTGGGGACTTCAAAATCATTTCTAAAGGGTCAGTTTGCACCCTCATTACAGCCAACGTAATATGCCACATTGCAACAGGCCATATGAAGCTGATAGAATTAACCTGAATTCAGACCAGATTTCTAAAAAGTCAGTCCTCACTTCATATTTACACATGCTAGGAATAAGAGCACAAATGGAATGAGTGATCAACTGTTAATAGACATTTGCCTTCAAGTTTTAGAGAGATTACAAGCAAATCAGAACATAAGCCCCGTGCAAAAATTCAAAAAAGTATATGTGTCAAATTGATAATCATTTTAATCAAAGATGTCCTTCTTTAGACATCAAATATCACACTAACCATGTACATAAAGCATAAGCTGTAAATATCTCAGTATTTGATCCAGCAAATGTTTATTCCTATGAGTCATCCCGGTCACTTTAACCTGAGTAAGGGTCAGATCCAGCAAACATTTTCTCCTTAAATAAAGGAATCGCTACAGAAAGACAGATTTTAAACCATCTCTGGAAAGATATAGCATTAATATTAGAGGCACAAAGAAATACCAGATAGAAAGAGCCATGAGGTCATACCATGTTTGAAGGTAACCTTCTCCCAAATACACACATTCAGAACTGTACACAAAATCTTCATGTTTTGGAAACAGTCTGAGGCACCTTCTAATAAAATCAGATTACTTCTAGTGAAATCCTTCCAAGAGTGTAACTATCCTACTTTACAGATTGAAAACTGACAGCTATATTATAATACACAACTACATATTTTTACCTTTCATTTTTTTTAAGTGAAAGACACCAGAATTTCTCTATGGCTCCAGAAGTTTTTATTACAGTATTGTCTGCACTATGTCTTAGAAGTTTGCTTACAATATTATCTACAACAGAAAGATGGAAGAAATCCTTTCTTTCCTCTCTCTGCATGTGACTCAGCTGAGCTTAACTTTTTCAGGCATGGACAAACAAAGCCTAAAAACCACTTTAACAATATCCAAAACCACTACACTGTCCAGCAGCAACAACAACAAAAAACTAGCTACAAATTACACCAAACATGCTACACACATGCTCATACATCTCCACACATCACAATACGCTATCATTTCTCAGCTGGAAACTCACGGCGGGTCTAATTCATAATTAAGTTTCTGTTGTTCTTTTCTAGCTGTTTAATTAAAACTCCTTTAAGCACAGTCTGTCTTTACTAAGACTCCTGTCAAATCAAAATTTTTCGTCTGCTTCACTGCTCATGTGCACCCCACTCAGCACCGACTAAGAAACTGTACAAAATATAAAACCACAATTTGAATCTCAAGAGCTGTTGTTACACTCCGCTGGGTTAAAAGGCTAATAACATTTACTTCACCAAAGCAGCGTATGCAAAATTGAAGCTCAAAATACACCTAATAAAGTGTTTAGCAATAAAGTACTTTCCAAAGGTATTTCCAGATTACTAGTAAGAAAAATTGGAATAAATCCTTTGCATCTGAAATTTCTGCTTGGTCAGCTGAAAAAAACCTGGAGCAAGTGAAATGCAGAATTAGCCCTACTGGCATAGAAAACACCTTATGACCTAATTAAAAACCAGTGCAGTGTTGAAAAGATATGTTTCACCGTGAAGGAGAAAAATAAATGCACATCAAAAAAGTTTACCTGCAATAAAAATAATTTCAAAAAGTTGATTTTGAAAACTTGCAAGTTTAGAATTTGACTCAAATATAAAATCTTCAATTTTGTGTTTTAAGAACATCCACAGTATTAATTCCTATATTGCTATTCCCAAATAAAGGATTCATATGTGTGTGTGTGTGTGTGTGTGTGTGTATAAAAATATATATACACACATATACAAACAAACATGCAAGCTTCTCCCCCAGCTCCAGAAGTAATTTAATATACAGGTCTGTGTCATTTTTAATAGCACCATCTTACCACCAGTACAATCTAATATCCTGTAATGGTATTCCCCAACTATTTATAGAGATAGAATACATCATACATTACAGACACACATTCCCAATCTAGGGTTGTAAGAAGAATCCTACATAATTTTAAATTAACTCCTAATGTAGTTATAATAATTTTTGTTTCCATATTCAATTGCAGGTAGCACTTAGTTATTTACATGAATTTTCCTAAGAGGCATTCCCACAGAGATTTCCATATTAGATGAGCTGCATAATAACTGAACATGCAGCTAGAGAAAGGAGTATGTTATGCATACAGCTTTATTATTATCCAAACTTTGCCATTACCCAGGTTAGCCAGCTCTGTAAAACCGTTAACTGCCAATACTGTGCTTCTAAACTTTATCAGCACAAATGGCAAAGCAAGTATGCTTCTGTTAATACAGGAATACAACTGCATAGGTGCTTTTTTTCCCTGAGGCTCTGCCATTTCAGCTTACATTTCTTATGTATGCTATTTTACATCAGAAAACGCCAAGGTAATCTGATGTTTCTTGGCCTTTCTTTCCTAGATGGTGTTCAACAAGGAACAGTTAAAAAATACTGGGAGCCATTTACATTCAGAAAGCGCAGGGCAGAACTGCTCCCTAACTTTCCAGCACTTCTGGAGGTCACTTTTCATTTCTTCATATCAAAGGCAGGCACTTGTTTCTAATAAGTTAACAACTCTCCTGAGAAACGTGGGTGGCTGGTATTTCATTGTTTCATAAATATTTTTATACTGGTAACACCATTCAACTTAAAACAGATTTCAAGAGGAGAAAAATCACGACCAGGACTATGTTCAGCAGAGGCAGGAGCGCAAACTTTTTTTTACTTGGTGAATAGAAGAGATATTTTCCCCCCTCTTCTTGCTTTATTTCTCCTAGCAGTTTTTGTTTGGTTGTGTGGAGGGGGGGCGCTTTGTTTTAATTTGGGTACAAAAGCCGCACTGTATAACTTTTCCCTCCCCCTTGGAAGTGTACTTCCTTTGAAAGCGCTCCTCTGCGAACAAAGGCTGCCACCGGCCCTCCGCACCAGCGCCGGGGACAGCTGTGCGATAGAGCTCTTCAAAACCTCGCCGAGAAATGAAAAAAACCTCTGCGGTTCCTACCGAAAGGAAGTTTTCCAGGGACAATCTCCTCGGTGTTGCTGCAACTGCGACTTTGTCTTTTTTGGATACAATGTTTCTGCTGACTCCCGAAAATTTTCCACTTGAATGTGCAATTAACCAGCAGCGGCGGCGGCGGCGGCAGCAGCAGCAGCTCTGGAGAAGGAGAAGAAGCAGCGAAAAGGGACATTCCTTCTTTCATCTTTTAAGAGGAAAATAAAAAGAGGGAAAGGGAGGCGAAACTCGGCGGCGAGCAGAGCTCCGCGCCAAGGCCCGGGGATGGCTCCGGAGGGTTGCGAGCCTGTGCGCCCAGAGCGGGGCTGCTGCCGGCTCGCGGGAAAGAAATGTGAAAAATGCCAAGGATCGGTGCGTGCGTGTGTGAGAGGGAGAGAGGGAGAGCTGTGTGTGTGTGTGTCGGTGTGTGCGCGGTGTGTGCGCGCCGAGTTGCCGAGCGGTGACTCAGGCAACTAAGTGCGAGCGGCGGCGCGGGGGAGCGGAGCGGGGCGGGCGAGCGGGCGGCAGCCGCCTGTTGCAGCTCCGGCCGCGGCCCCGCAGCGGCAGGAACTCCGCGGGAAACAACTTGTCCCCCTTCCGCCCCCGCCGCGGCCCCCAGTCCCGCCTGCCCCCAGCACCTGCGGGACCCCCCGGGCCGACCCCCGGGCCGGGACCGTCCCCCCGCCCCGCCGCACAAAGCGCGCCCGCGGGCCCCTCTCTTACCTCCGCGCCGCGGCCCCCTCCGCGCACCGCCAGCGCGCCGCGCTCCGACGGCAAACTTCGCCCGCCGCCCCCCGGGCCGCCCCGGCTATTTATGGCCCCGCGCCTATTTTTAATCCGCCGCTTGGGCTATTTATACCGCGGCCGTAGGTTGCCGCGGGCCGGCGGACGGAGCCCTTCGGAGGATGAGTTTGCTGCCCGGCCGGCGGCGGGGCGGGCCGGGCTCCCGGCCGGGCTGCGCGGCGCCAGCGATGCGAGGAATGCGCGGAATGAGGGGAGGAATGAAATGAACGCGGGAGCGGGGCGGCCGCGGGGCGGAGCGCGGCCCGCCGCCCCCTGCGGCCGCGGGCGGGCGGGCGGGGCGGCGGGCGGGGCCTCCGCGCCGCGCTGACCTCATAGGGGAGCCCGCGGGAGGGGGCCCCGCGGCCACGGAGCGGGGAAGATGTGCGGGACCGGGACCGCGCTCCGGGGTGGCCGCCCGAGCTGCGCAGCGGGGCCCCGCGGCGGGGTCTGCAGCGCCTTGCGACGGACTGGCAGCGGGCTCCGCAACAGGGCGTGAGATGCTTTGCTGCGGAGTTTCGGCAGTAGGGGTCTGCGACGGGCCACGGCATCCAGCTGGGCATTGGACGCTGCTGGACCGTGAGGCTCTCTTGGGAAGCCCAGCGTTCCCACGCTCGCGCATCCCTGGGGTGCACCCACAAAGCCCTGTGCAAACGCCCGCCGGGCCTTAGGAAACGCGGATGTGTGCCCAGAAGGCCATCGCGGCACTCCAGGGCCCAAGAGAGCTCTGAGGCATGAGATGTGCAGGAAGGCTTTGTGTACATTACACACCAAATCGACATACACATAGCACAGCCCAGGGGTCCACACTCGTCACCCCAAATCCAGATCCTGACCTTTCTCATAAAACTGTCTCCAGCTTCAGATTTCACAATGCCAGTTTTGCACCACTCTAGTTGTGGTGCAAAGTGGAGCTGAAGTGCCCTTGGACTGTCTTTACCCTTCTTCTACTGGCACAACCCATCCCCCAGAAGTGCTCCCCAAGCAGCATCACAAGTCATGTCTCCTTCAGTTAACAATCCACTACCTTATGGAAATATTCACAGGGCAGGCACAGCTGTTGTGCTTGTGAAAATTTGTATTTGCATAAGCAAAATGGATAACTGGACACCTTGGTGCCTGTTTGTGAAATAAATTGCCTATTTTGATGTGCAAACACACATTTCTATCCACCTTTGAAAGTTTGCCCAGCAGGGCTGTCGCTTCTGGAGATGTCAGGAAAATCACATTACAACCTCAGAAGAACCACGTGTTGGTGTCATCAGACAGCATTAATATGCTCACACGGCATGTGAGTTCATGATATGCTGGTGGAATTCACAATAAATGCCCTGTATATTACTTCATGTGACATTAGAAAGAAGATGCTGAGCACATCATTCTGCGAACACCAGAAACACGCTCATCCCGGTGCTTTCCCAGTACCAATCTTGTAAGACAGCCATGCTGTTACAGACATCGTTGTAGCCTGTGACTGACCCAAGAGCCTCTTGAAAATGAGCCACTTAAAGCTCACACTGCAGTTTACACAGAGGCTGCAAGTTTGTGGGCCAGGCACAGAGTGTGTCTGACAGGCAGCGTGAGCAGATGCAGGGTTCCCACTGGTCACACACATGACACTGACTAAAATCTGCTAAAACTCAAACCTACAGAAAAAGTCTGCAACAAGCAACAATATCAAACTAAGCCAAAGTTTGATCAGGTCTTGGTCAAAGGATTGCGGGAATGCAAAAATGAACATATTTTAGGATATTTTTTCCCCTCACACCATTCCACAATGGCTGGAAAATTTCTTCCCCAAACTAGGCTAAAAAGAACCCCTTCACACATGCAGAATTTCTTTTCTCTTTCACTCCTTCTTTTGAAATAGTTCTAGTAATATTGTTTAATAAGTGTCTGAGTGCCTGAACAATTTGCAAAATTCAATCACTTCGCAGATGTCCACACAAAAGCCATAGTCTCTTGAGTGCACTTAAAGTTTACCGACTCTTTTCCAAAGCTGGAAGAGAAAAATGGGAAAAAACGTTGCCCCCTAACACCTATACCATAGATTTTTTAGTCACTAGGCTTAAACTCATTCCACTATGTTCACTGCATGCACAGAAATGTGAAATGTCTTTAAATGAATGTGATTTTTTTTTCCCCATAAGGCTTGCAGAGAAAGTACGAAGAATACCGATTCTAACTTCTATGCCTGTGCAGGGCCCAAAAGGTATCATAGCACTGTACATGTGGAGGGAGAGTAGCAAATCTTTGGAGAATAGATAAATAGAGTTTGTAAACTTCTTACCTAGAGCAGTTCTCACAAATGGAAGTGATGAAAATTTTGTAGGATTTTGCTCTCCTAGTGGAAAAGAAAAAAAAAAAGGGGGGGATTGTTTCTGCAGTCATCATTGTGGATGAACACAAATCAGACTCAAAACAGATTGCAGCTGTTTGCCTCTGTCTGCATACAGACAGTTCAGTAGTTCTTTTACTACTCAGAACTTTCTGGAAGAATAATTGAATTTACCTGATACCTGCATATTTTGCTGTTAACTGCAAGCAGCAGGGAAGGCTAACAAAATTCTGACTGTTTCTCAGGTTCTGAAACTCTGTGCAGTGGTGTTCTTCACAGGAAGAAATGCTGCCTGTGCATCCATGGAAGAAATGCAAAAACTGCAGGACTGAAGGTCTTCCATCAGCACAGTGTAAAAATTCATCCACAATCCATGTTTTTCAGCTCAAGGCTGAGTCCTGACAATGTCTTGCTCACAAGCAACTGTACGTACCAATTAGACTACCAAAACCAAGGCCAACATGAACAGCAAACTAGTGTGGTGACTGAACCATGGCCCATGCTGAGATCTGTGGGCCAGCGAGCTTCAGACAAAACCAATATCCTCTGAACACTGAGGTAGGGAAACTCTGTATTGATCTTTCTTGCCTCTTGGCTCATATATCCTGTAGGTTATGTCATGCCATGTCATGCCATAACATATGGGCAGTCACTTAAAAAATACATGCCTGGAATCCCCCTGGAATTCTGGCAGGAAAAAATGGTGTACTGGGAAGAGAGAGAGGTCTGTGCATTTCGACAGGGGGTGAAGATAAGGAAAAACAGAATCACTGTCATCTAGCCTGCGAGTCCATCTACTGCCTCCATGCAAGGGTAGGCTTTGGAGGCCCTGTGGATAAAGAAGGAAGGTACATTCACAGACAGAAGTTTCTCTGATGAATTGCCTGCCCTCTGTTTATTGACGAATGGCTTCTCCAGGCACGCAGGTGTGCAGAGAACTACAAAAGCTGAAGAAAACAAAGGGACATTGGGACAAGCCCAGACAGGGGCATTTCCTGGGGACAAGTGCTTATCTCATCTAGAAAGTAGACATACATGTGGGGAATATGGGAAAATGTGTTAAGAAAGAGAAAGAATGACATTCAAGAGATGGATGCCAATAAAAAGACTCGGGGCAGGGGAGAGATTGGGAAAGAGAAGAGACATAGAAATGAGGAGAGAAAGCAAAGTGAAAGCAATTTTTGAGACTACAGAAAGAAGGCAGAAAAAATGAAAAGAAAGTATACAAAGTGTGATAAAAATGTAGACAGGGAAACCAGAGAAAGAAAAAGAATTGGTGGGGCAGAAAAACCATCTGCAGGGAAACCAGCTGGGAGAGCAAGGGAGGCTGTAGCTTAGGAGAAGGAAAATAGGAAGTAGTAGAAACAGGAGATGGCAGTGAGGAAAGGGAATTAGCTTAACCACAAAAGGAGTAAGGTAAGGAAGGATAGAAAGAGCAAGCAAAAGAAAACAATTAGAGAATAAAGGTCTACAGTACTATCAAGTCTTAATTTGTCAGTGAAATACTGTTTTGAGTGCAAGTCCTAATGAGACTGGTGTGGATGCAAGTAAGTGTGAGCAAACTTAAGATGGAGACTGGACTGTGGTTTACATATAGGATCCACTTTTGTCTTCATTAATGAGACCACTGACAGGAGGGGGCATTAGGTACAGGGCACATAACTTATACATTTTATCCCAGCCACCCAAAACCAGATGATGCTTTTAAGTCTCCAAGAGATGAAAAAGTACCCAAAGACACAGGGTTAACAGAGTTCCTCAAAAACTCTAGGAATAAGTAAACTCTGTCCAGAGAGTACTGGCAGATGAAAACAAGATGGACTTCTGAAATTCTAGATCCAGAGCCCATTTTGGACTTGGAATGAACCTCAAAGCTCAACAACACTTGGAATCAGCGTTTTCATTACAAACACTGAAAGAATTTTAAAACTTCATATTTGGATTGCAGTTCAGATTAGGAAAACCACTAATCTCAGGAAATGCTTAAAAGCAGTGTATAGATTTGGGTTAATCTATAGTGTGCAAAGAATTAAATACCCAAATCAATGTGCCATTGAACATGCCAACAAAAATACTATGGGGATGCTGTAATGTAATGGAACAGAGCTCTCCATATTATAAATCTAGCTGCTGAACTTTGTAAAGCAGCAGACAGTGTAAAGAATGAAAACAAATAACAGTTTAATAATGAATTACAATAATTGAGTCAAGTAGTAGCCAGGACATGAACCACGGCCTGAGAGCCCAGCTGAGTTAAAATATTACAGAAAGTGGAAATATATAATTTCAGACAATCCTGGGTGCTTATTTCAAAAGGTGAACCAAGAGCTTTTCAAAATTACATGACCAGAGTCCAGGGCTGAGTATTTCCCCCATTGATGAAATTGCTAACATCAAAATGGTGTGGCTCTTGTCCTGCCTTAGAGCAAACAATATAGGCACAGCAGCCTATTCCTTCTACTGATAGCAATAATTCCTAGCACCACTGATTGAAACAAATTGCTGTCAAAACCACTTGTGTGGTTGGGCTTTTAAAAATATATTTTGCACTACAAATTTTGTGGCGTTACCATTATTTTCTGCTGGGAGAAAAAAAAAAAAAGGAGAAAAAAAAATCCCCATTCAAATTCCCTAAGAATCCCTTTCATTCATAAAAATTTCAGGTTTGTGAGCATTTCTCAGACTCCTTAATATGCAAATGACATATTTTGTTCCCTTTCTTCATTTTGGCCTAGGTATTTAGATGCTAATGGTATTTAGATATTTGATGTTAGGTGCGGGTATTTTTAATCCTCTTCAGTATCTAAGTACCCAATTTCTTTTGATTTCAATATTTTTTTAGGTGGGTACCTATTCTGAGAAATCTTAGTGCTTATCTAGACACACGAATAATAATGATAATAGTAATAAAAATAACAGTAACAATAATAATAAAAGATATCCTAACTACCTAAGTATTGTTAGAGGCTTCTTTTGGATCATCCTCAAAATCTACATCCAAGGAACATTTCCAAGCACTTTACAGCACCATCTGCTGCAAGATCTGTTGCACAAGGTCCTTCACAAGCATCCACTTATCTCACCAAAGTGACTCCACAGGTGACTTCTGCAGGGAGAAGAAGGAGCCAGACTTCCCTCTTTCCAAAATGAATTATTTCTAAGGAGGCGTTTTCCAGTTGCCAAGAAGGACACACAAACTTGTCAGTTTGTCCCAGCACACCCCTGTGGCAGCCCATCCAGCTTTCCACCACCTGCTTCTGTCTCAGAGGCTGCAGTGTGTCCTTTCATATAGGAAAGCCTTGCTTTTATTCTCCTTAACACTGCTGCTTCCAAATTACCCCAAATTGGCCACCTTACCACCACCACTAAGTCAGTGGGTCCCACAGATCCATCTCCCTGCTTGATCTGGGCAAGAAGCTGAGCTGAGGCTCCTCCCAAGGCTCCCCAGCCCCAGGTCAGGAGGGTGAAGGACACTTCCCCTGTCACACTAAGGGCAGCAGACTTAGACTTCCCTGACTGCTGCCTCACTTAATCCCTGGAAAGACATGTGCTAAGGGAGGATTTGCCAGATATTGGAAAGTTTACCAAAAACAGTGAACCACGAATGACAGTGTCTACAGTGAAAACAAACTGTCCCAGACATGGAAGAATTGCTTAACTGTCCTTATCCTTACAAAACCCAAAGTATCAGTGGAAGTTCTGATAAATACAAACCCAAACTTCACGAGAATGGAAGAGATACCTGATACATGATAAAGGCTGGTTGGACAGATTGCACACTGAAGGCCCAACTAGAATATAGTTACCCTTATATTACACCGATTTTTCCATTTCTCCATTTGTAATGCCAGTAGAGTTGCACATGGGAAATAAAATAGGGAGAAAACAGAAGTGAGAGGTGAACTCTGCATAGGTGTTAAGGGCAACATTGCTCAGAAAGGGAAAAGTCAAAAGAGATATGTCCTCTCTCCTATGTCATCTGCATAATGAGACTTGCAAAAAGTACATGAGTTCCTCTTGCTTCATTGTTTTCTCTGTGCATATTCTTCTAACATAACAGAGAAACTTGTTCCGAGCCACCTGCAAAGCTCAGGGCCTGTTCAGAACAGAACAGAGAAGCTGAGAGAGCACAGTACTAGTTCTAAGGCAATTCTAAACTAGCAGGATTCTGTCTCTCTACTTTTGAAGGGGCGAAAGTGGGAGAGGAGAGGTGAAGGAAAGGGACTCTTAGAAGAATATATACCTATTTCCTGTTAAACTTGACTATTTGGATGTTCAAATGAGTATAACAGGAAATCTAAAGAGAGGTAATGCATTCCTTTCTGAGAGTAATCCTTGAAGGCCAAGTTTACATGGCTTTTCGGTAGGAAAATTACAAAGAGTAATTTGCAGTTGATTGGGTAATGAAAGAAGAAAAAATTACCTAAAGCTGCTGGGAAATCATAATGGTGTATGTGTATGTATTTAGATGGACTCAGTTCACAGGGATGAGAACTACTGAATCAAGTTTCTGGAATGGCCATTACAGAATTTGTAGTCGTAAATATCACCATGTAAATCCTGACCTTTCCTCATCCTTCCCAGGGGAAAACCACAAATGCTTTTCATCTAGCCCATATTTAGGAAGACAGTTTAGAAATAGGGGTAAAAAGAAAAATTATCAGCCCAAGATATAGATGCCACTGAGACAAGCTGGTGCTCAGACCTAACAGAATAGGATCCTCACTTTTCACTCTAATATTGGACTGTCTCTTCTCTTACTGCTCTTTCTGCCATGTTCCAGAAATAACAAACAGTAACTGAACTGACAGTGCTACTTACTTGAAATTAAACCAACTATTTAATGAGTTTAAAATCAGAGTTTCGCAGTTTTGCAAACTCCAGAGGATGGGCTGGCTGCTATGAAGCTTAATCCTGACTGCAAATGCTCTCTTTGTTCTGGCTTTTCTGCTCATATGCTCATGATGTGCTGCATTCCATAGAAAGCCAGTCAGGACACACTGCCAGTGCTTGAAGTGGTCCATGGAAACAGAGGACACCTCAAACCAGTATCCTGCAGGAAGAACAATGCCTCCCAAATGGGGGGGGATTAGCTGTACAATCTTAATGAGCAGATTTTGTCAGAGAGCAAACAGGGCTGACCACAAGCCCTGCTGGTCAGTGTTCCCAGCTCAGGGCTGTGTGACACACAGCACACGGGGCAATGTGCTCTGCCCACAGTTGGTGTCACAAGTAAGTGGGACACATTCACACCTGTGAATCACAGGGCCTGTAAATGGTCATTAAATGGTTGGGTAGAACAAAGTCAAACAATGAGATGATGTAAGGGACAAATGTTTATCATAAACACTGAGAATCCTGACCTCATTTCACATTTGATTTCATCTTTGGTGATCTCGCAAATGTAGTTACTCTACCACCTGCACAGCCTTGTGAGTTTTATGCTTCTTTTACTCTCTAGATCTTGAAGAAATTAGTTAATTTCTTATTTTTCACAATCAGTCCCAGATGAGTGATGACTGTCAGCATTTCCCAATGTACTTATGATTTTCAAAACCCTTTATTAACACTAAGCAGTCGATCCTCACACCACCCCCCTGCCTTAAGCATTAGTATTCCCTTTTTGCCAACTGGAAATTGTAATGGGAAGTCAAAGCAATCCTCACAGTAGCTAAGGTAACAGCAAGATTCAGTGCCATCCAATTATATCTATAGCACATCAGACTTTCCTATATGCAAACACATATAGCACACTGCCCTCCAATAGTTCTTTTTTCTTTCTTATTTACATATAAAGATCCTCTCAGCAGCTCGGTTTGTTCTTGCAACTTTTTGGTCACTGGTATAGTTGAAGAGACAAACTCCCAATTTATCCAGAAGTCAACTTCCGAAATATTCTAAAAACAGATGAGTACAACTTTTGTGCCTTAAGATATTTCATTTCAAATGTCTGTCAGGAATAATCAATTGTTTTAAAAAATCATCTTTCCACTTTAATTACTTAATATGAGGTCATAGAGTTGTCTAAATTCCTTGTGGATACAGAACTGAGGTTCACAGAAAATGAGGCCCCAGCTGAGCTTTGGTGAATTTTTAAAGTAAGCAATTAAATGGCTTGTAAAATAGAGGTATTTCAAAACTCACATCAGCAACTTTTGGAAAGAACCAAAACTGAGAAGGCTAAGTTCTCAACTGCACTAGAGCATTCATCAATGCCAAACTCCTTCCAAGCACATACAAAGGGAAGTAATTTGATTTATTAATAATACTGGCCTTAGATAGTTGTAGGCAGGCGAAGACTTTTGAGTCACTTCTAACAGCCAAATGCAAGTAAAGAACCACTCGGTAGCAGTTACACAAAGTTAGAAGTCTGTAACCCCTTCCTTGGGCAGTGTTTCGTCCTCTAATCTTGTCCATACTAGCAAAGAGAAGTGGTATACAGCTGAACTTTGCTAAAACATCACCACCTGCCAGCACAAAAACACTCTATGACCCTTCTGCTCATTTGAGTCATACCATTCACACAAAAAATTACCTGAATAAAACCTCAGCTAGGTTTAGACACCTCACTTTTTTTCATGATAATGTCTTTTGCTCCATAAATGTTTTCCCTGTAGTGGCATAAACAGGTGACCCCAGACCTGATGTTCTTAAAGATAAACCTCCTCAACAGTCAGTGTTGCAACTCCTGACTTACATGTTTGCTTTCATGTGGGGTGCAGTGGACAATGCATGGAGAAAGACAATGCCTGAGAATAAGACTCAGCACAGGTAAGTCAGAGGTACCTAGTACCAGCTAAAATGGAAATCCTTGGGAAAGCAGTTAGAGGTCTGCCTTCTGTCAGCATAAAAACACCTAGTCTGACACAACAGGAGGTGTTCTCCTCCTGCAATTTGGACCCCAGTGGTCTCTGCTGAGAGTGGGTGTTTCTGATCTTGCTTTCCAAAACTAACAGCTGGTCTCTGTGCTTTACAGCCAGACAAAGAAGGTCACATTGCAATTCACTCTCTTGTAGCAAAGTGGTTAAGCTTCAGTCCACTCAGGACTGAAGGAATCTCAAGTTTTGTGTCATTCTCTGCCTAAGATAAATCCACTCATCCAAGCCCCATGGAGAGAGCACTCTAGCAGGAGGCAGCTCTGTTGCAGAACGGTGGGTACTCCTTCAGAACTATTAATTGCATTTTACTATGTTCCTTGCAGAAGAAAGTAGTGTGTCTCTTCCAGCATTTCTGGGCAAGCCAATAGTGGCTATTCCTCTGCAAACTGGGAACTAAAATGGCATGTCCTTTCCATGAGACCAGGAGCATGGCCACTCATATACCTTCTCACTCAGGTAAGGGGGCTTCATCAGTTCTGTAGCCTCAGTGTAGCCTGGGCAAAATTTACTTGTTGGTTTCATCTGGACTGGAATTAGGCATTAAGGTATCTCTATATTGTAACTTCTGCTCACTCTGCTCCCCTTTGCAATAAAAGAGGCAATAGGAAACCTAAAGCCAGTTGGAAGGGACAACTGCTCAGAAGGAGCATTCATTGACTTTAGATGTTGTCATTAGCTCATGCATGCTCCTTCTGACCACACATTATGGAAAACCAGTAGGGAAAAGAAACTTGCATGGAATCAACTTGTTTTTGTAACGTGTCAATAGCAGCATCCTGTGTGTATAAAAAATTGTCTATACCTCTTTCTTCTGTTTTCTTTTCCCTAGGTGATTGTTGTCTAACCTGTATGTGTCTCATTAATTCAAGCAGTGAAAAACAATAAATAAAAACTGTTTGTTTGAGATGTGGATTTGTTCTGCTGCCCATTTTGAAGGGTTTGTAGCTATTTACCTCTGTCTCCTCAGCATTGGCTCAGTCAGACAAGCCAGTTGCAGTGGCTTAGCAAGGCAATGCAAATCAGTTGAACTATGGCTGCTCAGTTTTGTCAGTTATTCGTGGTATTTATAGGAATCCTACAGACAGAGTATGAATAGACTGCAGCACTGGAGAGAGACTTTTAATTCTGCCTAGTTTTTAATCTCCAAACCCACAAAAAGATTCATTACAGTGTGGCAAAGGAGTGACCAGATGACACGTGCTGTGCTCCTTCTATGGCACCACCGTTAACAACGGATGGCTTATGTTATTGGTGAGAAGTAGAGTTAAATTATCAAAAACCTAATTCATGTCTCTTTCTTCAGTGTGTGACTCAAACCAGTTTTGCAATCTGTTACAGGTTAACCAGCTAGGGTTAGGCAGGGTGGGGCCTGTAGCAAATTGCAAAACTGGTTTATTCAATTCACGGAGCCAGAAAACATCCTTAAAAATAGGCATTCTAGAAGAAGACCAGATACCTCGCTGTCAATTACGGCACATCGTGCAACAAAACAGATTTTCAGGCCCCTCAGCTTTTGCCGCCGTGCTGGGTGAGACACTGCAGGCGGGTCACGCAGCGCTGAGCTCCAGCTGAAGAGCTGCCTTGCTCCCGGCCTGGGGCTACACTCAGGGGCACACCCTCACCTGCAGCTTCTCCTCGCCTCCAGAACGCCATGTGCCAAGCACAGCTGGTTAATAGATCACAGATCATACCGCCCAGCTGCCTCCAGCACGCGGGGTCATGGAGCAGGGGAAGCTGCAGGGCCGCTCCGTGAATGCCTGAGATGCAGGTCTGGAGCTGCCTGGAGATCAACAGGTGATTTCAAGTAGGGGAAAAAATGGAGAAGAGCTGTGCTGTTTTCAGCAAAAGAGAGAGGGAATGGAATCTGTGATCTCCTGCAGTGTTGCTCTTTTTGAGACTGTTGCAGGCTTACCTTGTGAGGTGTCCTGTACAGCTTCATCTGGATGTGGGATGTACCACACAATAGGTGTATCTGAAAGTTCTCCTTCGATGTTAAACTAAGGAAGATGGAATATGGAAGGCATGGGGAAAAAAACTATTATATTACATCAAAAGCCTATTGTATACGTGTTAAAACATATGACAGATGGTTCCAGAATCTTGCACCCTCTCTTGTTATCAATGCAGTTCTTTTTATTACTTCCAGACAATTCAAATCTTGGCACTGTACAACACTATCAGGAAAAGATGAAATATATTATCTACTTTTCTATATTCAGCCAATACCATCATTGTCCCAGGGAGTTTTTCTAGTCTATAGCCTTAGAGAGGTCATCAGAAACTGAGAGCCCTGCTTTCACTTACATTTATGGGCCTTTTATATTGCTCCAGCAATGTAAAATGGCCCTAAAGTTTAAGTTAAAAACTCACTTTACCCAATTTCACAGATATCACAAAATATTCTGAGATGGAAGGGACACACAAGAATCATTTAGTCCAACTCTTGTTACATTGTCATAGCAGTGAACATTTGTCCCGACTATGAACATAACACAGCCATGCTTTGAATCTCTGCTATGTTATGTTGTACTGTAATGGTGAGACACTAGCACAGAACAACTGATGGGCCAGAGGAGCTTCCTTCATTGAAGGTTTTAGGGAAGCTAGGATGTGTGTGTGCCAAGGTGGTCTGGGAGTCTTTGATCCCACCTCAGTGCAAGGCTAGACTGATTTTCTGAAATCCCTCACAGTTCTGCAGTTCTAAAGCTTTCTGTTTTCTAAAGAGACAATTTCTTTGTGTGTCAGTCAGTGTGGTCGGGTTTTAACCCCAGTGCGTTGCTCCATATTTTTGCAAAGGATATCAGTTTACCCACCTAGTAGTGAAAATTAAAAACTACATTCCTGAAACTGGCCCATTTCCTAACAACAAGAAAAGCAAACAGAAGAGGTATCACACATTATTTGGTTAAGATTGCTTCTTCTGTGTTTGCTACAGTGTAAACATATTTTCCCTTCCTGCTACCCCAGACTGTCCAGCCCAGCTGAGTTGAACACTGTGATTTTAAGGACATCCCTCTATTGCGCTTTTAAAAATATAATTAAAGCTTCCTCCTTTCATCCTGGCCTGCATCAAGAACAGTGTGGCCAGCAGGAGCAGGGAAGTGATCCTTCCCCTGTACTCTGTGTTGGTGAGGCCACACCTTTATTGTGTTCAGTTTTTGGCCCCTCAGTTCAGGAAGGATATTGAGGTGCTGGAGCGGGTCCAGAGAAGAGCAACAAGGCTGGTGAAGGGACTCGAGCACAAGTCCCATGAGGAGAGGCTGAAGGAGCTGGGGTTGTTTAGTCTGGAGAAGAGAAGGCTCAGGGGTGACCTCATCACTCTCTACAACTACCTGAGAGGGGGTTGTAGCCAGGTAGGGGTCGGTCTCTTCTGCCAGGCAATCAGCAGGACAAGAGGGCACGGGCTTAAGCTCTGCCAGGGGAGGTTTAGGTTGGTTATTAGAAAGACGTTCCTTACAGAGAGAGTGATCAGGCATTGGAATGGCCTGCCCAGAGAGGTGGTGGATTCACTGTCCCTGGAGGTTTTTAAGATGAGGCTGGATGTGGCACTGAGTGCCATGATCTGGTAATCACAGTGAGGTTGTATCATGGGTTGGACTTGATGATCTTGGAGGTCTCTTCCAACGCAGTTAATTCTATGATTCTGTGATTCCATGATCTGTTAATTCCCTAAAACTGCTTGAAGTCCATCTCTGCCTACTTGGCAGACTTTTTCCCCTCAAAAGATGTCAGTTTTAAACGGCGGCTGTTACCTTTGTTTCTGAGCACAGTAGCTCCTGTTTGTTTCACATCCCTGGTTGGTTCACAGCAACAACTATCGGGAAGGGACCTTCATGATGCTGCTCAGAGAAGCTCCAGATTTAACAGCCATAACATCTAGAACCAAAATCAGAGTTCATGCCATGTGTTAATCCACAGTTCTCCTGTCTCTTCTCTATGGAAGCGGCCAGTTTTAAACTAAAGCTGTTCAAATGTCCTCATGCTGCCCCACAGAAGAGGCATGAGAATGCTTTTGCTGCAGAGAGAGCCAGGTGAGCAATCTGGCTTGGGTAATGCTTCACTGTCATCCCACGAAGCTGCTTTGCAGGGTTAACTACCCCACATGGTGGTTTGGGTTGCTGTGTCTGGGCTACATGTGGTACTCAAAGCCTGCCACTCCCTGCAATATCAGGGACCTCTACAGTGACAGTGTAGCCCAGCTCCTAAGTTTTCTGTGATGAAAAAGAAACTTCATCTTGCATATGCGTCACTGTCAGCCTTTTGTAGTGTCACATCTGCGCTAGAGACAGTGCTCCCAAAGGAATCGGACTAGAGCTGGCATTTCCCTTCCCTGGAGTCAGCAGAGCAGCCCTCGGTCAGAGCTGCACTCTGGGTGACTGAAGTAATGAGGTTCTGCAGTCCATAACTTTTCACTGCACGTTTCCTCCCTGAGGAGTCGCACGGCTGGTTTATGGAAGTCACACACAAATAGGTCTCAGTGCATTTCTTAGCGGTAGATATTAGAAAAAAATTCAGCCTAATTGTAAAATACGTTGGTGGAGCCTGCAGAAATGTGGGCTTTACTCCTGACTTCGGAACTAGTTGAAGGGTTGACTTCAAATGAATCTTTTAACCCCTTTGTGTTTCAATTCCCTTCAGCTTTAGAAGTGGGATACTCAACCCCTCCATGCTCCTGCCATGCCAGCATAGGCTGACCAGGCCCACTGCTGTCCTCCAAAACCTGTTCCCTGGATAAATGGAGAGCATCAGCTCCAATGGCAGCCAATACAAGACCTTCACCAGCACCCCATTCACTAAGTAAACATGTATTTTTTTATCGTTATGATTGCACCTCATTGATAGAAATCTCATAAAACTTGAGACTGTAAAAAAATAATAAAAATATTTAATGTTACCAAAACAATTACTTTGATACTAAGTGCCAAGTTGGCACAGCCAAAGGTGTAGTGTCACAAACAGCAAAATTACTAATTCTCCTTCCACTCATCGAGAGGCTTAGACCACTCTGGACAGATCCCTTGTGTCCCTCAGCACACACCTTCCAGGAGAAACTCTCAGCCAGACCTTCTTTCCGTCTCAGCTGAGGCTACTTCAGTAGCTGTAAAAGTGCCTCTGGGTTGTGCTGCTCAACTCAAATTCAGAAATTGAACTTGATGAGGCAAAAGACGTTTTACTCTTTGCCATGACTTCATGCTCTGGATTCTCTGTCCATTTAATGGCCATATCTGATCACTTGGTGTAAGCCAAGATCCTAATTTTTAAACTGCTGCTCTGCAAGTCAGTCATTAGATTTGATCTGCAGTTATGTCTTATCTTAGGATCATCTTTTACAGCACGTGAAGTATTATGAGAGTTGGCAGTTTTCTAGGGCAATAAAATTTGCATTTCAGAAAATTCTGAATAAATACTGAATAAAAAAATAAGTCTGTTAGGTAAAGTTTAGTTTATTTTAATTTTTATGACTCCTCTGGATGGCAGGACAGCTGTATTGGCTGCATAACATATTTTTTAGAGTTAGAAATATATAGCCATCTGTACAGCTCATAACATGTGTTAATAGGTATCTCAAATTTCAATTCAAGAAATAACGTAACAGCAGGAAACTTGGGTTAACTAAAGGAGACCTAGTTGTAGTAGTAGTGCATCTGTTTAAGTTAGTCATTACAGAAATATTTAGGTACAAAGTACTTGGCTAAATAGAACCTTTAGCTGAAAAGCATTAGAAAAATGCATTTCTTGGAAGTTTGTGACTGAGACTGAAAAAAAAAAAAAGACCTAGCCAAAAGATTTTTAGGTTTATGTTGACACTTGGATACATTTTACAGAGATGAGAGATCTTTACTAACCATTTACTTGCCCAAACTTCATAAATTTCTCCTAGGACTTGGTGGGCCAGAGATGACCTTTTAGATAACTTCAGACCTACCTGTATTTGAAATTCAGATTCCTAACTTCAGAGAAAATAAAAAGCCCATGCAAAATGCTTGAGTAAAGACCATCATTAAACTGATCTCAAATTGTGCAGCCCCTGTAGGACAATATGCTGCTTAAGTGGTCTCAGTGCAGAAAATGGTTAGCTCTGAATTTACTCTGAAAGGTGAGTTAGGACTGGATGATAGCACTGGATATCCTTGCACTATCAAGGATTATTGTGACTACAATAAGTAAAAGCATGGTTTGGGTTTTTTTCTGCTCCAAGAGGCTCTTTTTGCTGCACAGTAACATGAAGTGTAAAGAGCTGTAACTCTAGGTCCTTGGTTGCCAAGATGAGGAAATTGTCACCCTCAAGCAGATGGTACTGTTAATGCAGAAGGTCACAGACTTGGAAATTCATTTAAACAACCCAAAACAAAAGCAAAGGAATTATATCAATAGCCAATTATTATCTTTGAATATGGAGAAGAGGGTCAAAGAAGCACAGCAAAAAAATGAAGGCCAGTTTACTCTTGGATCAGGTGTAGAAAATTATTTCCTTGACAAGAACTAGAGGGAAACATAAGCCACCAAAAGAAATCATGGTCAGAGCCTTGGCCCTCCATAGATGTGGATCTTAACCTGAGTATGGGGAACCACAGAGGATACTGTGTCATCATAATTAATAGTCTTTGTGCACTTTTTCACTGCAGGGATGCATTCCACTTCCCCATCAACCCCCTGGGTGCTGGAGGGGCCTAAGTGCCCTGGTTGATGAAGTTCCTGGCTCAACCCTTAACTTTAGGATTGAGAAGAACAGAGAGCAGTTGACACCTTCTTCTACCATCTCCAGACAGCTTCCAACTCTAGCTCAGCAGACTGGTGAATTCCAGTCCTTTGTGGCTAGCATGGGGCAGATGTGATACTGGAGAAGTTACAAGAATATGACTTTATGATTTCATAAAGTACCTTCACAGGAACTAATTAGGGGGTAAGTTATTAACGGAGAAACCACCAAGTTATGAATGAACTGTCAGTTGCTGTGCCAAGTAACTTGCATCAGCAATTACAGCCGTAAATGTTCTGGGTAAAAGCACACTTAATAGGACCCTTTCACGGGCTGTGCAGTCTCTGTCGCAGGAACAATTTAGTGGTTCCTTTGTTTGTGCCAGCTACAGAAGAGCCTGGAAGATCTGTGATCTCTATTCAACTGCAGTGACATGAATTTGCACCCATCTTTGCTATTCATTAACCACTTCCCTCCCCTCCCCCAACTTTTTAGCTCTTATGCCTGGGGAGAAAATGTGATTCAAACATATTTTGAAACTGTAAGATCTTCCTGAGTCTGTGGAGAGCCTAATAAGAGGCTTGTGAATATTAACTGCCCTGTTCATATTGATGAGTACCTTCATTGCTCTTGCAGTCATGGAACTGCTCATTTCTCAACAATATACTAAAATTAATCGAATTTTTCGTGTGGGCTTTACCATAGACACAGGACATTACACTTTGTTTCTATACACTGCAGGAATCTCACAGCAGCTCTTTCCATCTCAGCAGTCTCCCCAGATGCAGGAATCTGTGGGATTGTGGTACATCACTGCCACTCTCTCCGTTCAGTTAGGCAGCTGTATAAATCCACCTCTGTCTCAGCCCCTGGTAGTGTGGCCGCACTGAAGTGACACCAGCAACCTGGAACCCACAGCATGGTTACAGCTCCTGGCACCCACACTGTGTATCTTCAAGCTTGCTTATAAATTGGTATTATCACTTGACCAACATGCTAAGTCATTTATCTATAAGAGGCAAAATCAAGCAGGATGTTGCATTTTTTTCTTACTCCCTTTGTCACCAGAACAACTTGTAAAAATCTGAGCAGCTTTTAAAAGTCGTGCACTGGATCACATGCATCGACAAGCTTTTGCAAATGCACGGCTCCCAACAGGAACACTTCCCACACAAATAGCCTGTCATAGCTCAGCAGGAGACACCGAGTTTGAAGACTCCTGCAAACAGAAAGAGACATGGCATCTGACTGGAAAGAGCAACTTTCTACCTTAAATTTAAAATGGATTAAAAAAAAACAAACTTCCATTTTCATTTGTTCCTTATTAAGAATCACATCAAAAAAAGAAATACTCATCTTAAAGTTTCCTATGTAAGAAACTAGCCGTTGGTACAATATTTCCTATGTGTTAGTATTCAAGTACTTCCAGATTATGATTAAAATATTATGAGCTGCTTTTATGAGAGCTGAAGTCATGTAAGGAGATTTATACAGGCTATTGCAACCTTCCTATCAACTGCAAGTTTGCTTAAGGCTACTGTTTATGCTTTCAGAAAATACTGGAGATATCTAAGGTCTAAGGCACCAGAAAAAAGGAAAGGGAGACAAGCATCTGTCATGGTACGTAGAAAATGAATCCTTCTGGCAACTCTTGCCCAGCCCTAGATTAATATGGATTTACAATTAACATCATCAGTGAATCAAGCAGCGTTGTAATTGTTTTTGCAGCTATTCCAAAACTTTCTTCTGCACAGACATAACCTAATTCTAACTTAGTGAGACAGAACAGCCTGACACATTTGTTATCTAAAGACCACTTCAGCCAAAGAACATAATGAGAAAGCATGGGAACTTGACTCAGAAGCAAAGGCTCTTCTTTAATATTTGTTCCAAAAATAAAAAAGCCTCTCCCCCTTACAACTCTCATTATTTCTTAGTCTTGAAGCTCTAATTTTGCCCTAAGGACTGCTTCAAAAATACATTCTCTTTGATAGGATTGCTTAATACTGCTCAGTCAAGTGGGATTAGAGCCTTCTGAGGGAAAGAACATATTTCTTATTCATTTTCTTGACTAATTAGTAAAAATGACTTAGTTGTAGAAGTATCACCCACCTCTTCTTCAGAGTGGGGATTAATAAGCAGAGCACCATTGCTCGAGAGCGGTGTCAGGCAGTTCTGTGCCAGCAGACCCGGAGCCTTGAGGGGCTGGTGCTGTGGCTGCCGTCCTCCTGCAGCAACTCGAGTCTCATCCCTGCCAGGAGCAAACCTGTTACTCCCTCTCACAGGCGCCCTCCTACCGACTTCATCACCACAGTATCTAAGGGCTTTTCCAAAGGGGGACTAACCAAGTATAACCCCGTGCTGGAGCTGTGCCAGGGAGTCTTCGGGGAGAGCTGAGTGAATGCTCTGCTTATGCATCAGTCAGAGTATGGACTATACCTGTGCCCCAGCTTCTGGAAGTAAAGTGACTGGAAGATGAGCTGGAAAATACCAGACATGATGCTGGAATCAGTTTCATGTCCTTCCTTCTCCATGCTCTGGCCAGATGTAGCCGGTTTGCTGAGAATTAATTAGCTCATATTCCTCCAAAAGCCTGTAAGTTTGTTTCCTTTAACTCAGTGAATTTGCACAGACACACACAGAAAATAAACAGAATGTGCCTGAATCTTGAAAACACTGAAAGCTTGCTTTCATAGTTTGTTAGCTAGGAAGTTTAAGAAGAAAACTATCACTATGTGTGGTACTATGTTTTCACTACGTATTACACCATCAATACACAAAGGTATTGACACTCGAAATCATTTCCAGTAAGGCTGAGACAAGACAAAATCAAACCCAGGGATGTGAATCCGCAGTTCTCAGTAAATCAAAAGCAGGACTGTTGTTGACATGTATGCAAAATAATGACTCAGACCTTGAAAATGCATGATGTTGACTTACATTTGTGATTTATTTTTTTTTTATACTCCAGACTGTATTCAAAGTTCTTTACATGTGACCAAGAACAAGGCCTGGCCACAGCATTTCCTACAGTTGATTTGCTGGAGTGTTTTTGTAATCCAGTAGGTAAAACTGTCAGGGTGTGAGGCAGAAAAACAGGCTTTATAAAAAAAGCATGAGACAAAGCTGAAATGAACTTCCCAACACAAAGAGAAAGGAGTTTTTCCTGTTCTTCAGCTCCACTGGTCAGTGGCTGATCTTGGTTGAAATGGCCACACTACAAACAGCCACCTCAGATGTTTGGTTGAGCTGTGGGGCTACAAAAGGTCTCCTGACTTGCTTGCAAGGCTGTAGCTCTAAGCTTTGCTCTCTGGCTTTCTGGGCTGACTGTGGATGTCAGAGCAATGCTCAGAATTAAGAAAAGGACACAGATCCTGCAAGAGGTATTAATATTTTTTCTGAGACAGAAGAGTATCCTAAAACAAAACTCCCATGTTTTGGGGCACTCTTCCACTCTGAAGTTACTGAAGAAAGAATTTCTTTCTTTGCCTAAGTGTCTAGTCATCAGTAACACACTGCAAAATTGGGGGGGTTTTTGTGTAGCAAATATGCATCAATCTAGGTAATGTTAAGGTAACGTGTTGGAAATTGTAATTTCCTTGTGCCCAAACAGCATCTTTCACTTGCCATCAGAGGTCAATAGATGCAAAAAAAATACAATAAAACAAGAACCCAAAGAATTCAGCAACATCATTCTTAAACCACTGGCAGAGCTTCTACTTAGACAAGAGCAGTTGGGTTTATTACATCAGATAATGAAATCCACTTCTCTTCACCTGACAAAACGGGACCTGATCATATGGTTTAATTACTTGTTTCTCTTTCCTGAAGAAGTTCTGTCTCTGAACTTGACAACATTAATAATATTAGTTCTGTTTGACAGTATTTTGGGACTTCAGCAAAGAAATCTCTTCAACTAGAGCTGAGGTGTAAAAAAATCCTATTTTTTCTAAATGTATCAGAATATGAGGCTTTGCCATGTCCATCAACTGCGGACATGACTTTTCATCAGCTATAAGGATTGATGTAACACAGCTGTAACCATGAAGATTCTGAAAAGCACAGTGGGACCTCGGGGACTCTGCGAGCCTCCCTGACACTTCAAGAGAGGGGTTCTGTGTCCACATTTCTCTCTTAGGACTAAAACCACCACACTGGGCAAAAAAGGAATATGTGGAGAGCTTCCAAGTCTGAAAGATTCTGATGCAGCATTTTTATGGTCCCCCAAAATACCAGGGCTAGTCTGAAGAGGCTGCTAATACACCTGCACAGAGCAAAAGAACATCCACCAGGACCAATATAGGAAACACCACAGCTATCCCTGCAAGAGCCAGCACCAGTGGGAATGTGGCATGTTTTGCTCTGTTTGTTGTACACCCACCATGGATCGTGTGAATGGCTCTGAGTTCGCTGCTGTGGAAGCACAACCAGCATCTTCAAAGCTTGCTGCTGAACTCCTCCGTTCTGAGGAAGAGGCAGCTCCTTTCCTTGACAGATACCCCGTTGTTGTGAGGCTGCTGTGGTGTCTTACAGGCTGTTGGCATCCCTGGGTATCCATGTGTTTACCAGGTATTTGCCAGGGTAAATACTACCTGAGTTGTGTAGTTGGGAGAGGTTTGAAAGGGCAAGGTTTTTGCTGAACATCCTATGAAACCTGTGAGGAGTTACATGTTAGAAGACGTGGATATCCATAGGGTTTGACTTCCTAAGACACTAAAGTAAAAATCTAGAGGGCTATGGACAAACTAAAGTCTAATTCTTCATGATACTGGGGCACCTAAATTCTATTTTTATTGGCAGGCATAAGGCCTTTAAGGATGTAGAACAGAGTTCACATTTACTTTGACCAGTGACCACCACAGTCCTATTGATTCAAGCTCCTGCTTCACTATGATTGGAAGCCAGACAGTAAGGAATGTTTGTCACTGGCAGTGAGGTGGACATATCTGGCAAGTCCCAGTAAATTAGCCATGGTCTCGGTGGAAAGAGGGTGGCAGAGTAAGGAAAGGAAATCATCTTCTTGCCAGAGATATGGTTCAGTGCCTAAACTGTCATACTGTACTTCATTTCAGAAGTCACAAGCAGTCAAAATGGAAGATCTAAACCAATAAAAACCTTCTCAAAATGTCTCACTGATAACAATGTGAGTGGCTGGTTCCTTACTGCAATCAGAAACAGACATAAATAAGAATAGTAATACAATGAATTGTTGGTAGAAAATTAAGTCACAACAGTAATTAAACATAAAAATCTATGTAGCAATGGAAGGTTGGTTGTTAGTCTTGCTGGGATAACATTTTGGCTAGGAGGCAGTTAAACTTCTGTATTTTGAATTTGATCTTGTTTTGTCATGAAATGAATTTGAAAGTTCTGTAGGTGGTATCTATTAAAAACCTTTCAGTCTGAAGCACATGATTAGCATTGGACAAATGTTCTACATTGATATGCATTTGTGAACACATCAAAGATCTTCCTGAAGCCAAAACACTGTAATATGCACACGTTCTCTATCTAGCCACTGGAAAGCAGGTCCTGTGGGGTCAGGAGGACCACTCTGGGCTTTTTCCTAACAAAATGGTCAATCCACATCACAACAAACTGTCACGCTTTAGGAAAAAGCACTTCTCCCATGGTGTGTTCTGAATTACACTCAAATGGTGTCCAGATGCCAACTCACCAGCAGCCTGGGTCAGATATCCCATCTCTCCAAATGTCTATTGCATTTCTTCAGATCTTTAGGTGCATTAAAAGAAGTATGTTTTCGTTGCCTCTGTCACCCCCCTCACCCCCTCCTCCAAAATTACCTCCTTTAGGATGTTAAGCCTCCAAATGGCTTTGGGGGCAGCTTGTGCAGAGGAGTCCCATTTTGGATGCTGAAAAAAATAGTCTTTTCTCCTCCTCACACAGTGGTGTGCACTCCTAATTTTGTAATCCAAAATCCCTGATCCAAATACATCCCTAATGCAACTCTTCTGAAGTCAATGAAATTACTTCAAGATTTGGTTTGTCTGTTGGTTTTAATACCAGAAAAGTGCCTTAAGTAGAAACTTAACACAAACTTCGGTGTGTTAGACAGCCTCTTCATCACAGCATTGTATTTGCTTTTGAATAGGGTTATTATCCATATCCGTTACTTCTAAATCGGGATATTTCATTTGTTATGCAAAAAAGAAAATTAGTTTTACTGCTTGAGACAGGCACTGCTGAGACAGCTGAGTTTCAGCATATGTTAATAGTCCAACTGTCTTCATTTAAAGAGGTATTCAAACCTCTAATAAAATTTCCATTTTTAAAGGTTTCCTGTACTAAAGTACACATAACTACCATGTACCATTGCCATCTAGTGGAAAGGTAAGTAAGAACACAGGTTTTCTTCACTTTAGTAGCTATCCATGATGATCATCGAAGATTATTTTAGCTAATTTGGACAACCTCTAGAAATCATACTGTTAGAGTCCATATATCTCTCAATGCCTGCCCTGCTCTCAGGGAAATCAATAGCTTCCTGTTTAACTTATCTTTTGGTATGATAAAGAGAGGTGTTTGACTGTTGTTAGCAATCTACCGAAAAGAGGTTTTTTTCCTGAAACAGAGGAAACTTAGCTTATTTTCTTACATTTGCTTAAATGTTGCATTAATAACTTAATATAAATACAGCATGTTAGTGGATACCCGTGGTCAATGAGGACGTATTTCAGAGACAACTGCTGTGAAAGGGGAGGTGGTGATAAAACAGAAATAGAAATAACACTGTAGCAATGCATCTTCCCCTTGACTTGTCTAAAAGAATGAAATTACCACAGATCTTTGCAATTAAAAGCCTACGGAAGTTTTGGGAAGGCTGGCAGATTAAGCATTAAATTGAGGAGCTTCTATACAAAAACTCTAGTCAGGCTAAAAGACTTATTTTTTGTAGCCATTTGTTTAATGAGTTTACATCTGCTGTAACATTCAAAGAAGTCAGCAGAGCTCAAGTGTTTGACAGCTGCTCTTGAAAAACCCAAGGAGGGTGCACTTTGCTCTTCTTCCTCACAGACTTTAGATAAGGATGAGAAATGTTACAGAGATCCACTGGAAAGCCTCAAAGGCAAAATGCACAATATCTAGTTTTACTAGATTCTTATCATTTACAGTTCACCCTAAAACTCCCACACATTTGGTTCTTAATGTCCCTCATGCTCCGTTAAACCTCACTACAGCAATGTTCCCATAGGAATGTGGCCACTTGCCAGATTCTCTCATGAACATTTCATTAATCTTCTTGGCTCCCATACAAACTACAAAACATTATTTGTTAGCAATTTAACTGTTTTGCTCCCAAATGTGCCAGAAATGTGATCTTTGCTATGCTTTCATTCAAGAACACACAAGGATAATTATATAGTAAATTAAAAGAGTTTTTTTACATTTAGCAAGATACAGTGCCAAGAAAGGTAAACTGATTATATTTTGTCTCTGGAATTAATTCTTATGCTATCCTAAACATCAAATCACTCTCAAATGTTAAGATCTAACTAAAACTTAGGAAAGAACATCTTTAGATACAGTTTTATTTATTACACTACACAAATATCTCCGAGTTTTTTAATAATTCAGACCATACCATATAATCTACTTAATTCACAGGATAACTCAACAGAAAATATTATTTCTGTTTTCAGGAAGCTTGGCCTGACCCATGTCCAGTGATGCTGAGAAAGGACAATCAGTGGCTTTGCAATAAGGATGAAGACTCTGTGACCCTGTAAAGCTTTTAAAGCACATGACTTGCTACTGAGAAGGAAAATGATTTAGAGAAGAACAGCTTCATCTTCTGCTTCTGCAGAGCAGGGGAAATAAATTCCACATATACAAATACCCAACTTTTATTTCATAAAATGGGAAGGTTCAGAGTGGTGTCAGTGTGGATAAAGCTCTCTTCAGGTGCATATGACACTAACAGTAAAGAAACAAGTTTTACAACTCAGTTTCATCTGGGCTTAAAAACCAACAGTATCACACAGATAGATGCAACTCACCTTCATGTGAGAAGTGTAATATCTTAATTTCCTAACTTGCAAGTCATAACATTCATATGTGTCAACTTCATGCATTTGGGGGTTGTTTGTTTGGTTTTCTTTTTAAACTGATATATAAGAAATTCCTCAAATCCCATGTTCACTTTGCAATGTGACTGTTTTCAACAAATTGCTCCCATGGCACTGTATGCAAAGTAGTGCAACATCAGCAATGGAGAGGTGAAGAATAAAGAGTGAATAAGGACTGCAGCCATTTAAAAGGAAGGGATCAGAGAATTAAAGGGATGGGAATGAACAATAGCACATTTATAGGTCTTTCTGTTTTCTCTTCTGACTCCTGTAAGTGCACACAAGAAACCAAAACATTTGGGATGTATCCAAACTCAGGCATTTTTGAGGTTTTCTCAGCACTTTTCTGGCTTAATATTGCTCTGCAAGGTGATAGGCAGAGACATGCAGCCATACTCTTCATGTTGTGCAGTCACCAAACTGTAGTCTGTGTGAGCAGACACCTACCTGACCAGCCATGAAAGAAGCAACCACCACAGGCTGTTTGCTTTGTCAGAATTTGGATTTTTTTTTTCTTAGAATAATCCTTAGGAGAAAAGAAGAAGCTATTGCAAATTATGTTGCAGAATGTGCTGGGTTGTGGCAGGAAGTGATTGGTACAGTTCTTTCAATCCTACCTTTTAAAATTACAGCAGGAGGATGAGTGATTGTTTCAAGTGTGCCCATAGAACATGAGAGGTTGATGATAGAAATAAGCAGCTCCATCAGTTGTTACACACAGATAAAGGAACAATTCAAAGCCTTTAATGTGGCTTGGAGAAAAGAAACAGGAATGATATAGCATTTAAGAACAGTTTGGAAAGAATGGGGTTTTGGTAAAACAATGGCATGGACAGCTGCATGATTTTGATTGTTTGGATGCTGGGTTAAGCAGCTGCCTTAACCAAGGAGAAGGGACAGCTTGAAGATGAGGTAGGTCATAAGGTACAATCAGTTGAAGGGGTATTTGGGAGCTGGGAATTTTTGAAGGGCTACAGTAGTTAAGAAAAATTTGGTACAAAGGCTACAAGATCTCAGGAGAGTCAGTCAAGGAGGAAATAACCAATGGAGGGGACAAGGCACTCAGTAAACAATCTGTTGTTCTTAGATGGTGATGGGAGAGCTGATGCAGCTCTTTTAGCACTGGACTGAGAGCACTCCCCTGCAGTGCTGCAGAGATTAAAACCAGAGGCAAGTCTGCATGACTTATGTCCACACGCGTAAGTCCAGAGACAAGCACGTATTTAATTTGCCATTTGGAACGAGGACTCCCAGTATAATTTTCAAGTGGTGGCAAAGCCTAGTCATGGCAGTGAGATGCCAAATATAAATTCAGGGGCAAAACTATGCTGCTATATACTCTTGAAAGCTCTATGACTAGAAGTCAATAGAGTATAACTGACCTAATTTCTTATTTTTATTTCATAACTAAAAACAACTCAAGGGAGTCCTGAACACAGAGTCTTGCTCAACCCACAATAATTGGACTGACTGATTGAACTGGCTGGTTGGTTAAAATTGTATTCTGGTTAAATTGTAAGACCTTTTCTCCAAATGGCAAAGCTCTCCTCCCTGTAAATCCTGAGAGACCCATCTGAGAATTACAATGCAAAGAAGAGAGTGCACAGTGTCAGGCAGCCTCTCTTGTTCCCCTCAACAAGTTATAAATAAATATAGAATATTTACAGCACTCTGTACTAGAGAAAGCCAAGATCAAGGCCAAGTGTCACAGTCCTCCCTGAAAATAATTGCAGCATGCAATATAATCCTACATACTCTAGCAATATGTGGTCTAAATAGAAACCAACAGGATAGAACTGGATTGTGGGTGGTGGAATTGTACCAGGCCCCTGGGAATTTTATGTTAATTAAGAAACGCTGATTATTAGAGAATGGTAAGTTTTAATAAGCCAGTAATAAAAGAGAAATTGCGTTTAAATAACAGGCGTGTCTTGATTCCTTGGAACAAATCTTCTGATTTTTAATTGGGGGAATTCACCTAGTGGAAAATTTTGTCTGACTTAAGACAGTAGTTTTCTGTTGGCGTTACTCACTGCGGATTCATCCTCTATCCCAGAGGTCTGCCTGGGTAGCTGAGCAATTGGGAAAGAAGCCTTAGAAGCAGCAAAAGTTAACGGTCTTGACACCAAAATTACTGGGTGAGGTTGTGTCATACTAGAGGAGAGGACAGAGGATCACAAGACTTCTGGGGTTCGAGTGTTGAGGTGCATAAAAAAGTCCCAGCAGCACAAGATGGTTCAGCACTTTCCTGAAAGTGCTCAGAATGCAAGTTACAGGTTTGCTAGGGAAGATTTTAATAAAGGTGCTGGGACTCTACTGCCTAGCAAGACCCATCCTCCATCTCACATCAGAGTACAAATGCTTCTTCCCCCTTCTAGTAGGGCAACTACACATAACTTCCTTGCCTGCAAAGCAAAGGAGGGCCCTGGATCTTTTCCTTTTCTGAGCACACGTGGTAACAAGGACATCCTGAGGTTTGATGCAGGTTTCCTTGTACACATATCCCCAAAGGAGAAGAGCTGACTCAGAGAAACTTGCCCGTTAGTATCCTATCTTCACGTCATCCTCTGCACCTCTACAATGCTTATAGATTATTATATAAAGGGGTTCTGTGCAATGGAAGGACATTATTATAAGCATAAAATAGGAATCCAGACAGGTTTGGTAATCTGATCTCCGTCAGTGAAGACATTAAAAAGTCCACTGTGGCAAAGGAAAAGTAAAAAGCAAGGTCTAGTTATCAGCAATGGAATTTCAGAAGTTAATGCTCAAAACTTCCAGCTGAGGAATGTGCATGTTCCTGAAAAGCAGAGTAACTGTTCAAAATATCATCAGATAAATCTGTGCCCTAAATCTGCTTCCTACAAACTGGGTAAGTTTCTACAGTGATCGGGAAGCATGTATTGTAACAATTTATTGCCACACTACCTTTCTTGCGTGGGAGGACAGTGTCCCTCCAAGACAGAAAAATCTCTGAAACTGGACATGGAGCTCTGGCTAAATGAAGCTGAGTCTGCTACGTGCCTTTAATTTCTTTGCCTTGATGAAAGTCCTAATGTCACCACTTAGGCAATGAGGAGGTGAGTTAGGGCTTTATCAGGACTAACTGGCAGCAGGCAGAGCTGAAGGCAGATCTCAATTAAGTGCTCTAAGCCACTGGAATTAAACTGCGGGACTGTGGAGTCTGGAAAGTAGTGGTCCACATGCAAGTTTTCATCTCAGAGCCCCTCAAACTAAGCCTCTTTTAAAACCTGACCTTGATCCTCCAGCTCTCCTCTCCATGCTGCAAGTAACCTGGAACCTGCCAAAGTAGAAAACTAACTTATTAGTCATCGGACAGTTGGTAGCACACAGAAAATTTTCCTCATTAATTTACCAGTCTGGCCCACCCTCCTTGTGTTACATGAGCATGCTGCAAACTAGAAAGTGTTCACAGAAAGATACATTTCTCTCTCTTCCCTTTACCCTCTCTGATTTTACTCTGTGCTTTTTTCTTTAGAGATCCTGGTGTGGTGGGAAGGTTCCATGGAGTGACTGAAAACCAGATTAATTATGGTACTTTAACAGCTTGTCAAATAAGGCAGTCCAGTTGTTTACCTTTAAACTAGTGCATTAATGGGAATATTTTTTTTGTAGCATTATCTCATAAAAATACTCATGCAAGTATAGCATAAACCATAAAAATGTATTGTAGACTTCAGCTAATCTAGTATCTTTCATTTCTAAGGAGTATTTGGGTGGAGGCCAAGTTAATTAAAAACAGAATAGAGAAATGTGTTCTATTCATATGAGTCATATACCTCTGACTCACAATAGAGTCTGTGCAGCTAATGGGTTAATTTATCCTGATAACACAGAAAAAATGAAGCTGGAGGTTATGACACTGTTTGAACTGAGTGCTGGTTTTTGACGGTAGATGTACAAGGTTTTTATGCAATTAAGAATAGAGATCTGCTCTAATGATGTCCTTTCTGTCTTATTCAAGTGCCGTTACAAAGAGTTCAGAAAGATCTGGAGGTACAGAAGGCTTAGAAATGCAGGACTGACACCTTCAGTACTCTATCATTGTAACAATACGCACATAGAAGTATTTAAGCTACTGTCACATAGAGGAAAGTCTAAATCACATGCATGTAACTTGTTATGCTGGCAATTTCCCCCAAGCTGGTGGCCATGCAGTATTTTAACAGGAAAAATTCCTTCCTCAGCCACCTAACAAAAGCCCATACCTACTTGCCTTAGTGACCTGATGCTGAGCACCTACATCTTTACCACAGCAAGTGTGGAGATCTTTAAAGACAACAGCCTTTGTAACTCCTCTGGTCCCTTTGCCCTAGGGGACTGGCACCCACACGATCGTCACTGGTTACTTTTTAGCTCCTTGTTTTACACCACAACTTAAAGGCAACAGATAGGGTACAGAAAGGGGAACTTGGTTCCTAGTCCATTCTATTGCTCCCAATCCATAACTATCATGTAGTTAGTTCTGTGCAAAGGTACTGAAGGATCGTGAGGAAGACAAGGACTGTATCATAGGATGCATTCATGGAACTGCTAGTGCAACTAAACCCGTAGGCATGGGTGTAAACCAAACAGCAATAATAAGCAAACCTCAGCTACATCTGCCTAAAACTTAGTGCAAGGTTGAAAGCAGACAGCAGAATTCTGCTTCTCTGCAATTGATTTAGTTGTCTGATCTCCAAGGACCTCACAAGAGAAGACATAAACCATCCCGGTTTCGCAATGCTTCATCCAGGTGAAACTCTTAATGAATTCCACAGTGGACAAGAAGCATAGGGATTTTATGAGCTATTTTACAAAGCAGCTGTAAGGGATCATTTGAGGAAAGCAGGCCTTAAAAGTAATGGTTTTGTGGGTGTAATTATATAGGATTGTGCTGGGATGTGAAGACAATACAACACAGGCCTCAGTGTAAATGTGACTGAGGCTTCCCACGGTGACACGAATATTTATCCATGTCTAGGTAAAACAGATTTAAAGAAACCACAAGGACTTTTCTCACATATTTAAAGCTAATTCAGTGTTTTGCTGAATTGAGGCTACAGTCCTCAGCACTTTACAACTTTCGGACTGCACGGGGGTGATTACCCCCTCACTTAAGTACTGCCACCCAACAACGACAAAAAAAGACAACTAAACAAAACATGAAGTTCTGGTCACAACCATTTCCCTCCACCCCCCGCATGTAATTTAATAACCCTCATCTGTTCATCTAATATAACAGTTATAAATCTGGCATGTGATCCAATGGACTAATCATTCAGAGACATGATTACAGTCAGCACCATTCATTCCTCCCAGCATCAAAAAGCCCTGAGAAGTGGAAGGTGCTGATTAGTCACAGCCGAAGACTGTAGAGCCTCAACATGCTAATTTAGTATTAATTTTCACCTAACTGGAACAGTGCAAACATCCAGGAGAAGAAGGAATAGTTAAAACATGTTTTCAGGCTTATTCCCAATAAAATTAAACTTAGCCAAGTAGAAAACAGCTTGTGCAGCCTGCCACATCATGGAGATGTCAAAAGAAGAAGACGCTCTTCCTGTTTTCCCTCCTCATCCCATGTGAGGAATATGGCCCCAGGCAGATTTTCTGCTCTTCAAACAGAATGTAGGCACCAAGGCTGCACCACCTCCCCCTGAAGCCATGTAAATTTCACCCTTGATTTTCAGTTGTAAAGTCCCTCGCATGTTATGCCTGCACATGTTCAAAGCTGACCCAGTCTCAATGGGACTGAGTAGTTCTAGTTGTAATCTGGCTGGGATCCAAAACTGAGATGTGGCACTCAATCCAGTGCTTGTGCTCAGAGAAGTCCCAACAAACCTCAGCTGGCTTTACAAACAAAATGCAGTGGTGTTTTGTAATCTTTGTAAAACACAGCTTGTAGATGATGTGGTGCTCACCTTGCCTTGTGAGCCCACCTAATGCCTGGAGAACAGGTGGGAAGCAGGGGAGGAAGCTATAATCTGCTCTGCCTGAGGAAATGCAAACCTAACTCAGGCTGCAGGCCATGTGGGGGTAGGAATACCTTCTCTTGGGGCTGTTTTGAGTCCTGGGAGAGAGAAGTGAAAGTGACCCAAGTTCAGCAGGAACTTTGCCCTGGAACAGAAGTGATGTTACTCTGTTTCCTCTTCAAAATGTGTTTTGGAATTTTGATTTGACTAAAATGTAGAAGCAGTCCTTACAGAAGGCCCAGACAGGTTCTTTCCCCAAATTCCTTTCCACCTTTTCAACAGCTTAATCACCATGCTCCCTCTTCTGCTCTATTTTTCTCTCAGTTAATGTGGAATTACTTTATACACAGAGTTGCAACTTCAGCTTAGGTGGCAACAGTGCCCCTCCAACAACACTAGAAAAAGCATATCACCTTAAATTCACACTGCAGGTTTCTAAAGAGGAGAGAAATCAGTCCCACAGGTCCAGAAGGGCATTAAACTCAGATCTTCTACTTTCTGTGTGAATAGTAATGAAAAAATTGAGGAAGCCAGACCATGACCTTTTTGCTGTACTGCAATGTTTGAAGAGCAAGTCTACTCGCTCTTCAGGATAAAATCCATAAAATTCAGGACAAAAGCTGTAAGGGCATATGGTGGGGGTTATGAATGTGGATCCTAAGCAGACAGAGGTACTTCTTTCAAGCCCTGAGTAATAGACTGGGATTGAAGACTGTCATTAAAACTCACCCTGTCTTTAGTGTTCCCTGTTGTTGTTAGGCAGCTCTGCTTGGTGGTTTCAGCTTTACAAGCAGACCTAAAGATCAAACACCTGCTTCTGGATTAATTCCAGTAATTCAGTGGCTAAAAATGTCGATCTGCAGCACTTCAGATGCCTATATTTTGGACTGGTTCCAAGTTCTGCATTGAAGCTCCTGCATTAAAGGGTCACAACAAAAAAAAATAAAATAAAAAACCAGATCTCAGAATCTTCTTAAACGCAGTTATTTTCTGAAACAGACAGTGTAATTTCAATCCTTTTAATGTTTCACTAGCATTTTGCTAGATTTCAGATTAACAACATTACTCTGTATTACACCCGGCTGCAGTATCACCACTGCAGTTTTCAGCACAGTAATGTTAAAGCAAAGGTATACTTTGCTATTTTGAGTCAAAGACAGCATTTTCCTGACCTGCTGCCGTTAATCATTTCAAACATATGTTTACATGACTGTTTTTGCCAACCCACTTCCAGCTGTCACCAGCCCCCATAGAACATAATAATAAATAAGTTGTACATCCACAAAGAGCTAACTGGAAAGGGTTAGATGCACAGAGAGGTCTGGAAGCTCTGAGAACATAAACCGTACAACTTCCCACATTTTTTGTCAGACATCTCATACTTCAACCCAACAAAAACATGCAGTGTTGATTTTCAGGTGCAAATTTTATTGTGGATCATAACAAAGGTTTCAGAAAAAGCACAGGGAAAAAGTCATCAAAAGAGTGTGTCTTTTGCTTACAGAGTATATATATTCTGTGAAAGCCACTAACTCTGCAGTTGAAAGCAAGCAGCTTAATTTAAACTAACAATACTTTTTCAGATATGTGTTAAGTAAGTTTTTCAAATATTCTTTTTTTTCTTAATTAGTTTGATATTGAAGTTGAGAACCAAATATTTCAAGGACTTGTTGCAGAGTGCATAGTATTAAATTGTTAGACAAAAAAGAAAATCTCACTATTGAAGAAAAAAAACTCACACAAAATATTGTCTAAATACACAAAATTAGCCCTTGTAAATGTTAAATGACTCAAAACCTCTTTGGAAAATCTGTGGATGCTAAGATATGCCTAATTTTAGAATTTTGGTGATGCGATCTCAATTTTCCATGTGATAAATCAAAATAAAATATCTTAATTCAAACTAATAATAACTTTTTATAAAAGATTTCTTCAGTCTGTCATTGTACTCTGACTGTAAAGACAAACCCCATACTAATTCTTAAAGTAAAAGGACAAAAGTCTATTAGGTAACAGTGTAAAAAATTTTGCAAGAGGTCTTCAAGGCACTGTTTTCTCTTTGGGTGCTTGGCCATTTATGAAGGTTGTTTTGATAGGAAGATAAGAATAACAAAAACTAGATCTAAAGCTGGTATCTAGTATATTAAATATCATATATATCTTTCTCTAATGAAATAAACCCCTTTACTTCTAAAAGCCATTCTGTTTTACAACACTGCCGCTTGCAGTAAGGTGTCTGCTAAATTAATCTGAAACATGAATTTAAAAACACACTTGCAGTAAAGAAGTAAGAACAAAAGTCGACCAAGTAGCGTTTACCTCAATCAACACATTCTGCCTGAATGTAAACCATTTCCAATTACTGTTACCCTCTGTAAAACAGAGGCTCTGTTGTTTTAACGCCACTGGTTTACACGGGATACACCACTCGGCAACTCAGTCCACGGTTAATTGAAGTAGATAAGGACCTTACCCAGCTCTTGCTAGTCCACTTGAATTCCTGAGCTATGTAGCTGCAAGGGCTGCTACCCCCTGTAACAGGAAGATACCTACTGACTAAGAAATGCAAAGAACTAGATATTCTGCAGTCAGCTCTGTGTGCCTCTCCTCCATCAGAAATGCAGAGCAATCCAATTCTGGACTTTGCGAGTGTGTCTTGGGTAAAATTATGCAAAGGTTCCTTCAATAGCTTTTTTATAGGGCTTGTTCCTTATGGCAACTCAATGCCAGTCAGCTGGGAAAGAAACCTGAAAGGAGCTGACTTCAAGATATTAGGATTTTAAGTAATTATCTTGACAACATCTTATGGACACACTATGAAAAATCTGTAGTTCCTATTAGAAAAAAAAGTAAGTTTTATGTGTTTGGAAAAGCATATCAGGATCCATCAACAGGGAAAGGATGCTATCTCTAACCACAAAACAAATCTGGATGCTATATTGCTGGATGCAATGAATGAATTAGAAGTGAGAGAAGCACAGAAAGATGTTCTTTTGGCTGCCCCAACAGCAGAAATGTTTACTGTTTGTTACTACCAGGTTTTGGTGGACTCAGCTTCCTGTGGGCCTTCATGTGATAGAGCACAACAGACAAGCACATGGGTCTGGTGGATGAGATCCAAATACCACCATGAGATCTTCAGGCAGTGGCTTGGATTCACGTTGGCTGGCTTTAGAAATCCAGCCCAAGTGCTGAGAAGGTAGCCTTGAGACCAGGGGCTCTCTCTGGGACCAGTTGAGAAACTGGCCTCTCTAGGTGGTTGCTCACGTCTTACACAACCTAAATCAATTGACTTGGATCCATTTAATTATTTAAAGTAATTATAAATAAACCTGGGATTGACCTAAAATTTAAACAACTTCTATCTTAATATAAACAGTGAGGAAAATTCTGCATTCAGCACTGTATCAGTATACACTGCTGTGTATCAAGAATAAAAGCAATTAAGGTGTTGGCAGAATTCAGCCCAGCTAACTTAACACTTCCCTTCCCTGGAGGAAGGGACTGACCTACACCAAGGGCTGAAAAGCAAACTGTCTACAGTAGTATTCTATATTTCTATAATATTCTGTATCAAAGCAATAAATATTAGATATAATCTGTATATTAGATTTCATATTTATCTGATAGCTATTTAAATCTACACTGTCAAAAATATAAGCAGTGACCCACTCCTACATGGCAGCATATACTATTTGTGTGAGTGTGTTAAAACTATATTTAGTTTGGATCTATATTTACATAGGACACTCTCGTTTATATAGTGGATTGTAATTTACATATATTGTTACCATAGAATAGATAATTGTGTAAAGGTTGGATGTTTAAATGTTTCTCTGGTTCTGCATAACTGCATTTCAGCATGAGGATTTAATCATTCTGTCTCAGTATTATGTTTTTAAGGCTGGAAAATAGAGTTTGATAGGCTTCAAAATCTCCAAAAATGTTGCATCAATATAGCACAAAAAATACTTATTTTTAAGTCCAGACAAGAAACTAGTTTCACTGTTCACCTTACATATATTAATCCCTTCTCTAAAGAAAGTGCACTCCTGAAATCAAAGGCAATCAAAATCGTTTGTCACTGTTGATATGTAAAAGTGTTTTAGCTGAGCATGATCTGCAGAAAAACATACTCCTTTTAATGAACTATTACAGTTACTAAAATCTAGGTGTGCAAATAAAAAACTTACATGTTAAACATTAAAATGAACTGAAATGGCTGCTGGTATGTACATGGCAAGTTCTATCTCAGTTTGCTCAGAAAATGTTTGGTTAATTCCTATTGTTTAGCTTCTCAGATATTAAAGCTGTAATGAAAACATGTTCATTTTCACTGAGGTCAAAATGCCCAGTTATTTCTCTCTGTAAAGGGCAAATAATTGTTATATTCTGTACCTCTAATTTCAGAAACTCAGGTAAAAATACAGAGGTAAGAAAATATCTTAACAAAGATATTTAGAACACTTAAAACAATCAGACAACAATTTCTGAGTTCCGAGAACATCCAGGTATTGTCATTTGAACTGAATACTAACTTTCCCTTGAAAAAGTTGATACTTACTTCTCAGAAGAATAATTTCATAGCCCTGCAGCAAAAGTCAGTATCACCTTATTACAAAACATCAGTTGGTGTTTATCAGAGATAGAAAGCAATTGCTTGAGTTCCCTTTTTTGCTAATGTTGTACTGGAAAGCTCTACATAAAAGAAAAAAAAAAAGCCCTGGAAAATTGAAAAATATGTCATGCTTTACATAATAAGTAACATATAACTGTTAATGACTGTTCTTGCCAGCACTGCCTTTCTTCCGAGGAACTGACTCAGGAGCCGACAAATCACTTTTCCTTTTACCTAAACAAGTTCTGCCAGAACTGGATGACTATTAACAAGTCTCCTTCCTGCACTAAGCAGCCCAAAGATTTCTGAACAGTTGTCTAAGAATTTCAGCCTAAGGATTTTTTTTCTTCACTGTGTAACCCAGGATTCCAAGAATCTATGGTTGCAATGGAATACTTTGTTTAGGAAGTGATTCAGGCAGCCTCTATCAGCTTCTTTACAGAAACATAACTGGTGCTTGGTATCAGTCAAAGGGAAAAATCAACTCCCATTTCTCCTGTGTGTCTTTGTTAAAGCTAAAAACCAACAGAAAACAGCTTATACTTGGTGATTATTAGATAGAATAAATCTTTATAAGCATATAAAATCACCAAAGAACCTTACAAAGTGATGGAATCTTTGCAGGTGGGAGTAGTTTTGACCAAAAAGCATTGCTTTTGTATCTGAAACACTATGGGAATATTTCTAGAAAATTAATATTTTGTGTGTGTGTGTGCGCTGGACATTATGCAGCAAAATACATTCATCATAAAATCAACCAAAGGGACAATTCTAAATCCTATTTAGCAATAAATCTAAACCCAATAATCCTGTGATTAAACTACCAAAACAAAACCAATACATTCTTCTACTTTCTAATATTATGTAATAATACGAATATTATAGAAAACCTGTATTATACAGATGTGTCTTCCTGAAATGTAAAAATTCTTTTACAAAAAAGATCTCTGCCTTGAACAAAACCAAGTGACAAGCTGCAAAGTGTGCTGCTGTGGAATGCTCAATAACACAGATTTAAAGCAGAGTATCCCATTATAGTTAAGTCTGAAGGAATGACTAGCCACTTCAGTTTGTACCTATAAAATTAAAGCCTCATAATAGCACTGGAAATGTATGTTAATCAAGTAAAGTCTCTTCTTTTTAGCTGTCATGTGAACAAGTGTATTTAACTGTTTCCCTCCATTTCATTCTAATTTCTCACAATTAGAATGGAACTGTCGTATCATAGATAGAAAATATTCTTCCCCTTCCCAGATTCAAAAAAGATAAATGTAAAAAATATTAAAGTACTCAATTAAGAATCTTCCTATGACTGGCTTCAAAGGCTGATTTGAATCAAAGTTACTAAATTGGTTGGTTTCATTGTTGTTTAACCTACTAAAAACAGCGTGAAGACAATTGAGACATGAATACTCTCAGAATATACTCAAATACTTTCCTCCAACCTTTTTTTTCTTTTTTAGTTATATAGTTTTAAATCTACTATGAAAATAGTAGTGCAAGAATAATCAATTAAGAGTTCTTCAGATAAACAGTTTAGTTCCTTTTAGGATAAAGATGCAGAGGAATACGAATGAAAGATACACTAGCTATGATATTAACACTCCTTTACAACTCAAATCAGTTCTTCACTCCACGTTCCTGTATTTGGTAAACAAATTGTACAGTACTCTCAGTGTAGACTTCAAGTCACAATTTACAATATCTAGAAAAAAAGACAAGGAAAAACACATTAGTAACTTCATTAGTTCAAAATATTTTTCAGAGAAGAAGTGCCTATTTTCTACTCCCATCCCTTGCTTGGATCAATATTCATGAACACTGGATCACAAAGATAGTAAGAAAGAGTAGAAATATCAATAAAGCACAATTTTCAAACTGGCAACTCAGAAATTGATGTTTTAACCACTTTTACTTAGGGATACAAATAGCTAATGCTACTGATGTTGAAATGCAACCAAGGTTGAGATATCCCTGAGACAAACTGTGCCCAGGATTACATATATTTACATGACTTAATCTTCAGTCAACTGTGGCTGAAAAGAAACCATGTTGATCGAATCATCAGGCAAGAAACAATGGAATTCTCCTCTTATGTAAGAACTGTAGGAGTTAGCACATTCTGGGCTGCAACATCCTTTATTAGGCCTAATTTCAGCAAGATAGCTAGAGGCAAGTTTAAATTCTCCAAAGGATCTAAGGAAGCTAGGTATACAAGCGCCCCTTGAAGACACTTCTGAAAATTCTTTGAGCTAGCTCACATACAAGGCTGAATCAATCCTCAGAAACTCAACATCTAAAGTAAGGGATTTATACGAAACAAAAAGTTAATGAATACCTTCTGTTCCAAGAGAAGTTCTTGAAAAAGTCAATATTATTTCACAAGAAATCTATAAAACAAACTGACAAGTACTACTGCAGCAGTCTACGCTAGTGCTTCAAGGAACATTCAGTCTCAAACAGGGATTTGGAACTGCCTTCAGAAAGAATTGAGCAGAATTAGCATTGTTCTATCTCTTTCTGTTGACCCTACAGGAACTCAGACTCCCGACTTTGGTCTTGGAATTGGCCATGAAGGTGTAAAGCAGAGGCCGTGGATACTCCCCATTACCTTCAAAACTTCCAAGTAAGCCTGGGAAGTGGTGTATGCAATCATTAGAGAACTTTGCCATTATATTTATCTACACTGCTGTTTCTCATAGACTGTAAAGGGATCATCCTTTGAAGAGTTAATCCCATCAAACTTACACATGGTGTCCTAAAGTATGCAAACTTTGAAGGGTTAAAGATATTAGCTACGTGGCAAACTGACATTCATGGACAAAGGTGAAAACACTCAAGCCTAGATTGATGCACGGCCATGAAACCACAGCCACGAAGGTTTTGTGGCTCTCAAAAAATCAGATCAAAAATGTTTGGTATAAAAGGAAGAGGAAATGCCAAAAGCTACAGGAAAGGTACATGGCTCCCACAACATCCTGTTATAATCTGCAATACCATTTGCATGTAACATGGGAAGTTTCCTCTTTCAGGCCAGGAGCAAGGTGCATAACACCTTTTTTCTGAGTACAACTCCAAATTAATAAAGAGGTAACTTTGTTAGGTCTTTGCAAAGATACCAGGAGACTCCACCAGAGTCCACAACAGAATTTCACAAAAAGGCCCAAACTAAAAGAAGCGTGCTCCCAAAGAAAGATGAGCTATTTCCATTGCTTCGTGTGTTTGACTGGGATGTGTAACATTTTACTGGTTGCAAGTTTCAAAAAGAGAAACTTGAGTTTGGCTTTGATGTACACATTTCAAGACCTAATCTGAAAAAGCTCACACTGCAAATGAATTCATTATAGACTCAATAGATTAATGTTCCAGCCATTTTTAAAGTAAAAGGTCACAGAAAGCTTTTTAATACCTTTTCAATTATATTGCAAATAACCCAAATAAACTGTTGACCCCATAAAAATCATTGGTTTTTACACTCATTTATTTAACTGCATTCTTTTTTTCCACTAAATATGTTTTTCATATTCTAAAGCACTTTTCAGCATATTTTTTCCTCAAGAACCTCAAAGAAACAGTGTAGGAATTTAAAGAGAATTTAGTGTACACATTTTGGGTAAGATCCTTTTCAATACTCTTTTGCTCACTGGAAATTTTAAGTACGGGCATTGTGCCCAATGTAACAACACATAAAACAGATGTGTTTTTCCATTCACATTGGGCAGGAAGTTTCATATTAAGCATTTCAATAATTGCACAAGAAATGTCTTATATATGCTGAAATATCCTTATGGCTTGATTTATACTGGAAAAATTAGCTGTCCCCTAGAGCAATAAATACCTGAAAAATTAAATGCCATAAGAATTTTAAACCTCCATGGGGAGTAAGGGATCACAGATACTCTCTGTTTTACTTGGATGCCTAGATTTCACTGTTTCCCCCTTCTCTCTTTCACTATTTCAAACACAAATGTTTCTGATATACTCACCAGTGGTTTAGTTAAGCATGATTGTAGATAAGAGTTCGGACTATCAAAAGAAGCAAAAAAATAGGCTGGGTAGGTCCAGATTTAATGCACAGGTAGCATAGGCTTGACACTGAGATGTATTATTGTGTGTGTGTGTGCCTGCTGCTCCCAGAAGTTGGGAGGGATAGGAAATAAGTAGAATGGAGCAGAACCTGATTCAGCAATGTGTGCCTGAATCTCCAGAGAGTTCTTACTATTAGAAGCAACAGCTCATATCAACTCCTCGGGGAATGACAATCCAATATTACGTTAGGAAAAGACTGTGAGCACCATATAATGTGAATCTGCAACTGGTCTTGAAAACACATGTTTATGTATGGATTATTATGGTGGGCAACCAGCAGAAACTCAGCTATTGACTCTGTTAGGAAGAGCGGAGCAGAAGCTGCACGTCCAGCTCCTGCATGGTAAGACGTGATAACTGCTTATGGGAGCAGCCACAAGAGCACCCTACAACATGGTGAATCAAGGGCTCTATATCGAGACCAAAAAGCTGGATTTAAACACTAATTATATGAGCAAAGAGGAGTGGAACACTGGTACTGCTAAAGTCAGCAGCTAAACCTTTATCCTCTCTGAAGACACATTTTACTTTCAGTCTCCAACTCTATACCTAATTTACATCTGCATGATTAGGTCCTGCATTCAAAGGCAGTTATGTGAACATCTTCTTCCACATTTCCCTCTTTTGTGAAAGTCCTGTAAATCACATTGGAATACTTGAGGTTTAGTATGAAGATGTGAGATGGGGGAAAACTAAGCAATTGGAGCAATTCACATTTGCCAGTGACACCATTCATATCTGTATTCTTTTTCTTTCAGTGAATATTTGAATATTACTGCATATATTTGGCCATACAAATTTTACCCAGGCCACTGAAGAAAGGAAATTTGCTGCAAAATTTGAAAAAGTGTGTCTATCAGCCATTTAAAATACAGAGTTACTCGAGCACTTCAAAACGTATCTTGCTTTTTGCTCTTGGAAAAACATTTTAACCTTCACTTAGCCATCCCATAGCCCTGTAGGATCTAGATCCAATGCAAATTTTTAAGGAGATACAAAAAATGTAGAATAGATACCTTCTGGTCTTGGCTTTGGTTTTTCCAGTCCACCATCTTGCATTAGCTCAAATGCAAAGGATACGTTGAGGACCTAGTAATATAATGAAGGTAGTCATTATTGTGAACTTTATATTTTATAGTACAAATGTTCAAAACAAGATGTATTTAAAGGTGCAGAAGGAAAAAACAGTCAGGGCTGCATTTATAAATAGAAGATTTGGTACATGGAATGCCGACAATCCATTGTTTTGGTGTGTTAGGCTTATGGTGATTTCAGAAATATAAAAATAATTGAAAGATAACATATGAACTAACATTACCCATAGAAAAATTACTTACAAGTAAGAATAGCCCACCTCCCTCAACTTTGAAAATTGGAACATGATGGCCCATGAAGTTCTCTTGTCTTGAACAGACAGCTGAACTGCCTGGATAGCAACAGACACTGAGGTAATGGTTGGTCTCAAATTGACACATTGTACATATATGCCTTTATGCTTCCAAAACCCATTAAACTTTTCAAATGTTAAATGTGTCTTGAATTTTGGACATTAAAAAAAAATCAGTTCTGTCATCAATTCTTGTATGTAATCCTATATGCACTTAATGAACAGTAAGTCTCGTGCAATGACAGCATCGCACAGTGGCTGCCAAAATCTGTTAAGACTTGCTAACCACACCATCATTAATATAATTTTCTGTTTTACTCCAGATAAGTATTAATACTGAAATTTTTTTAATGCTTGGAAATGGTTGGTTACCAGTACAGCCCTTTCTTTCAACTATTAACATCAAAAATGTATGTGGAAAAATTTATGTCATCCTTGTAAAACTAGATATGTTTATATGTTTGGTTTTTTTTTGATAGAAAAATGCAATCTAATTACCTTTTGTTCAAAACTATCAGGAGTCAAGAAAAAGCTGTGCAGGGGAACAAAATAGCCTTCTAGGAGACCCATTAGCAGGACTAAGTACACACCATCTGCAAACTGTAAAAAAGACATTTCTCAGTACATTTCCTGAAAAATATCTCATTGTTTTTCTTAATGAGCAAGATATATATTGTCTAATGCAGAACTGTCAACAAACTACTAAAACGAATATTTTAAATTGCAACTAAACGATGTCATCTCACTTCTTTGATTCTATGTAATTAGTTAGTTCTGTTATGTCTAATTTTTAGTGTCCGTAATTACAGTGGAAGATATCTAATTGCTATGATATATGTTCATTTCTATTGAAAAAAACAGCAACATCCATAAGAAGGACATGGACCTGTTGGAGCGAGTCCAGAGGAGGCCACGAAGATGATCAGAGCACCTCTCCTGTGAAGACAGGCTGAGAGCTGGGATTGTTCAGCCTGGAGAAGAGAAGGCTCCAGGGAGACCTTTGTAGCACCTTCCACTGCCTAAAGGGACTACAAGAGAGTTGGAGAGGGACTTTTCACAAGGCCATGAAGCGACAGGACAAGGGGGGAATGGCTTTAAACTGGGGGGGGCAGGTTTAGATTAGATATTAGGAATAAATTATTTACTGTGAGGGCACCGAGGCACTGGAACAGGTTGCCCAGAGAAGTTGTGGATGCCCCATCTCTGGAATTGATCAAGGCTTGAGCAGCCCGGTCTTGCGGAAGGTGTCCCTTCCAAACCAAAACATTCTATGTTTCATGGTTTTGTCAAAGGTCTCTCAATTCTACCCCTGTGACATCAGGTCTATTAGTGCACTGAGGTATCTCCATACTCAAACTGAGTTATCTGAAGCAACCTATCACCTTACTAAGTAAATTTTCTTCCAACTGATAGAAATACAATCTCTCATCTTAGGGATTACTGTTTTGCATAAATGCTTAAGGAGTTTCTAGGTACATTTGAATAATACATTTTTCCCCGAAGTAAAGAATACAATAAGCAGAAATAGGGAATGCCCTTTTGAAAGCCTTTACACATTATTTCCATCTAAATCTTGATTTTACCTTTGCAGAAATCTCTATCAGATTGATAGCTATTTAAATGAAGTAGAGATTCTTAACAACATGAATCAAGACATAAAATAAAGCCTGACCTGAAGACACCTGGGCTTTTTTGACAGTGCAGATACCACCCCTTCCTGCCTGACCCGTAATTTTCTTATGATAACTGCTGCAATTGTTCATATGGGGAGGTATTAATACAGCAGGATTAAGCTTTTCTTTTAACTTCTTTTCAGCCAATTTAGCAGCTGAGGACAAGAAAGACGACCATGCACCACATTATTTCTGTGGTGCAATCAAGCCTGCAGCCCAGCTGTACAGCTGCCTGTACACTTGAGTAGCTTTACTCTGGAGAATGTATCTCACTGAATAGAGCCATTGTAATCCCATGTGACTGCGTGCTTGTGGAAAGGTAGGGAGGAAACAACTGCTCAGCCTGACGCTGGATCAAACCAAGCGGACAGAGTTCTTTCCTGACCAAAACAAGCAGGTTCTTCTCAGAGCACTTGGCAGCACCCAAAGGGTAGCGTTTCTTAATTAATTTTTATGCTAGTGAAAGCACAAAACTGGTTTAGATGCTTAACTGGTGAGGGTCTTCCTCATATAAGAATATTTAGAAATGAAGGGTTTCGTGCTGAAATAACATCTTGGAGCACATTCAATAACAATTCAATGAAATTTCTGGATGAAGTTTGGGGCGTAGAGCATAACATAGTGCAACTATCTCTTCCCTTTAAGAAAGCCTATAAAATTCTACCTGCGTGTCTAGTTCAGTCACCTCCAGATTCAGTTTATTCAGATGCTTGTTCACAAAGGTGATGAGAGTCTGAAATATGAAAACAGTGTAGTAAAGGCATATTCAGTAGGGCAGCAGTCCAACGCAAGCAGTATTAACTCCACTCAGAAGAGAGTATATGAGTGAGGAGACTGCAACACAGTCTCTAAGTTTTAAAACTGAAATGTGACATTAAAAAAAAATAATTTTCCAAGAATTAAGAACAGAAATAAAACAAGTATGATAATATAAAAAACCATACTGTTAAAACATAAAAAACAAACACTTGTAGCAGACTACAGGGAAGTAGGTAATTGGACTCCACTCAAATCTGACAGCAGCCAAAATACTCTAGGTCAGACCTTTAGTAGTTGTAAAATGGGTATCTCTTTAGCATTAGTATAGCCAATGTACCAGTTGGGTTCTACTCAACATGCACTTTGTGAGAACTTATTTGAAGGGATCTTAGATAACTATATGTTACTGTGTGTTCCAAAGTTAAATTCATGCTGCTAAACATTAAATAAAAAGTAATATAATAATTGTGAATTTGTATATTTAAGTATAAATCTTAAGTGTATTTAATGTATGCAAACTCTGCCAATTATATATTCTATCCACACACACTCACTACAGACATACAGAGACACTCAAGAATGCACATGCACACATTATGTATGTCAAAAATAAAAACTTTCCAACCTTTTTCACTACATTGAGCTTGTCTGGAGCGTGGTCAAATAAAGTGTCAAATGCGTCTCTTTCTGAAAAACATTCAGTGATATTAATATACTGAATAGCACTTGTTCCAGTGCAGAATAAACACTTACTGAGACACATATTCATTTGAGACAACACAGCCAGCAGAATGTTTCAATATAGTCTCTGTATTGCAAGTACCATGTATTTTGCATCCTGCTCTCTTGCTGTAAGCTGCTGGTAACTTATTCACTATTATTTAAAAAAAGAATTGATTTCAAGTAGGATATGGATTGCCTAATGACCCCATTTCTCAAAAACAAACAAAGAATAGCTATGCATAAAACCTTAAACAGCCAGATACAGGTAGTTAAGTAACCAAATAATTTTGTGCAGAACAACATGAGTTTACATTAGAGCCACTACATCTACAGATGAAGATTTTCCCCATGGGCCACTGACTGCATTGTGGTATTAAGCATCTCAAGCAGGCCTATGATATTATCTGCAATACAATCCTTTGTATAGATGTTTTGGGCCATTCTGATATGCAATTTAGGACATTATCAGCAGTACAGGTAACCTAAGGCAGCATGACAGGAGTGCTACTGTGATGACCTTCTGAAGAAAACAGAAAAAATAATTAAAACAAAGCCACCAGAGCCTTTTCTGAGCATTTTCCATTTTGACAATCACCTGAATGATAGCAAATGACCCCATAAACAGTTACATTCATATTCCTCAATTAAAAAAAAAAGCTAAAGTAGATCCAAAGCCATTTATAGAAGTCAGACCTTATATTAAGTAAGACTGCTCAGGGATATCATTGGGAAAAGAAGTCATTCATGAAGCCTTTAAATCAGCTCCATGGCAGCCACTGAAAGAATACAAGAAGCAAAAGCTAAATTCTTGGTGGCCTAAAAAAATAAAGAAGTAAAAGCTAAATTCTCTACGTAAGCTGCTCAGGTGAGTGTTTTCTGCTGTCCAGGCATTTGGCCAGTCTCAGTCCTGGCAGTAAGATATACCAGGCACAGGATCTTGCATGGGTAGGGTTGCTGAATGATGACTCCAAGTCTTCAAAGTGTAAGTAGGTAACGGATGTAAGAATATCATCATGTTCACCAGCTGCTTCATGATAAGCCACCATTTTACATTATGCTGGGAACTTATAACCATTAATACTATTACAGTAACGTTCTAGAGGTTAAACCACAAAGCACCTGCATATTAACATGTGCTGAAAAGCAATGAAATTTAAAGATGGTCGGACTGATTTTGATGCTTTTTCCCCCCCCTTTTGTTAACTGCCATAATAGCCTGTGGTGCAGATATTTGCCAGGGCAACTTGAAATCCTCTACTTCCTTGCAGGTTGATCAAAGTGACCACCCACTGCAGAACTAATGTGTACTTTGGCTGCATCAAGGAAAAGATAATAATCAAATGAACTTACCATGCCTTCCTGACAAAGCCCTATAGGAAAAAAAAAAAAAAGAAAAAGAACAAGAACAAAACAATGTTATATATAATTCACTTGCAGATATTGTGCTGCAAAAGAAAACAATGAACATGGTCAGATCTTCAACTTGGTGGATACTGGAGTGAATCCACGGAACTAAGAAAACCGTCATTAAATTACACCAACTGAGGATCTGGATTAGTCTGGAGTCTATCAGCATAATATCTCTTGGCTTCACTAAAGTCTCAAGGAGGCCAGATCTCACATTTTCCACTTTGAACCAAATCAACACACCTTGCTTGAGTGAAGAAGGCCTTTTCATGTTGATTTTGTGAAAACCTGCCCCTCTCCTTAAAAGATGAATTTACCACACCAACTGAAGCATTTTGCTCCAGTTAATCCCTCATATAACTATCACGCATAAACAAATCCATACAGATAAAATAAATCATAGTACAGCTTCTCTCCATTCAACTAGAAACCAGAATATTCTACTATTGTTCTCTGTTGGTTTGGAATAACTTTTCTGTTATAAATTGTTCAGTGAGATGACACATAAAGGGCTTACTACCGGCATTTTACATTCCCAAAGTCAAAACTACCTAAAAATAGTCACATCACATTCCTTTTTGAACAAATCTCATTCTTTATCAAGTCAAAACCAACAGAAAAGAGTGAGGTATATCTTTCTTGTTTGTTTGAAGGACTATTTAATAAAATAATAATAAATATAATAAAAATAAATTAATAGTAGATAAATACAGAGTAGAGATTTTGTATATCTTCACTCTATCTTCTCATCTATCCTGATCTCCTGTTTTTAGTTCCCCTCCTCTCTATTCCCTCTCCTCTTGTATTTTTAGATGCATGTTTGCAGCTCTTGAAAAGGCTAAAATGCAGTCACTGGCTGATGCATCATCTTCCCTGGAACCCCAATACTGAAATCTAAATATCAGCAAATGTTTGAATTTCTGGGACGCATCTGTGTTCAATTACTGAACTGTTGGCAAAAGTGGTGTTGACATACTCAGTGTTACCAGTTATTTCCTCTTGGATTTGTCGAGACTGGAGGATTCCTTCTCGTTTCTGGAAAAAATAAAAAAGTGACATTTTTCTCAGTAAAGTTTAATGCTTAGGGTACGGTAAAAATTTATTTGTGATCCAGAAAAGTAATTAGATAAAAAGCCTGAAAAATAAGAACTTTTCTTAAACAAACTTACAGTAATATTATTTTACCTTGCAAGTATTTCAGAAAACTCTTTTGTACATTAACGAGAAACTTGAAACTCCACCTGTAGAAGGAAGTATTACTTTCCCTTTCTCCATTGTTCCTAATTCACTTTTCTTTTAAAGGCCCCAATTCAGCAAGACATTTGAAACACCTAAACCCATATGTAAGTATTTTAGTAGAGGTATGCCTCGGTGAGCTGAATTAAACCTTGTATTTCAGTGAACAGCTTTGGCAGATGGTGCCCGTGCTTCTCTTTTGCAAAAAGTCTGCTCTAGGCCATTTGTTCTCTCTGCCCTGCTCATACTCTTTCTTTTTTGCCTCAGTGCTTCCCTTTTCTGACTTGCTCTCTAGACAAAGAGCTCTATTTGCCTCTGATGGAAAACCAAAATGGAGCTTCCATTCGCACTCCCAGCCTGCTCCAGATCCCAGTCACCAGGCGGTTAATATGAGCGGTGACTCCAAAGTTGAGATGCGAAAACCCTTCACGTGGTGCTGAGTGGCCTCTGGTCAGAGGTTGCACACAACATGGCAGAACCCAACTCAAATGGCTGCTCATTTGAGTCAGTCGGAAAATGAAGTTGAAAAGTTTGACATTGTTTTCAGTATGCTGCTGATCAGTCATCTGGCGGCGGTGTAAATACCGTACATATGTTCTGTCTCTCTGTGTTCTCTCTGCTAATTCTATTCACTGGTTATTACTAAAATTTTGCAATAAAGAAAAAAAAAGTCAGGCGAATGCTGACGACTGCATGTAAAGTCTAGACATTAGGCAATTATTCACGATTCTTCACTCCCTGTCATAAAAGGAAATGAGAAAAATAAATTTATGCTGCTCCTAGACTTGCCTTCTATGTAGAAAAGGAGAATAATGTTTTGGAAAAGTCCTTCCTGGCATGTGAACTGGGGCTGCTGCTCTTTCTTGCCTTGGAGAAGATAGCACATCCCTACCTGAGGCAGTCCTCAGTGTATGATGTGCTGAGGATTTAGCCAGCCTTGTGACTGTTATTTCTATACAGCATTACTAAAATATATGAAGAAATGTCTGTCTTTCTGCAAGAAAGCTGAACACAGCTGGGTCACTCCAGACCAGGACCTGGGGTAATGTAAACTGTCCTTTTAGCTAGATGATAGTTTTAGGGGGTTTCCACAATATTTTTTAAAGTCCTGTTACTAAGTATTTTGAACACAGTAAAAATTGCATTCAAGAAGGACCTTTGAATATTAAAAAGACAGAGTGGAGTCCAGTGTGTTACACTGGGGGCACAGAACAGCTGCTATCTTCAGTCACATACGTTGAAAATCTGAAGAAAAATGACCTAATTTAGGGCTATCTTCACTTCCAGCTTGTGCAGACAGCAGTAAGTGCTCATACTTTAAGTTCATGTTAACTCCAATTAGAATTCCTCTCTAAGATTTTGTTTAGTTTTCCCTTTGCTGCAGGGTGAAAGGAAACTTTTATTTCCTCCTCATGATGACTCTGACACACCAGTGATGCCTTCTGCAGCAAAAGCCCTATTCCTCTCATCTCCTAGAAGAGTTGAGCACCACAGCAATGGTATCTGTACTTTTCAGTGACCAGTCTGGTAGTATGAGAGCAGAAAAAGGTCCTTCTGAGGACTGAAAGACTGCCCAGCATGTTCTTTAAAGGCAACAGTGGCTACAACTGAAATAACAAACTACAAAAATCAACATCTATTATTTGAAAGTCACTGAGAAATGAAGTATGAATTAAGACTCCCCAAGAAAAGCTGGGTGACAACAGGAGACTTTAGTGGACAAGTTTGGCATTTTCTTCTCTCACACCTGAAAGACTCCACAAAAAGCCATGAAGATCTTCCTAATCACTTACCATTTTAAATTGTCAACTACCTCTAGAACAAAAAAATACATCTGAAATCTGGGTAGGATGTCTGGAAATGCAAAAGGTCTCTTCTTCATCTCCCTTTGTATCAGCAGTTCTATGTAACTGAGGGACAACTGGTTAATTTTCCCAGACAACATCCCACTTTGAAAACCTTCCCACTGCTTGGATGGCTTTTTGCCTATGTATTGTTGCTATCCAGTCATCTGGAGGATCATGTTTTATAATTCTAGCTCTAATTCTAGAGCTTGAAAGAACAAATGCATTTGTCACAGGTTCAGAAAAATACTTCTTGAGAACATGAAGCCAAAGTTTCTCTGAAACATTTCAGACCTTTCCGGATAGTGTGACCAATGATCTCCAGTTAAGTTTGTGATGTACATCTTCATCTAGTCTCACTAATTTCCTAGCTTTGCCTAAGAGTAGTTTATGCACCCAAGAAGTGCTGTCCCAGAATATACTGCAGCCATACTGGCTGCCCTGCCGCTGCATTCTTATACTCTCTGACTTACATCTCTTGCACACAAACAATCTGTCATCTAATCATTCATGGATGGCATAAATAAATAATTTTTAAAAAGAGGCAACATGATGACAAGATCCAGCTCTCTAAAAAAGCTCTCCCTTGTTTCAGTAGATACGATCAAACAAAGCCTGGGCTTTGTTCAAAATTATTCATTCCATTAGTACGAAAGGAAAAGAAAATAATATAACATAACAGAATAGCTACAGAAGGTCCAACTATCACATTTTTTCCCAAAGCAGCTCATAACACAGACTTCATATTACTCTCATTGCTAACAGCTTTTGTACAAAACAGCCAAAGGAAACAAGCTTTCCTAAGAACCTGTTGAGCATGAGCACATTTTTTGTTTCACAAATATCTTTGTTTCTGTTTCAATGAACTACACCCAGCCAACACAACAACCCTCAGATTTTATGTGTTTCTACACCTAGAAAAAACATGACATGAACTAAAGTAGTCCTTAAAGACTTCATAAAAGGACTTTGTTCTTTTAATTTCTCTTTCTCTACTGTTCTCTTCATTGAAGCATGTACAATAGAATTTAAAACCAGCTACCACATAGTCTGTTAAGCTTCCCTAGGCTTGATCTTACTTTACAGAACGTATGAGAGTTTAGAACTTGAGGTGTGCAAGTCTGACCACTAAACTAGGCTTTAGGATCTGCCGATCGTTGATTAAAACCTCCACTGAGTTCAAATGGTACATGATGCTTTACATAGAATTAGTTCCACGGGACACAGAAGACAGATTTAAAAAATAAGCAAAAAAACCCCATTCACCATAAAATAAAAACGATAAATGCCTCAAACAATTACAGTAAGTATACTGGCCCCCACCCTCTGTTAACAGGAATCAGCACAGCTTTGGAGTTCCACTGAGCAGCTTTCACCCAGCTTGGGGTCTGCAGGACAAAATCTTCTGCAACATTACTTGGATTTTATTCTGCTGCAAATGCTTTCTCCACAATTCACTGGCGCCTGAGCCTGAGCTGTGCAAAGCAGTGAGCCAGATTCTCCCACTACTTACTGTTTTTAAATCGGTTTATCTGTACTGACTTCAGTGGATTTGCTGTTGAACTACATTAGCCTATTAAACAGGAGGACAATTATATCTATTGATTTCAATGGGAATTTTGTCTGGATGTGTGGAGTGACAGCAAATCTGCTTCTCTATTGTAGGACTGTGCTCTTTTTCTTGTTTAGTTTCTCAGCATAAAGATGTCCTGCCCACTGTATTCCCAATTTCTTAAGCTGGTTTTGGTGGAACTTTGAGATAAAGCAGTGAAAATAATACATCTACAATAGCCAAAGGAAAGTGCTTGAAAACTATATTCCTCTGAAGCCTAAATGCAGATTTCTGGGATTCCCTTTCATTATCTGTAGAGAAACCCATGAAGCAGAACCTGAGAGTCAATGAGTCATCACCAGGCACCAGTGATACATTTACCAGACTCTCCTTCAGATTTCTCCCCAAATTACAAAACTTATCCCATTTGAATGCTGGAAAAAAGAGCAGTTACTTTCTCAGATCTGTCTCACAGATTTTCAGTCACACAAAACTTGAGCAATAGCTCTTTCCACCAGTTACTTCGGGGTAACATCAGCTAAAAGGCATAAATAAAGACAGTTACAGTGGGAAAAATAAAGGCAAAGTTAATTGGAGAGAAAGAAAAGCAGATTAAATGGGAAGAGGCCAAATAAGATAGGGCACACACAAGTCCAACTGAAAGAAAAATGATGAACAGAATAACATAAAGAGTTCGAATGGATGAGGCTCTAATAAGGAGACCGACTGACACAAAAGATTTAGTTGATGGGGGTTTTTTTGCGTGCTTATGAGAAAACCAACACTGTAATCAGACTAAATTAGTATGCACAAGGCTGAAAAAGAATATTTAGTCACCTAACATGAATCTGAATGTAATAAACAGTGACAATTCATCATTCAGTGCCAAGAATGATTTGAATCTCTACACAAGTGAGAAGACCGTCAAAAAATGGGAAAAATAATAATTCTAGAGATCACACTGAGGGATAAACACATTCCAACAATAATAATGCTTCATATATTTTTAATGTCACAGTCTGGCCACTTCACAATCAAAATAAGATATTCTGAGCCACAGCTCAATCTGGGAAAGCACTTCTGCCTTTTTCTGGTTGAAGCACTGTCAGCAGGGAAGATGCACATGTGTTTCTCGCCAGCCAAAGAGACACACAAATGCCCATCCAAACAGAAACTCTAGAGGCATTTCTTAAGAAACCCCTCAGTCATTTTCACAACACTACCAAGAGCTGTTTAATGCCCCTCTTACCTGCACAACAACCACTTGAATGGACACATGATCGGGGAGTCTGATTGGTGCTCGAAAATACTGAGATAATGCAACCAGAAGATGAAGTATTGCTACGAGACTTTTAGCGTGAACAGCTGAAATAGATATCAAAAGCACAAGTTACAAACTGCAAAGTAACTGGGACACGTATTTTTTACTTCTTAGGATGTAAGAATTATGGGAATCTTTTCCTCTTCCCACCTGGAGCCAGGGGCACTTTTAAGGCACCTTGTCTCTTCTGGGCTCCTCTGCTCAACAGGCTGTGAGAATGAGACCCAGTCAGCAACGTGTGTCAGCACTGAAGTGCTACTCTTTGCAACACGTCTGGATGCCATAGGCTTGTGTAGATGGAAATCTAAAGCTAATCCAAAAGCCAGATTTCATGTACGGCAGTTTAAGTGCTGTCTCTGCATTCTCCTTGCCTCTCCTTTATTCCTTTTATTTCAATAAGGATTTATGGACTATCAGAAAGATATTTTTGTACTCATAACATGCACTTATTCATTTTTAAGTGTCACAATGTCTTCAGGATGATAAACGAGCCTATTTTGGCAGAAGTCTTAAGCAATAACTTACTAAACTCAATGACTCAAACATTCCTCATGAAGTTGTTATAGTTCTGTTACTGAAGCTTTTTCACAGCAGGTTTCATAGGGGTAGTTAACACTAACACAACTTACAAGATATCAAAAGCCATGCTGTAGGAAATCCTTAATCAAGTATCAAACCATTGGCATAAAAGTGAGTAATTTCTAATTCTTATTATTGCCTTTCTTCTTCTAATTTGTTTTTGCATTTCCCAGAGCAGTATTCCTAAATGATCTTTCACAGCTACAGTACAGTGCACTTGAAGTTTCTTGTCTTGAACTAACCAATAACTCCTACCTTACCTCACTGGTAAAGCACTAAAATATGCTTCTTCATTATCTTCTAATGCAAGTCTCAACTATGCCATGGAGATACCAATTCATATAAAATGTGGCTTTGCTGTCAAATTTTGCTGGAGTGCCAGTGCTCATGGATGAGGCGCTTTAGGAGAACACTACAAACATGTCTGTCTGCCTGGCACTGGTGTGTGCCACAGCTGGGTCCAGCTGCTGCTGTCTATCTCTACTTCAGCCCTAAAACACATGTAAAACATTAAATTAAAACTAGAAGTTAAATTTTCAGGCCACTCCACACACCCTGCCTCCAGCTGCAAAACAGAGAATGGAAAAAACCGGGGGGGACATGGAAAAGAGAAGGGGACAGAAAATTCAGCAAGACCACACAAAGGAGCAAGTCAGAATGCCTAATGTTCACTCCTCATCCCTTGTGATATTTCTCTCCCTCTCACTAATTGGTTGTGAATGGAACAGGATACAAAACTGCTCAGGTCAAAACAGGTATAGGAGACAGTAAAACCGCTATGTACAAGTCAAGGTATTCACCAGCATAAAATGATTCTAAAAACCAAACTTAAAACAGATTAAGAGGCCTAATTTTCTAAAACTAGTAACCTGGTTTCTACAGTATATATGCACCAAAATGTCTCATGTTGGACCACTGAAGGTATTTCTGTTAGATATTGCTATATTCATTTTTAATACATAAAACAGAAGGACTCAGAACTAACCTTGATGAGAGTTTTGTAATCGAAACTAGTAGTTCAGACTTAGCCTTAAATGAGCAGGAAATATTATTCCTATCTATGTTGCAAATTTTACACAGATAAAGAGTTCTAGGACCTAATCTTCCTCCTGCCTGTCTATTGTATTTATACAGGTACCTGCCTGTTTCAACAAACCTATTTGGTAACAGAAAACTTAAGCTGGTATGCACATGGACTTTAGAACAAAACCACCATACTTTGACAGACTCTGAAAAGACAGTTCATTGAAACTGAAGGTTGAGCACCACTAAAGAGGGTAGAGTGCACCATATCTGGAAATGCCCTTCAGAGCAGGTCCTACCATAAATAACAGATTTCAGCCTTCCCTTATCATTGGATATTTCAGAATTCCAGACAGCACCTACAGACTCCCAGCTGCCAGCAAATGAGAACAGCACAGCAAGCACAACTTACAGTCAACGTTCCATTTAATGCTTCTTGGGGGGAGTTTAAGGGTTTCATTGATCTTTTCAAGCACTGTCTGTAGCTTCTGCTTCTGAGCAATTTCAGATTGAGTAACTTCTGCAACATTCAGCTTCTCACTTTCAAGCTTCTCTGAAATGACAGAAGAAAAAACAGAAAAACCAATTGTCAACTCCATGAAGAATACAAAGACATTCCATTTCCTAGGTTTAAAATTATCTTAAGTTTTCTTCCAGATCTACTTTCCCCCACCCTACTGAGCACCTAAAGATAAGATCCTATTTTCCCTTTAGTTACACATTGCCAGTGGGAAGGCCAAGTATCACACCACTGGCTAACAAGTATTTGCTGAAACTCCCTTCAGGGAGCACCAGACTCCCTGTATGGCCCAATACTTCTATTGCTGCTGCATGAGAGAGTATCACTCTGCATGAGAGTGGCTTGAACAGCAGACCATCAAACCTAGGAAACAGACACCACCTTTCAGATTTGTTTCATCAGTCTCAGCCTCTCAGCTTCTACCTCAGATGCAGGAGATTAAAAAATTTTACTTGGCCCATTTGTGATAAAAGTGAAGTGATTCCATATTCGCAGAGGTGGAGGATGCACCAAAGAAATGCAAACAAGTTTTTTGGAGGCATGAAAACAACTAAAACCTCAGGCAATGTCTTACTATGCAACCACAGCCTTTTTCTGCACTCAAAATTTGCAGTAGATTTTAAGATACTTTATGAACTGGTGTGTTACTGATTGGACAGATTGCTATGTATATCATACACAGCTTAGTGTTTACATTTAAATAGTAAGCAAAGAAACTTTAGCAGTAAGATGACAACATCAGAAAAAATTGTTTGGTCATCTATCAATTTACTTCTATGAAAGAATATTTCATTAAGAGATATCTTATTTGGTAAGAGCTGATCTTATTCTCATCAAAAGGAACTGAGTATCTTCCCATAGGGAGTGAGCCTGAGCTACCAGTTTAAGAGACTGCTCTCTCCTAACCCTGCTGTATTCTAATCCTGCCTGAGAGACTGCTGTCTCCATGGGTTTCTTGTGCCTCCTCAGAATCACTCTCACAACAAGACCGAAGTCTTCAGTCAGCATAGACCTGATCCACAAGGAATTGAGGGTAATGGAAAAGATTCCACCGAAATCTATAAATGCTGGATAATTATACGCACATTTAAGAGCCAGGCTGCATCTGATATGCATTCTTTGAATTTTGGGTGAGGTCACTGGAGGTCTGCCCATGAGAATCAAATTGCTCAGTCTGGGGCATATCCAGTCCATCACAACATATTCAATAGCTCAACCATTCATAGAAGGGAATAGTCTGTGTAGTCTTTATTGTAAGTGCTCACATGATGTTTCAAGATTCATTTTAGATACTGAAAAGAAATTTACTGGAGACTTTATGAGCTGTAATAACTATGAAAATGGCTTCCAAGCCAGCACTGTAAAAAGCACATGCCAGCTCTGCATTAGCAGTTTCTTTTCTTTATCTGTTTCTCAGCTGAAGCTCAGTTTGCAGTCCACTGGGCACCATTACCTCAGCAACGTTAAAAGCCAGACATCAAATCTGAGAGAAATTCCAACTTTCCAGAGGAACTTCGCAATGTGAATAAACTACAGTATGGAATGAGCAGAGATTAAAAACATCCACCGTTGTACTGAAAATACCCTTTCCTTCAAATTTACTTTCCACTTGTAACACGGTTAAGTTTGTGCAGCACATATGCAGATAATAAATCTAATTGGAGTGAATACTGTTGCCAAGACAAGAACCCTCCCTCTCTAGCACCCCAGGTAGGCTTTATGCTGTTCTCATCAACTGCAGAGCACCACACATTGCACTGCAGCTCTGAGGATTGTGCATGCAGCCTATTGCTCAAGGGCCTCATAATACAATGCTATTTTTATATCACTTAGTGGCATAAATGTAAGATGATACCGAGGCTCCTAAGTAGGAATAAGAGATCCACTTATTGACAAAGTGCCTTAACAGCGTGCACGTATATTTTTTTCTTACCAAATAATTTCTGCAAAACTTGTCCATCATACAGGTCTTCAGCCAAGTCTTTCACAATAATCCTCTCTCCTACCAACACATCATTAATCCAGTCAATTAATACCTATATGGGAAACACAATTTGGCAGTATTATACACTATTCATTTGCAATTTAAAACACATGTCATTCTGTACAGTGATGAAAATACTTAGTAGAAAGGATACCAAATTGCAATGGCTCAAAATACAGCCTGAAACACCATGGGAAGCAAACGGGAAAGACTCAGGAAAGACCCTTCTAAGGCGGCTGTGTCAATGTACCACAAGGTCTAGACAAATACCAATTCATTCAGTGCCTTCTGGAGTGAAATGTTTCTCTTGCTTTCAGTTGCATTTTAACATTTTATTGTGAAGCAAAAGGTTCTGAAGTTGAATCTAATGAGGCATCCTGCTAAAGTTCTAACCTCAAGAATCAAAAAGACGACGGAAAGCCAGTGTGATCTTATGTTGGTGATGGGATGGCACTGAGAATGTGGACTTGGGATTTTCATTGAAATTCTCGAGTCTCTCTGTGTCACATTTACAGAAAGATTCTGCAGCAAATGACCTGCCCATTTCACTGGAATGTGCACACCACATGGTTCCATTTAATTAATATCTAACCAATGCTTTGAAGTGTTCAAATGAAAGAGGCAGGGGTAGCATTAAAAAAATAGTTTCACTTTCCTGAGAGTGTTGACATGCTTTTCATTACCTTCATTAGTTCTTGTAATTTTGGGTCATTTCTTGAATTTGGATCAACCATTGTTCGGACTTCATTTTCCTCTGGAAGGTTTAAAAGAAAGATATTAGTAGCTATTACAGCATGACACTTTATTTTACATCAAGCTTTTATGTTGAGATGTAAAATTGTTGTGAATTACCTAGCATAGTGTCCTCAGGGTCTAGTTCAAATGGAATTGGACTGAGAGGCAAGTTAATGGCATTCATTCCTTCTTCCTGTAATTCAGATACTAGGAAATAAAAAAGAAGAGCTTGGTCAAATTTCAATTTAATTTTACTTACTATTTCACTCTTGCTAGAAGTAGAATTAATTCTTTATAAGAATATGACTCTATTAGATAAGCCACTAGGTGTAATTACAACAATAAAGGATTGCTAACAAAAATTGGAGGTCCAGCCAACAAACCTTTACTTGCACGAGTAAATTTTTTGTGGGTAATGGTACTGGAATTCGTGCAATTATCTCAAATCTCTTCCAGGATAAGGCCCATTGTCCTCAAATTTTAAAAGGCTCACTTGCATTTTAATGGTCCTGACATTTTAACACTAATGAATCATTTTAGCTAAGGGAAATGATTATTGCTCTCAGCTATGTCACCCTTACTCTGGAAATGCTTCAAGTTTAGCTACTTGAGAAGAGCCGGGCATGGCTATATATCCATGCAGGAGTTGCCACACTGAGAAACTATTCAGGACTGAAGGTGCAGCTGCAGCTCTTGGCTACCTCTGTTGTTCAGGTCAGAGACAGCCCAGCTAGAGCAAGCTCTGGGATGCTTCTGGCCTGTGTCCTTGGCCTTTCCTTAGCACAAAACACAGCAGTAAGACACAGGTGTAAAATGAGGAAACCTCAAAAGTACTGCCGGAGTGTCGAGTTCAGTAATAGGTTGAGAAAGAGCTTGAACACAGGAGCAGGGGAAGTGATCCAAGATCCCATAGTTTGAAGATATCTGCAGTTGTCGTGAAATACCGATGAGTCCTTACTCAGCCAAAGCCCCCAAATACTAAAAAAATCAATCTTCTTGTAATGCATGCTCTGAGAACATAGAAACAGAAAGATCCAGAGAACTGGTGCAAAAGGAGGACTGTCACTAGTTCTGTACCCAGTACAGTTCAGAGCAACTTCATTCATTTCTCTGGGTGACCCAAAACTTTAGTAGGTTGCAAAGACAAAAACTTTTCCTTTCCTGTCCAAACATGCCTCCTTAACAGACAAGAATAAATACAAACAAGTCAATATACTAATCCTACTGCTATGGAAAAACTCACAGCACTGTGCAGGGAGGGAACCCACAAGTTTGTATCTTGCTTTGTAACCAAGAAATCAGTGCAAACCTGGTTTATCAAACCAGGAAAGAGGATTGCTGTCTTATGAATGACAAGTAAAAAATGTTGTTTTGATCACTCACTTTCCAGTGTACAGACCTTTAAAAGGTGTTGTTAGCACATCTGTTTCAGTCATAGTTTAAACTTAATTCAATGATCCTGTATATGTCCTGTAGATTTAGGTAGTTTTCTACACCTTCTGATGTGAACTAATGTATTTGATTTACGTACAGATGCAGATTCACGGCCCAATAGTTCACATTTACCGGCTGATGCTTTCCTCAGTTTATTCTGAAAATTACAGAAACAATTTAGGTTGGGAGAAAACAGAAAAGTACTTTAGAGATCTTGTGTTTTGTGACTGACTCAAAAGTTAGCTTTTGGAAGTGTAGTTAAATTTCATGTGAACACTGTGATAATCAGTCTGTTGTGTGATAACAGAACTTAAAACTTTGCAAATATTTTCTATGCTTTGTGAAATGTTTTGTGGTCTGCCGGATGAAATGCCTGTGCATGTTTCAAGAATCTGTGCAGCTCTATTCAGGTATCTACGTAAGATTCACAGCAATCATGGTTGTGAATGCTGGAATCCTTATTACTTTCAACTGAACAAAAATATCTTTGAAAAATCCACTGCCTTCAATACTGAACCCGTAACTTCACTCCACACACTCACCCTGCTTGTGTATCTGTAAAGTACAAATACTGAGCAGCACTAAAGAGTCATAAAGTAATGTTGACAATAGTTCCCTTGGTTGTTGTGTATTCTCTAAAACTGATGGCTGAGAGCAATGGACCAAATTAATCCCTTATGTAAGTCCACTGAGTTCTGAGGAGTTATACCAAGGATGAATTTGGTCTAGCATGCACAGTCTCAGGAACTGTTTACACTTAATGGCAATTGTTGGAATTGTTAGCATTCCTTGGAGAAAATAACTGTTGGTTTTATTAAGCTCTTTGATTTTTAATTTTTTTTTTTTTATTTATTTTTATTTTTGTTCCAAATGGTTATGGGCATAAAAATGTCAGTGGGTAGACCATGTGGAGGTCTTTCTGTTTTGACGTCTTTAGTTCATGGAGGACTTCTACACAAAAGTTCCTGAGCAAAAAATGTGGGGTTTTTTTCACACCAATCCCAAGAGGGAGCTCAGTAACTAAAATCTGTTCAAGCCAACTGCCTCCACTGAGCTCCCCGGTCCCAAAGGGCTCAAAGCTCTGCTTGGGCAAGACACACTGGAGAAAGCAGTCAGCTCATTTTCATAGTGAAGGACAATAATGAAAACTTTTGGTTACTCTCTCCAGGGAGCAACCCGCTGGCAGAGCTGACACTTCTCCAAGGAGACCGAGCGGACCTTCCAAAGTTGAACGTTATGTAAGGAATTCTTTACAAGGCCCACTGAACCTCCCCACATTTGTCCTCCAACGTGCACAACTATTACATTCTACTTTTAATAACATGACCTTCATCATATTACCAGAGTTTCTGAAAATAACAGAAAGCAAACAAATCCCTGCCATATCTTTGCATGGAAAGGGAACAAAAAATACGAGGAAAATAATAATAAACATACACAGGGAACCAATACATTGACGTGTTCTAGAATGCAAGTGTGATATTTATTGTACAGGAGGGGCTAAGCCCTGTTTTCTGTAGGCTGCTGTAAGCAGCTCATCCAAACTGCAAATACATTTTGCACACCTGCCAGAGTTCTGCACATATGCAGAACCTACCCAACACACCTCCAAATGATCCAAAGATCCCAGATGGATCCAGTTTGCAGAGAGGACAGCTCCTCCTCAGCCACTGCATTCTACAGTGTACAAGCCCTGCCCCAGGTTGGTATTAATCCCATAATAAAGACTCCTCCTGCCCTCCTGTTCCCTACAAGCAGAAAAGATGATGGAGAAAGCCTGAGTCTTATAGCATCTTTTCATTTCTTTCCCAATACTGAAGAGCAAAGACTTAACTACAGATTAGTAATACTACTAAATGGAGCAGGTAAGCACATGTATTACATCTAGCTGTATGTAAAGTGAGGGAAAATGTACTATGTAGTATACACTCACTTTCTAAGAATTGCCATTAAAAAACCCAAACGTGACAAATCACTGCTATACACTTAGGTGTTTGTAGAGGAACCACAAATATGTGATTGAGGTTGAGTTTGCATACCACAGTTTCAGCAGAGGAATCCACTTTTCAGCTGCCTTTCATTAATTTGTTTTAATTAATTTTCATGAAAATCACTTCAGCAACTTAGTATTTTAATAAAAACAAAGAACACAGTATTAGAGCAATTTTTGCAGTAGCTGAAATTAAAATAAAATAATCTAATTTTTTTAATACTTTGAGGAATTACTTTGGAGTATTAGTAAAACCTCCACTCTGAGTCTTACAGTGTAAAGCCCAAGGAGAGGAGGAGGGGATGTACCTGCAGCAGTTCATGAATACCTCACCAGGTGCCAGGAGCCAGACCAGTGCACTGGGACCTGCGGCGGCTCCTCTGAAGGAGAGTATCCACAGAGTTGTCTGTTTGACTTTGGGCATGCTTGGCCACTGGATGACCCCAGCAATTAGAGTTAAGACCACTTTTCTTTTCTCATCCTCTGTTGTGACCCAGACACAGCCAAGTTCATCAGCTACCATAGGACTTATGCTCATCATGCTTATACTGGTAGGATTAGAGGCTTTATCCTTTTGGACATGAGAGTAAAATCCAGTCCTTCATGGCTTTTTTTTTTTCAGTCACCACGCTGAGTGGAACTGGGGGCTGAATGTACTTTTAGTGCAGGACCCTTAAAAGCAACAGTTACAGATGGGCCACACAAACCTCCGCCGACTGGCAATGGACAAGTCCGTTTTAACTCGGGATGAAGAATGGACATTTTTGCTCAGAGTTCTGATTCAGCTCCACGTGCCAGATTTCTTATGATGTAATCAAGTGCAACTCCACTGCTATCAGCTGTCAACAGACTTCCTCCCACCACGCCAGCACCAAATTTGGCCCCAGAGCCGGGGAGCCCACAAGACTGTATCAACAGCAGCTACAGCAGCTATTTTAAGCTGGATGGAATTCTTACTGTTTTAGATGGTCTAGGATTACAAGGTCATAAACCTATGCTATCAAATCCATGCTGGTGCTCTGAGCCAGGCTCTGCCCTTTGATGTGTGCATCCAACTGCCATTGGAACTGCTGGACACCGAGCACATCTGAAAGTGGAGCACTGCCCATACGGTTTAAATTGGCTTAATTCCTCTAGTGCATGCAGCCTGTTGCTCCACGTTGTATTTATTAGACAGTTTCATTTGGGTTTTTTACTTGTTTATTTTGTGTGCTGAAGGCTTTTTGCTGCCCTATTTAGTATTCAGGGCTTAACGTTATTCTGATTTGAATGAAACACATCTCATTATTTAACCGAGCTCAGAAATGCCACATCACCCAACACACTCTGTGGTTTAGACATATTTTAGCATATCTATCCAAAGAATCATAAAATAAATACAGCAAGATGTAGTGTTAAATAGTCTCTCCTCTGAGTGCTACAGCCATGTCTTCCCATGTAATTGATTCCGTACTTACAAAACTAAAATTACTCAAGTGCTACAACAGTAATGGATCGATTTTGGAAGTCTGTGACTAACTAGAACTGAGCCCTAATTCTGGAGGAGCACAATGCTACGATGCTTCTGGCCTCAATCTTTCAAAACCAGGAGATTTAAACATATGCACATACGCCTACATAAATATATACAACATTTCTGCAGTTCTTTAACTGCTTTCTTTCTCTAGTCTAAGAGTTCTCCATTCAAGGTCTTCTCTGCCATTTTGAAGGTTGCATGTGCTTCAGTTGAGTTTGTTGTTTTTGGGTCTGTTGTTTTGTTTTTGTTTTTTTTTTTTTTTGGTGGAAGCTGAGTCATTCACATGACTCTAAGAGTTTAAGCTTTCTATAAAAAGTCAAAAAATACCTGATATTTTAAACTGTTTTGGTAGGCAGTAGCTTTGCATGTCATGCCTTTACCTTAAGCGTATTCTTTGGACCATTTGGAAGGTTGGCTGCATTCATATTGCCAGAATAACACTGGATATTTGTATATATGCCCACATTCACACATGCATACCTATGCTACATACCTTTATATATGTAGCCAGAAATCATAGCCGGTTTAGAAGAACACTGATTTTCTTCAAGAACTGCCTTTACTGCTCTTGTGAAGGATATACACTCAATTACAGTTAAGTCAAATATAGATAAACTGGTTTTTTTGTTTCATATTTTCCTTATTGGGTGCAAATTTCTGGAAAATGCCCATGACCTTGATGGTTTACTTTTGTAACCACTCCTGCACAAGAGCAGTTTTATTTCTTCTACCAACTTGATGGCCTGCAATGCAGACTTGAGTGTAAATGACTCTATCTGCACAGATTTCAGAGGATTCATGCTGATTCATACCAGCTCACTGGCTCAGTGTGATTCCTGTTCCCTCTCACATACTCCAGTTCTATAAGCTGATATGATTCCAGTGGAGTAATTCTGGATTTGTACTGGTACATATGAAAACTGATCAAAATTACCTCAGACAGTAGAGAATGAGAGAAAAAAATAGCAAAAACATTTTCAAAAAGTCTTAATTTGAGCTTTTACAGAATGATACTATTTACGCAAGCAAACTTATGCAATTGCTTTCTGGGCAATCCATCCAAAATGTTAATTTCTAATACTTGTGTGTGTGCATCTTGTAAGTCCACAAAGGGAAAAGAAAATATTAATCTAAAATGGTACTGCCTAATTTTCTGGAATACATAATTCATCCAACATGGATTCTGGCAGCTCAGCTCTAACTCCAAAACAAAAGAAATCCACACAAAAGACAATAAATCTGCATTACACATGGTACTAAAATGATCCAATGGATTTATAGATGTTTACAAGTTTGCAGAGTGTGACACAGCGTCCACCAGAAATTTGATATTCACAGCACAAAACATCATAAACATATGTCTGCAACTACAAAAGGGACTTTTTATGTGGGGATCATTGTTAAAATTGTCTTCAGAACATAAACCTTAAGTTGTAAATGCTACTCCCCATTTATTCTCCAAGACATAACAAATGAGGGAAGAAAAGCAGAGATATGTTTGTAATTGAAAATGTTTCTCAGGAAATGATCTGTACAGGAACATCATTCTCATTCCATTAACTGCTGACTCCAAGCCAACCATTTGTAAAAGTAAATAAATATGCAAACTGGCTGACAACAATGTGCCTGTCTTTAATGTTTCTGCATTAGTACTCAGTCTCCAAAAAAGAATCTATTTTCTTTTCTCATTTCTCCATTAAACCAAACATGGCATGCACACAAAAAGAACAGGAGTAATGCTGTTCACAAAGAAAGATGGGAGAAATGCAATTATTTGATTTTCACGTATGCAATACAACAATACAAATTAAATGCTTATTGCCTTGAACTTTAATCTTTAAAGTCTGAAGTCACCCTGAAGTACCTCAGCGACTAGTTTGCTGTTTCTTTCTTTTTTGCAATTAACGGGGGTGGGGGGGAAGCCTCCATAGACTGACAAATGTCTGGTCTGAGTAGGTAAAAAACAACAAATCAGGGAGCAAACTCAGTCCTTCTTTCTCTGAATTTTCCTGTAGTTTCTAAGAGGTAATAAGTGGTGCAGTGTCAAGCTAACACAGATGCCAGTCATTCCATTCATTCCTTCAACACATTCTCTCAACACATCTTTTAAAATACATAAGCAGTATCTGCAGATGTTTTGAGAAGCTTGTCACCCTCCAGGAGTGTTTAAAATCCTATTGAAAAAAAAAAAAAAGAAACCCAACAGGCAGCTTTGGGAACAAATACAGACAAAAGTTCAATTGACACTAATTTTTACTCCCACTGAAGAATAAATCATGCATATGAGAAATGCTGTGACCATTCCAAGTTGTTATCAAAATGTGCTGTGCTGAATCTGACCCCAGCCTGAAAACTCCAAGCAGCCTCAGGTACCTACACAGGGTCTTAGTGAAACAGACATTTGCAGGTTGTTGGCTGGTCTGCTCATGGTATCCCTATATTCAAAGTATTTTACTGAAACAAATCCTTTGACAGCTGAGATTTCCAACTTACTGAGGTAAGTATTGAGAGACCTCTAAACTGATTTATTGAGGTATCTCACAATTACACAGAGCACTTGGCGCTACAGAGAGACAGAAAGAGGAAGCATTTTTATCCTTCTCACTGATGTTTTGATATCTCTCAAGTTACAACAAATCTGCAGATAGCGATATCCAGAGGAGAGGCAGACAGACCTCTTGGTGCAGTCCTAGCCCAAAGCAAGAGGAGGTAATTGTTCATCTTATATGCTCAACAGCTTGCTGCAACAGTTCTTTTCCAAACATTGCAGAGTGGAGAAGCTGATTTTGTAGGGCTGACTTGCCTCATTTTGTGAATCACCAACCCGCTCATAGTAGCTATTCCAACATCAACATGAGGCACTCATGCAGAGAAGACAAAACCAAGGATCTGTTCCAAGAAGTCTTTCCCAGCTCAACAAGTTCTAGCTATTCCTGAGAGAAAACCCAAAAATAGTTCTTAGGAATGTGAGGGCACACTAGTAGCAAGCTGAGGATTTCCTGAATTTCTTGCTCTTTTCTGCTTGTGTATATAAGCCTTGTTTTTGAAGGAGAAGAAGTTAAGTGTTAGACCTACTGCATCTCAGTCATCTAGATGACTGCTTTTTCTTGAAAGAAATAGAAAATTTACTACATTTACTGGAAAGTTGAAGTCTCTTCTCAGAGACTGAAAAATAGTTTATGTATCACAAATGGCCACTATTTTCAAACTGTAGTTCTTAGAGCTATTTGTGTTTTAATATAAGCATCTTGTTGTCTTCAAGGAATGACTTTGTGTCAAAGGATCAAAAGATTTGTGGTAAGTGGTCAAGCATTTCTACACCCCAGAAGGAAAAAAAAAACAAAGCCAAAACCACCTTAATATGATCTTTCTTTGGTGTCAAAGGCAACCAAGATGAAGTTTGGGGGTGACACCAAGGCTGGACGAGAAGCTAACACATGAAAGATAGGGTGAGAGTCACCCACAGAAATTAAAATAATTATGAATACAAATATGTAGTTGTATTACTAATTTACATAACTGGTAGTTTGCAGTCCATTTTTTGCTACCTTCTGTATCAACCCTGGGCATCTAACCATGGTTCTCAAGATTCAGTACAACAAAGGAGAATTAACTTGCAACATCTAATTCTGTTTTTCCCCTCCACTTTAAAGATTTTCAATTTCTTGCTATGTTTATTATTTGTGCCTACCACACAGATGGTTTCTAAAAATCTCTGCAATATGTCCTAGGGAATTGAAGTTTCTTGTCAAGGACAGAATCAGGATCTAATTTGGGAACTGGGATCTAAAGACAGGCCTTCAACATGGAAAAACAAGGCTGTGGCTTTGGCTGGATCAACAGAAACCCAGATACATTCTTTAAAAAAATGGACCGGATCTGGTGAAAGGCAAAAAAATGAAACCTTAAAATGGCAGAAATATACCTTCTAGCACACTGAAGAGTAAGCTGCCCTTTGGGGTTCTCTCGCCAATGGGGAGGTTAACATGTATTTGAGAGCAGAAAAGCTTCAGGCTCTGACTGTTACAACAAGGACTGCAGAAAAGGTAAACTTGCTTCCCCATCCTTATCTCACAGGAGTGTGCACCAGCAAGATGCACATCTGATGTGTGGAAGTCCTTCTGCTTTTCCCAGCCATACAGCTTGAAAGGCCATTTCAGGGACAGAAATATTAGGGCTGTGGCAATCCCTGGCTAGAGGGAGGACTTCAGTCAGCTGACATAAATCACAGTGTGGCGTGATCAGTAGTATGGCTGTGCTATTCTCCTAAAACATATTTACACAAAAGTGTAAGATGATGATGCAAGACAGGACTTTGGTAGCACAAACTGGAAACTATGTTTGGCCTAGGAAAGCAGAGTTAGTTCTCAATTTGAGCAGGAAATAAATGAACATTTTCCAGTCTAGGTTCTCAAATCCCTTAAACAGAATTAATTCATTTAACACACCACCAACAGAAAAAACCAGAATTATCCCCATTTTGCAGCATTGAAAGTGATGCAATTCTAGATGAAGGAATACATCTACATGTTTCCTTTCTGGAGACATAAATTGCACTTGTAAAGTGGAAGCTTGGCACTTAAAAATACAGCCTTACCTGTCTGTAATTTTACACTTAGCCTGACATAGAGTGGACAAGAATACTTTTGCTTTCCAAATTCATGTCACAGCAAAGAGAACATCCTTCTTTCCATATAACCAGTAGTAATGATTTGCATCCAGCCCTGTGCCTTGCCCTTCACAGGCCCTGCCCAGTACCCTCCTGTGCATTCCTAATCTCGCTTATTTCCTTATAAAACTCAAACAGCTGCTCCAATTCCCAAATGCCCTAAAATAAAGTACTTTATTGAACAGTTAATCTGATTATGGTGTTCACATGTTATTGTGAGGACCAGCTCTGAACTGCACATGCATTGCAACTATCTTTTCCAAGAAATTCCAAACAAGCTGTAAGTTTGGAGAAGCACTTGCTACCACCTGTCAAGACCTGTCAGACAAGGGAAACATCACTGTGTAAACTCCTACCTGTTAAATGCATTTCATGGGTTGTTATCAATTTCAGCAAGAAGAGTAATCATATCAATAGTAGCTGTGGCTGTATTTCCTACCTTGCAGGTGAACATACCAAAACCTGCAACTCAATAATCTAAATAAATAACCTTAAATGGGTTTTACTTCATAGCACCAACACATTTGGAGTTTCTCAGAAATAATCTGCAGCCTTCTTTTCCTATTAGAGAGTGTATAGTACCACAAAATTTTCATTTTAATAAGCATGAATATTAAAACTTACCTACTGTATAACACATAGCTCATTTGAGATTTCTATCCCAAGAATGCTCTCAACTACAGCTTGTAGCTGATAAAAATCACTGTTTTCACACTGGAGCCGGTGTTACTTAAGGACTGAATTTGTACCAAACCGAAACTAACAGAAACATATACTCTTATGAAACACCACTAGGATTAAATAGCTAATTTTATCTCACTAATATTGCAGAAACATTTTCATGGAATAGCATTCAAAATTAACTGCTGTATTTTCCTCCTCTTTTACCCAGGAAAAACAAAGTCTGACAAGGGTAAGAAGAAAATATACTCCCATTCTTATCTCCAAAACATTACAAAACAAAAAAATAACTGCCACTGATATACACATGGTTAGAAAACAATGCTCCTAAAGTATCACAGAAACCGAGTCAGTTTGGTCTCCTACCTTTAGGGCAAAACGCTCCACAGCCCATCGTGGGGTCCCTGGGCCACCCTCATAGTGCATCCCAGGGGGGACTGCAGTCCTCGAGGTGTTTGAAGCCCCTCGCAGGCCCCTCTGCTGCTGCTCTTCAGAGAAGCTGTATTAGCTTTAGAGCCTGTTTTTCAACAGAATGGTCCAAGCACATCACAACTCTCAGCTCGGAGCATCGCTTCAGAACAAGCGACTGACTGCCTTTATAATTTAATATGATGCCACATGAGACTCATAGACCATCTGCAAAAGAAACTAAATCTGCTTTTTGCAGCTTGGTGAGTTGTGTTCTGAAGGCTGTGATGCAGTTTTGATTGTGTGCTTTTGTTATCAGTCATATAACTAAACAAAGTGCTCAAAGGGCAAGTGTAAAACACGTTTTTAGTGATCGCAGTCTGTTTCTGCTCTAGGTAATTTGTACCTTTTCCCCTTACAACTGAATAAAGTCATAGTTCCCCTCAAAGTGTAGGAAAGGTCTATGTACAGACACAGCAATATTTCTGTTTGTTTGTTTGTGAAACAGAATCTGATCAACAGGAGTTTCAGAATCCTTGAAGCTTGTTTCCAGATTTGAGGTGCATGTGGGATATTACCAAATTCAGGTCCTGGTAAAAGTACCCTTTTCTCTAAAAATACTTCCCAACTGAAATAATTAGCAAAACTCACATGGAATGAGGATTAAGCTCTGAAGCAGTAAAAGGCATATAAAAAGCTAAAAAGCAAAGGAAAGGAGAGGTATGAGCCATCAAAAGAATAATAAACTACTGGTAAGAAATAAACTAGTTTTATGGTCTATAGGTCCTTCCAAAGAGGGACACTAATCTAAAGCAATTACTTGCTTGGACTAAAAATCAAATTCCTGTGAAGTTTTCTACAGACTGAAACTCTTCAGAAGCTGTAAAATGTTTAAGTGTCTGTTTCAACTTGGAGCAGGATGAGGGAAGTGACACATCCCTGGCTCATTTCTAAGTCATGGAAAGTAGTTACCTTTCTAGTTTCCAATTGAACTTCCTTTAAAATACCAGTGCCAAAAGACAAGTGTGGAAAACTGAGCAGTATTTATTGTTCAGGGTTATTCAGCTGTGCTACGCAACATTTATCCCCCAGGTTTCATATCAGATGTGATTCCTTGCAAAAAAAGTCATGGAGTCCTCATCACAGTTCTGAAACCACATTCTTCTCCAGTTCTAAGGAGTCTCTGATACACATTGGTCTGTGGCTACTGGGTCACTCCTAAAAGCAGCTTTCCCCTGCCAACATTTCCATTTCATGCTGTACTCACAAGTAGTAATGGGGCTCCCCGTTCTGACTCCTGGAGTCCCATTGCCTTCTGGCACTGGAAAACTGGATTGCTGAACTGCTGAATAACAGCATTCAGTTACAGGACAATACTGAGCTGGTAGTTCTTTACCAAGCTTTCCTTTTCTTAAATTCTGAATAGAACTGTAAGTGTCCCAGATACTTTACTGGGACAATCCTGTTTGGGAGATAAGTACAGCTAAAGGAAAACCATTTTTCACTTGAAACATCACAGAGGATGCTGAACATGATTATATGTAATGAAAATTTACAAAGCCTGAAGCCACAGCAACCTGCATCATCAATTCAAGCTGTTTTGCAAGTGATTATTTATACCTGTGTACAAAGCAGCACGGTTTTGCATGCACAAAATTAGCTATTTTACAAAAATAGTAAATGATTTTTTTTTGTTTGTATACCTACAGTAGTAGACAAAAGATCATGTCCAGGCAATAGGTGAGATTACAGCAGAGTAAGAAAGGTGGAAATTGGCTAAAGCAGAGCTGCTTTCTCTGAGAGTATAACATGGAAAGAAGTTGACAATAGTAGGTCTGAAGTGCATATTTTGGGGACCCTACTCATTCTGTCTGTAATCCATTTCCACTTGCCACAAACATAAATTCAAGCAGGGCTTGATTTCTAATTCCTGTAATATAACAACAACATCATCACTCAAAAAGCCTGTGCACTTCCCCCTTCCTTTAGCAGAGATCACAGTAGGAAGAAAAAAAGCACATTGGTAAGATGCTTTGGGCCTAGAGTTTCCCAAACTGTTCCTAAGGGCTCATTTTCAACCCTGCAATTTTCAGCTTTGTAAAAACAGAAGTACAGCCAGGGAGGACTAAAGTCTTATTCAAGCCGTTTTGGCCATCAATACAGGAAACAATTCAAAGGCAACATGACACTGATAGCTTAATTTGTGAAAATGGATAAATACTGGATCTGCCACATAGCACATTAACCCATGTAACAAATAAATACAGAAATAGCACTGCAATACTTGGTTAAAAGGTTTTGGTTCACAGAGGAGGAAATTCAATTAAAGCATGTAATGTCAATTACTGTCATTTGTAATTTTATTTTGCTTCCCTAGAAACAATACAGATGCAGGATTCTAAAGTTACCTGCATGTTTGATGCAAATGGGATAAAATTATCTAGGTTCTGAGAAAATCCAGATAGTAGTAGGGAAAAAAACCCACAGTTTTACCTAACCTCACTCATGGATCTTCTTCAAAGTGCTGATTACATGAGGACTGACAACCCTCCAATTTAAACATATAAGCCAAACCCCAGATCTGAAACAAGACTTTTATGCTTAAAAAATTATGTTAAGTCATCAGAAAGGTTGGGATGGGAGCAACAGCTTAATTCTCAGCTACTGCAAATGGGCACAGCCTTACTAAAGCAAACAGAAGGACATTGATATCAGAAGAGAACTTGGCTAACTGTTTTTACTTACTGATTTCAATTGGAAAATTACCTTAATGGTTCTCTCTTTTGCTCTGCTCTGTGCAGAAGTGACAGAGACTAGAAGCCAAGCATCTCACTACCTAGGAAATACTGCCAAATCTCATCAGTCCTTTTTCTCTTTGCCACATGCAATGCACTGCAGTATCAGCACCCAATTCTGCTTTCACACAGTTTTTCAGCTGTAGAGCTCAGTGCTGCTCAGAATCATCCTACCGATATCCTACTCTGTTGAAAATCAGGAAATAATACAAAAAATGAAGCAAATAAACTTACCGTCCGTGAAATAAATGTCAGACATATTTCTGCCTTGCAAACTTCGATCTTGAGCTATGACTAGAATCACTAAGAGAAAGTCTTCTGTAAAGACCTCCAAGCCATCTTCCTTTAAGTAACATCACTTCTAAGTACAGAAGGCATCCTGCCTTTGAAAAACCATACTTTCCTCAATAGTGCAATGGTAAAGTAAAACGATGATTAGAATTATAGGAAAGAGCTAAAAAAAGAAAGACTAAATCAATCAGATGCTTTCTTATGCCTCTAAATGACACACATAAATCGTGTCTATCAGGTTCCCCCAGGCTATTTCAGGAGTATGCAGAACACAAAATGATGCAGATTCATTACAAAAAGTCTAAATCTAATTTACCTGAATTTAAAATGTCAGGAATGGCATGGAAGAAGAGAAGACAGACCCTGTATGTTATACATAAGCAGAAACGAGTCATGCAAACTGGGAATCACATAAAACGCTCAGTTACCAAGAAATTATAGGTCAAACTCCTGGCAGTGCCGACATCTATTGGTGTGTAAGTGCAGTGAGGAAAGAGTTATCTCCCAACTGCCTTTGTGCCTTCCCCAGTTCTCATAAGAATGGCATGAGGTTGGCATCTAGGACTTCAGGGGTGGCACTTAACCTCCCCTCCCCATTCACTGGAGCTAAAATCCAAATTATGAAACACCTACCCAAATAACACAGGTGAATGTTGACAAAAGACATTCAAAAGGGGCATTTTCAACTAGATCTAGGTGGCAAATGCAAAAAAATTAGGACTGTTGACAGAAATAAAATACCACTGACATGACACAGTTCACCTATGATTTAACTAACTCATAGCTGAAAATATGTTGACAAGTACCCGAGAAATTACAGCTCCCCCAGAATGTTGCTATTATTTGTAGTGCACCTTGCAAGGCCCAAATGTCACTAAACACAGGCAGGCCCATTACCCTTTTCCCTAAAAACACAGGAGAAAGAGAGTGGTGTTATACCTATAAATACACACACCTTTTTATGCCTTATATCATAAACAAAATCTTTACTACAACCATACATGCACACAAAATCAGTTCATTTGGAACACTCAATAATACAGCCTCTCTCTCTTAACAAGCAAGTCTCATTCCCTGACATTAAATCAAGACACACTCAGGTCTAAAACCTTCACCTGGAGCCAGACTTGTTGGCTTGTTATGTGCTGACATTTTAAACTGAATGTAGGAATAACTCTTCTCTCATTTTCCAAGAAAGTTATGCTGGATCAAAATCTAAACATCAGCAATGCTACTGAAAATACAGAAACAACCTCAAAGTCAGCAGAATCTCAGCAGCATAAAACTAGTCTGCAGATCAGATCTAAATCACAACTCCTGCCAATTCCTCTCGTGTCACAAAAATATTACTCAGCAAGAGTAAAGGCAGCACAACTGATTACCAAACAGCTTACCAGTGTCATGATACTATTTCTCAAGAGAAGAACTACAGTGTACTGACTCACAAGGATGTCCAAAGTTGGCTCAAAGTCTGTGGTAGAGTAAGAGGAAAAACCCTTGATTTATAGACCTGTACATTAACAAGCCCCTCTTTCTTGTAACTCTCTCTCTGCCTTCCATTTAGTCTTCATGTTACTCGAGTTGGATTTCCTTTATGCCCGGGCCCTATTCACTGACTGCATTACTGCACCAATTCCACTCGAGATCTCTGTTTCTAGAATCCTGCCAAGCTGGCAATATGGTTCCTGAGAGACTACTTTCCCTGACATGCAGTAAGCTATTTATTGACGCACCACTGTTCCCATTCAGTTCTGCACCTAAGCAGTGAACTGGATAGCAGTTCCATATGTTGGAGCTGTTACACTTCTCTGGAAAATTATATTACTTTGGGTAAATAAAAAGCTAAGAGCAGAAGGAAAAATATCATAAAAATGCAGCCGAATTTGTTTCATCCTGCTTCCATCAGCAAATTTGGTCTATGACCTCTGCATATGACTCATGCAAGTGCGTTAAAACTTGCAGTGATTTATATTTTCAGGATAGGAAGTTCAAGGCTTATATTTCTGTTCCCCAACCATACATTATTTCTCTCCATACACAATTTCTCGACAATTATCTATGAACTAAAATATAAAGGCATCTTTTTTTTCTACTTTGCGGTGCATATTAACCAAAACCATTCATCTCAATAACCAGTCTCCGTGTTCTTGGCAGAGCGGAGCTGATATGTAGGTTATTCCTGGAACCATACTAGGCTGATGCTCTCACCATAGTTTTAGTCATGGAAACTGGCTTCTTGCAAGACAGGCATTGTTTGAGAGAAAGGAAATTCCCAGCATGTCTGTCAGAAAAAAGAAGTAGTAGGGTACATCACTTAAAAATGTAATATTTGCATAGTGCTGTTCATCAGACGACCTTAGTCTGTTGGACAAATCAAGTAATGCTCTTTGGAGCTTTGGGCTCGTGTCCTGCTGAGAAAGCACTCTCTCTACTCACAGTCCCTCTGCAGCACAGCTTCACTCCATAGTCTTACCTTCATAAAAGAGCAACAAGTCAAAATACCACACAGACACCAAAAAAAGAGAGATCTTCTCACCCATCACATGCACATAGACTGTTTCTGATACCTCATTCAGTAACCTAACTTTCCATTAGTTTTTCAGATGATTCTATAAAATCCTTAGTCTACACGCTACTGTTTTGCTGCCATCCTGCAGATCAGAACCAGTGACTTAACTCCCACGGAGGCAACTCTAAGCCAAAAGAATTATTTCTGGACATCTGTAGCTGCTATGGAATGGCATGGAAGCTTCAGTGAACTGGACAGCCTATTCCCAAGAGTTTACAGCAGTTCTGATGTGTGGACACACTGTGGAATGGTGAGACAAAAGGTAACTCTACAACCCACTGTGTATATCTGGTACTTATTCTACATATTTGAACTCTGGATTTTAATCCCAGAAATGGTAGTGTCAGGGTTCAAGGCACATGGTCCACTCAAGGAGCAATCTGATGGTCAGTGTCTGGGTGACCTAACATTTCCCATTACAGGGCTCTATTTGAATTCATAGTCTGCTTTGAAGAGAACCACCAGAAGAGGCTACTTTTCAGTTTCCCTAAACACTCTTAGTTGGGCTTTTAGATCCACAAACCTTTGTTTTCTATGGTCTATTTGACCTGTACCACAACACTTAAAAGGTTACAAAGAAGGTCTCACTGACTTGAAATAGATAATTTGTTTCCTTTGTGATGTAGGCTTGTAAGAACCACAGTGCAGCTTTAACCATAGATATGCTGACCTTACCCTGTAAGGACCACATTGGGAATTACTGCACTGGTTAGCTGCGACTCATTAAGCACTCTTTGCCATACTCCTCTAAAATTTAACAGATAGTCCCTCTATTGAGTAAAGGAGTAAAAATCTGCCTCCACAGATAAATTCTACGGGGCTCTGTGTCTTCAGCACTTGCCTCTGTAGGATGTTTTATGACAACAAAAGCAAAGTGTCTCGCACATCAGAGTCTGGAGAGTTTGTGTGGCTCTGGGGTTTTTCCTGTGTGCTCTCTTGAACTGGTCATGCCCAGACAGTGAAAACTTTTTCATCTCATTTTTCTACAGTACTAGCAGAGATCAACAGTTCTGCTTTATCTAATGGGAAATCTCTCAGGTCCTGTGAATCATGTGTTGGCAGCTTAATCTAGATGGAAATCTGTGTTCATCCCTGGAAAGCCTTGCTTTAAAACAATTTTCCGTGACATTCAGACTTCAGTTGATCTTAAAATTTATTTCTAGTCTGAATGAGTTAAAACACAGGTGACATTTCCCTGCTGAATGATCAGCTCAAGCACAAAACCTGATCTGACAGATCTGGATCAGTTTTAGAAGTTGGCCGCAAAGTGTTACATCAGTGAACAAGTTAATCCTAACCAAAGACCTGAAAGCTTCTGTTTTTCTTCAAATGTTTCCATTTTCATTAGTACTACAGGGCATGTCAGGCGAATCCTGCCCTTTGTTATTTGTGCAACCCAATTGCAATTAAGCTAACAAGTCTGCCGTAGTACAGGATGGTATCCAAACCCTTTTCATAGCTGTGGTTGCTCAGGAAGAAGAAAGCAAACCCTTAATTTGTCACTGAGGTAAGCATTTATCAACTGCAGGCACAAAGGAAGGTCAGCACATCTCTGCCGTTTCAGAACTACAATGGCACTTTAAGCCTCCTGACACCACTTGGATGCAGACAATGGCCATTATCACGATTTCATGAATATGACAGAAAAGAAAGAGAATCTGCATGCAGCCTCCGAACAGACCCAGGATTAGTGCTCAAGGCTGTTGGCTCCCAGGCACAGGCTTAGTCCACTTCAGAAGCAGTCCCTCACCCACATCACTGTCCTCTCATTCACTTTCCTGATTCAAGCTGGTCACCTCCTGAACACCACTTTCACCTTGTCCATCTCCCCCTCCAAGCCCCATGTTTATTGTCACCTTTCCACTCTCCTACTCTGGTGCTGCCGCTGCCACTTCCCCGCAATGGCTTCCCCCTTCTCGACCCTACAACTGCAGGCACAGAGCCAGAGCTGCCATGTCCAAGTGATCTTGTTTTCCACATCCTGCAGGGAGCAGAACCAGAAGGTAAATGATGAAAAACAGTGCCCCGTGTTGCCAATCCAATTTATCATATTTTGAATGCAGGTATTAAAAATATGAAAATTATTATTAACTCTCTCTTGTCCTGCTCAAAAGCACTTTAAATTGATTGTTTGAACTTTGCCTTACAAATCTGTTTCCAGTGTTAACTGCTAATTTTACATTACATCCTAGATTGTGTAGTTGTCACCAATCTCCAACCTTCTCTGACTCCTGTAAAACATTTTTTCTGACAATTTTTTGAAAAGTCTTTAAACAATACTGGGAAGAGAACCTGATAGTCTATACCTCCAAAACTTGTGTTGGCAGAATTAAGTTTAAAAGCACTGCATAAGCGAAAGAAAATATTTCCTGGATCAATCAAGGCTTAGTGTAATAAAGGGAAGATGTTGCCTTTAACAGTCAAAGGAATCTACCACCTTGTTAAAGAGCACCAGCCAGCCAACCCATGCTGATGAACAAACAGGAGATTTTCAGTTTCTGGCCCCTCACACAGTGAACCTGTTGGTTTATAATTACAGCTCTCTTTGCCTTGCCAGGGCAGGGGGAAAGGGCAGTTGAGAGGCTGTGCTCCACCACAGTAGCACCTGCATGCAAATGCAGCGATATCAGCTTAGGGGCTCCGAAGGGAACCACTTGCCATAAGTAAATGCACTTTGACAGCAGCTCCTAATAAGAGGAAGGAAATGAGAGGGAGAAAGAAAAGTGATAGGAGACAAAGGGACTTTTAAAAACAGGGCTTTATTGCTTTCATTTGTAGCATTTTCTCTTTGTTCTGTCGAGCCTTCCAATTTCAGATACTGCACAAAAGAGATACCTGTCTAAAAAAGTTTATTTCAATCTGTAACTGACTTGCAAGATGCTTCACAAACTCAACAGCCCATTATTAGGAGTAACAATGAGCTACCTCTAATTAATTTGGTGCAGCCTTTGCTTCTGATACCAATCAAATCAATATTAATGGGGAGTTTGTGCTCTCTCATTACAGCACAAAATGGGTACCAATCTTCTCATGAAGATTTTTGGACCATAAACTGTGTTTGAGGTCAGCGTAGTTGGCTTCTTCCCACACCCCTTTTTTCAACCAGGATGGAAAAAATATATAATGATGTGCTATTCAGTACCTGGATAAAAATCTACATTCAGGCTGCCTACACTGAGAGACTGAAACCAGTTCAATATGAAGAAATCTCAGTCTAAGAAAATAAAGAATTTGGTAGCTCGCAGAGCTCAAATTAAACACTTAAATAGGTAACACTAGATATTTCTCATGCTGCCTCACATTTCTCTATTTATTTTTATCTGCAGGATCAGGCGTGTTAGAGAGGGAGGCCTGGTAAGAATTGCCTCAGCCATCATTCTTGGTTACTTACATCTGTGGTCAATTTTCCACACTTTCTTCCATAAAAGGTAAACGAGGCACTGTACTTGCAACAGGATAATCTAAACAATATGAACAATGTTACTGTTAAAGACCATCTGGCTCATCAAGCACAACTCCAGACTTTTAACTCCTTGAATAAAGTGTGGAACCCTGCAGTGCATTTTTTCAATTCAAAATTCATTTTTAAAATGGTAAAACTATTGCTCCTGGAGACATGCAGCACTCAGACTGGGAGGAAATTCAGTTTCTGTTTTTGTCCTTCTTGTATCTCACGCATGTTGCAATCTAGGCTGGAGACAAATACTCAGACGTCACATTTTTCTACAAAAAAAGCCCTACGTGTGTAACTGGTATGTGTGGGGTTGGCACTCAGAGGGGAGACAAGAGGGTTAAGTATTTCATAATTCACTTCAACTTAATGGCCTGATTCTGCCACTTCTTAAAAGGTAATAAAAGTCAAAGAAAGGTCACGAGGAATTAGAAGAAAATAAGGGAGGAGGGGGGTAGAGGTGAATGAGACCAAAGAAGGGTTTTGCTCCTTTAACACACAATTTCTTATCTGTAGATAAATTAACAAGTGGCTGGTCTCTGGGAGAAAAATGTTCAAGCAAAGTAGAAAGAAAATAATCTGGAAGAGAGCAAGCTGATAGGGTGAAAACAGAGTGATCCCTAAGTCCAAAGAGCAAGGGAAGCCCTGGAGCTGTCTGTGCTTTGTGCACCAGAAGCCAGACCGTGGCTCCGTGCCTCAGTTTCCCCACCCACACACTCCCAGGGGAATTGCAGCCCACGGGGAGCAGTGCCAGGATTCACATCAGGTCTACAAAGTGCTCAGAAACACAGTGCGGCAGCAAGCTCATGCCTTGAAAAAAACCAGCTCCACAGACGTACAGGAGTCAAATATTCCTGCACTTTTAAAAGGCTACGCACCTCAAAACACACTTGTTTTCGAACTGAGCAACAGAAAGAATTGCATCTTGTCAGGGGTCTTTGTTTAGTTTTTGCTCAGCTCTGTAATTTCTCAACTCTATGATTTCTGTGCACAGAGCGGGTTAAAAAGCCCTGTAAGCCCTGGCTGTAATAGAGGGCAGGGCTTTGGTCCTCAAGAGGGTTGTTATCCTCCAAAGAAGTTTTAATAGCATTATAAAAAACAAAACAAAACACAACAAAAACAAAAAAATTCCAAAACAAAACAAAAAAAAAACCCTGCAACCAAGTGGTTGTTGAAATACTTCAATGCTTTGTATTTAATTTCTAAAAATATTTTTGGAAGGCAAAGCAAAGAAAATTAATTAGAGCATAGTTGGATTTTTTCTTTTTGTGTAAACACAAAAATTAATTTTCACATTCAGCGGTTCCTTGCTTTAAATTCTGCATCTTGCTTTAACCAGAAACATCACCCTATCTGGTTTCTAGGTATAGCACATACAGGGCTGAACCTTCCCCTACAGTAAGTTCTCCCAGCCGCTCCCAGAAACATGTGCCCACAACCCTTTTTTCAAAGTCTACTCTAATTTAGATCTAATTTTCATCGAAGCTATTATAGCATAAGCCCACTGCAATATGTACTGACATACATACGCTGAATTCTTAGCTTACAAAATCATTTGAACATGCAAGCAGGGCTTTTTTTAATTTTGAAAGAAATTGTATTTAATATATGCTTATGACTCATCAATTTGGAAAAAAAAGCAGTTTTACAGTAAGCAAGATAGGTCAGGCAGTTTTATGATTAATAGGGTGAAAAAGTTAGAATTCATACTTAAAACTTTGGTTGCTCACACTGAAACAATTAACCCTATCTACCGAACACCAACTATACACCAGGCCCCCCAAAAAACAATGTAAAAATTTCAAAAAGAAGAAATATGATGTTACAAAACACTTATTTTGATGTGTGTTCATTCCATTCAAAACCAGAGCAACAGATTTCGGGATTTTCTGGGTGTAACTCTACCAAAACAAATCAAGCTTTGAAGTATGAGATGTTAGAGTACAATGTGTAAACCAGGCGTGCCCTAATGGCTGCTTTGCTGCAAAAGCATCCTGTTTTCAGATGTACCAACTGAAAGTCCCTTTCCTCCTACTTAAGCTAATATTAGGATTTGAAAAAACGAAAACAGAAATCATTTGATCAACAAGGAGTCTCTTGCCAAACCTCCCGTATGTTAATGACAACGTCAGTTACAAAAGCATCCGCCAATTACTTCTTGGCTCCGAGAAAAATCACTCCTTTAAATTTATTTTGCTGCTAACTTGACTGAGTGCTCGTGATAGTAAGCATCAAATGCACTGTAAGCTACTACTGGATTTTAATTAGGAGCATTCCACAGGAATAATGCTAACACGTGCTGAGTGATAAGCGTATATGTGCTAATACTGTTCCGCAAAGCCTTAAATTACACGCTTCAGTGCGTTGGATTTAAATCCTAGAAGACACTGGCACCAATTGCTGGGATTACAACTTTCAATTAAACCTTGAACTAAATTACTGGATTTCAAACCACTTCTTTAAGCCACACCTGTCTGCTAAGCCTTTCATCACATTCACACTTAATAACCCTTAACATTTTTCATCTAGAAAGCTCAAAAGTTCTTCCAAATTTAATCCCTGTCACTGCTCCACTTCACATATATGGAAATTGAGGCACACAATAATTAAATATCCAAAGTAATGCAGGAACCTGTGCCATGGCCACTGCTTTTAAAAGGAGCAATTGCACCTTGTTCCCAAACTTACTGATCATTCTTACTCCCACATGGTCAGCATCTCTTGCACAAGTATTCACATGGCCTTATGATAAATTATGTCAGGAAAGAGCTTTGGGTTAAACTGAACAACCCGTCAACAAAAAATGTTATTTCTAACCTATGTCAGTTCCTGATCCCATACACTCCATAGCCATGGAGACACTTGAATTGGCTCAAGGGACGCAACACCCCAGGGGTTAAAATCAGAGTGAGACTCCACCTTTCAGTCATCTTGTAAGACTAATGAAACAACAGCATTAGTGCTGGAACTTTCCAAAATCCTGATCACACTCAGGACCAGGTGATCGTTCAGCAGAGAAGCTGAAGAAGGAATGTGCACTTAAAAAACAGTATTCTAGACAATACAACCAACATTAAGAGATGGGTCTTCAGAAAGCTCAAGGTAAAACTGAGAAACTCCTTAGGTAGCACTCTGCAGGTGTCAAAAACTTCCATGGTCAGAGGCCAAATGGGAAAATTCACCCCAAAAGAACTATTTGGAGAGAGGTTTAGTGAATGTACACAAAAAGAATTGCTAAACTGTTGGAGGCTGGCAGAGCATTCTCAAAAGCCATCATATGTGTCTCATACTCCTCTACAAACATACATCTCTGGCCAGTACATGCTGAGCTGGTTGGGCCTTCACTTGTCTGTTTTCATATTAACTAGCAAATATAAGAAAGAGAGCTGCTATTTTAAAAAATTGCTTATTAAGTGAAATATTAAATTAACAAAAGAAATCAAAACTCTGACATTCCTATTTAGATCATAAACATTAGAAAACTATCACATAATTATACCCATGGGTGTAATTCAGCTTTTATTTCAAGACCTGAAATGGTAAGATTTCTCTGGGGCTTTTCAATGGTCTTCTGCAATGAAACCTCTAGAGGAAATAATTACCTTTTGTGGGTAAAAGGAAAAGAAATTGCACCCTGATCCATACATGTAAATTAACACAGCTAAGTCTGAGGCCATTATTTAGGAGGTATCCTCTAGATGGGCAACTTTCTAGACTTGGCAACAGAATGTTATGTTGAGTCAGCACAGCAAAATTCTAAATAATTGACTGATGGCCTGGAGCATCTCTCATGGGGAGATGCTGAGACAGCTGGGACTGCTTAGCCTAGAGATGAGAAGGCTCAGGGGGATCACATCAATGTGCACAAATATCTGAAGAGAGACTGTAAAAATGGCAGAGATAGACTCTTCTCAGTGGTGCCCAGTGACAGGACCAGAGGTAACGAGCACAAACCAAAACACAAGAGGTTCCAGTTGAACATTAGGAAAAATACTTTTACCATGCACTGGCAGAAGTTGCCCAGAGAGGTCTGGGCAGAGACCCAGAGTCTTCATCCCTGGACATATTGAAAAGCCATCTGGGCATGCTGGCTCTAGGTGGCCCTGCTTAGCAGGGAGGTTGAACCAGATGACCTCCAGAAGCCCCTTCCAACCTCAGCCACTCTGTGACTCTGCGACTCCAGGCACACAGTGATCTTTCTGGCCCAGCACTCACACTGTCTCGAGCAACTGCAAATGCATGGAGATATATCACCTACCTCCCTTCACACTGCCTGCATGAGACCAAAGTCCCAAGGCTCTGGTGCACACAGTGATTCTCCAGCTCAGGAACGCTTAGAAAGTTCAACTATTGAGGCAAATTGGAAAACGGGACCCCTCCCTGCAGGAGCATAGGATTAAGGGAAGAATCGACTGGGTTGTGCCTGCCCCCAACCACTCTTTACATGCACAGACATCAAATAACTCACATTAAGGAAATCTAAGCCATGTGCATATATAGGAACACCTCATTCTCTTTTTTGCATTTCTACAAAGAGTTGGATTCATTTAGTACCCTGGTAAAAAGTGGTACTGCACAAATATGCTCTGGGCATAAGATCTGTCACAAATCAAAACTATTAAGGATTATTTTGTCTTGTATCTAGTGTTTGTTACATTTCATAAATCCTTGCACACACTGGCAAGCAAATGACTTGTGTACTTTTTGAAGCTAACATGTATCACTTCTAAGTAAAGAAATGATACTGTCCTTTTTTTGGAGACTGACATTACAAAAGTTGTTTTCTGCAGATGAAATCCCCGAAACTTCACATTCTAGTCCTTACTCTGTAGTAACTGCTTTGAAACAAGAAGAAAAATGCTTGGGTTGCTGCTCCTTCTGCAAAGGTTTCTGTGTCAGTAACAACAACAACATATGCTAACACTTTTAAAGCCTGATGAACTAACAGACAAGGAGGACTCTGCTAAACATAGAATCCTTTACAGTGCCTGGACTAAGCAACTGAAGAAAACTGCTGCAGCTGATTGTACTGTCTCAGGTCTTGGCATTCATTACTTAAGTTCAGTGGAAACTGTTCAGCCTTGAAGTAGACTGACTCATGCACTTTAACTTCCAATTTCCTGCAAACAATCCATTAGTTTTTGGCAAGTTTCATACTGCACAGTACTTCCCTGAAAAAGGCAGCTCCCAAACTTTTCTGATTTCAACAGTTTTTTGTAACAGAGTTTAATGAAAGTAGAATTTGTACTTGCGTCCTCACAAAACTGAGTGTGATCCCCACCTGAAGATGTCTGACACGCTCATTGAAGGTATATGAACAACGTTGCTTCTAAAGGTTCTCTCCAAATCTACTTGTTGGGACAAATCCTACTGGGCTGGACTTTACTCTCCATGTGAGGCAGGGGGCATTTATCAGAGAACAGGAGCTGAGTCTAGGTGTGCACTTTTGAGTTTTATCTGACAAGGAAAGCAAACCCAGTATTTTCATACATTTCCCAGAAGTACACTACCTACTCCTACACATCTCTGGGTTTATAACAGCTGAAATGAGCTTGATAAGTAAACGATAATTCCATCATTTGCAACAAAAATGGCTTTTAAATTTACCATTCCCTTCAAATATTTTGTCACTAAGTGGTATCTGAAATATGTCAGTAACTCAAAATGGAAAATAACTGTGGTATCTCCAATGCCACCAGTTGGTAACCGTAGATAAAAGTGGTCTAGTAAACAGTGACTAGTAAAACAATTCTTCTTCTATCCCCAGGATGTAATTATTTAAAAATGAGAAAAGAGACAAAAGCATCAACATAAATTCATGTGAATACAGCTTTCAAAGTACTCAGTAGGATTCCAAATCCATATGTGCTACAGTTCAGCTGATACAGTATAAAAGTTTTGCACACTAAAATTAATTTTTTTAATCTGTAGACTTTGCAGAGCATGGTGCTGGAATCTTGTGTTTATCCACACTCTAAAAATGCTACAGTAAACAGCAGCACAGATTTCCTCACTTCAGCATATCAAATCTCCATCCACACAAGGCAATTATAAACAGGTTGCAGAGTTTTTATGTTCATTCACGTCCCCAGCCCTCTCTTCTGGGACTATCAGCAAGCATAGAGTATTAAATGAGATTTGCAAAATACTCTACTCTTTGTAAGAACTGACCCAATCTCATCCAAATGATTTTACTTATGTGACAAACCCATCAAATGGATAGTGCTCACTATGAGAAAGTTCATATGCAACAAGCTAGGCAAGATGGTCTAGTAGCAAAAATATTTACAAAACGGAGAATTAAACTCCAAAATGTTTTTAAAGGCTTGTTTTTAAGTGTTTAAAAATACACTGTTACTGTCAGGGGATTATACACTGTGGGAACTTAAGTAGCTATTTAGGCACCTATATGCACCTGTGTATTTGGGTGTTCAAAAGACACTTACCAGCTCTACAGGTGCCTGCATCCCAGCTGGGAAAGTCCAACAGATATCTCCCTCCCTGTTGCTGTACATGAACGCAGGCATAAACCTGATTCAACTAGCAGGTGCTTATTTCCCCGCTTCCTTTCCCAAGCTAGACCTTGCACAAGTATTTCCACTCTAAATAGGATATGGAAAGACGGCAGACCAAAGTTATAACAATTATTACCTACTGCAGAGGGTTCCCTTATTTTCTGCACAAGCAATGTGGCATTTGATGTTTCATGGCAATGCTGAGTTTATCTTAATTTCTTGGTCTGTAGATTACTATTCTCCACTTCAGAAAGAACTCTCTCTTACCTTGCTGAAAACACTAGAAAGTAACCCCAAAGACTGGCTAAATGCTCAAACAATTAGCATAAATCAACCAATCAATCCCATTTCTTTATTTCTTTCTTGTTTTTTTTTTTTAATGGACTTTAATTTCCTCATTTTAAAAACTGTGCAATTTCTTGTAGCTATGTTTAAGTTTCAGTCTGACAGATCCATTCACTCTTTCTACCTCATTTTCAAGCCTTAACAGAGTACGTGCGTGATTTAGTCCTTAAGCTCTGAGCCTCTGACTTGATCCATGTATGCACCTCTTTGAGCACATGAATGGTTTCTTGACTTGTCTACTTGACTTGTCTACTTGCATGCTTATTGTTAAGTGAGGAATTAAGTGGTTTGTCAGACTGATCCCAAGTGCTTAGCATCTGAACAGCATGAATTTTTACTCCACTGGGTAAGAAAACCTTTCCCAGAACTTCATCTCTCTACCCATGCTAACTGCCTACATATGACTCTTACTTTCCTGACAAAAGAATAAAATTTGCAGACATTCTGATCTGTCTGGGACTTATTACTGAAACTGGAGACTGATGGTTTGAACTGGGGAATCAAATGAAGCAGGGCTGGTATACTAGTCATCGAGGGGTTAAGCTAATTTGTTAGTGCCCTTGCTGTTTCTTGCTGTCAGCCACTATGCAGCCACTCTTTAAATTCTGAAAAGAATACCGACCTTTAATCTGTGGTATTAGTTCCTTTGACAAAATGGAAGATTATGTCTTTTTCCCACAAGCCTTCATGCGAAGCTTAGCCAGCTTCCATCTGGTCTGGCTAATTAAATGTAAGTTAACATTAAGTTAAGAGCCAGCTCCAGCCCACAGACCTTCTATTCCGCAACAGCAGATATTTATTAATTGGCCAAACTATTTGCGTATTTAATACCAATTTTTGATTACTTCTATTTTCTTCACTCTCTCATGAAAACAGGGAAATGTTTTTGAAGACATATTTGCATAATTTCAGTTCAGAAACACAAAACATTAAGACGTACTAGTAAGATTCTGAGCAGCCATAAAACTGTCAGGTTTTTTTTTCTTCTGTATTTGACATGTTAATAATGTACCATCATAACAGTGTGAAGGATCTGCCTATTATGCACAAGATCTGGAATCACTGGAGCTGTACACTTGAGCTGGCCGTGACCCACAATCTGGCCCTATATGTACTAAAACTAGAGCCAGTTGTTGTATTCCTTATTCAGTCAAAACTTTCTTTGACTCTAATGGGCGTTCTGTCTGAATGAAGAACAAAGGGGTTAGAATCTAATATGGGGAGTTACTAATGAAAATCATGCCCTCAGTTAACTTTTGATAAAATGTTTTTGTATAACTGAAAATACAGAATATCTACTAAGTCAAAATGGTGCTTTGCATTACTTTAACATTAACTGTGTAGGTTTGGTACCTAATTTATTTTGCTGTATTTAACATTAGATGTTATAGCCTTCAAGACTTTTAAAGTAAGTGATGCAGCAAAGTTAGATTTATGAATTTGTTTTAACACCTGATATTACTTTGAGAAAGACTACTATCAAGTAAAACAGGTTAAATCTTTTAAGCAAACCTCCTTCTTTGGTATAGAGGCAAAGTCACATGAAGAATTGCTATTTATTAATATATTTGTTTAATATAATGCCTGCTGCAACTGTACGTAAAGCAAATTTAAAAATTCAAACCTCAGGAAACATCTACTTAGTTCACAAACCAAAAAAATTTTCACAAACAAAAAAAATGCAACACCAGATGAGTTGTTGTTAAATAAAAAAATTCCAAACCCAACCAATTAAAAGCTAAGTTTCATCTAAAAGTCTAAACTATATCAAGACATGCATCAGACAGCTAAAAAAATAAACACAAAAAACTTGAATGGCACAAAACTATCTAATGGAGCAAGACTAAACACTGAAATGAAGAGACCACTGCTCTCTTCCACTTCTTACCCTGCAGATGATCACATGAGTAAATTAACTCATTTTTTTCTGCCTCAGTTGCCCCAAGCAGATGGTATGGAGAGAACAAACATTTCTCCTTTTCTGATCTCACTTTAAAATTCCCAAGTGTTAAAAAACATTCAGATGAAGATATTCTGTGTAACGACAGACTATGAGCAGCTAATATTATGTTGGAAATAGAACTGGACAAGCAATTCACTTCTAAGTTACTCTGAAAACAAAAATGCTGTTGTTACACCAGTGCAAGACCAACAAGAGACACAAAGCATTTTTTATTGCAGGTTATAATGTGCGAATTTCTTATCAACTTATTCTGTTATCTTCCCTACCCAATAAATTTTAACAACCTCCTTGATAAAAAAAACCCTGAACGTTTCTCATGAACCTTTACCTCTGTTTTATCCTCTGTCCAGCTTACTTTACATTTGTGTTCTTACTGTACACACCAACTCTGTTCAGAACAGCATTCCTAGGGTAAGCTATGGATATAAACAGAGTTGTTATTTACTTGGACAAGAACAACTTCACTCGGAATTTCTGATAAGATCCATGGGGAAACTCCCTCTAAAATGAAATACGAGACACAAAATGTAACCTAAATTTACTAGTTCCACTCTAAGGCTAGACACGGTTTTCTTCTAAAGGCCATTAAGATTCAGTCCATATTTAAAATACCAGACCTGCAATACAGCGAACTGCCGAGCTCCATTCTGACACACTACTGGCTGATTTCTCTGAACTAATTCCTGGCACTTACTCCGTTCACGCCAGCTTTCCTCGTGAGCTGGAGCCACCTTGTGCCCTACAGAGCACCTGCACCCTGCGGTCCCGTCGGGGAGAACTGTATTTACACGCTGGCATTCCGTGCATGAGACAACACTACCTAAAAAATATTTATTAGGATTCTACAGAAATCGTTTCATTTGAGAGTAACTGTTTCAAGTCAGTTAAAAACAAACAAAGTAATAAAGATGTAAATCGCCTGGATGCTGATTATTTTTTCCAATCCAGCCCACCACTGCAATGAGGTTTTAGGAGTTATGCAAGACACTAAATCACTTTGAATACTCATGGGATAATGAGTGGGATAACTATTTTCCAGTTTATTATCTGTTTGTACCTACGATTGAGAATAACAAAGCGGTGACAAGAATCTGAGACCACAAGCTGCTTTGCTGCGTTTTACTTTGCAGTAAAACAGTAAAGCCTCTTTTACGTAAGCATACAGCCTTAACAAAGTTTACAAGTGCTGCAGTTCAGATTTAGTCTCTAGCCATAAAGTTCAAATCCAGCTTTGAAACATGCCCAAAACTCAGTTGAATTTTTTTTTTTGTCTTATTTTAAAATAGGGATCACATGCATTAAATAGATCTGGACATATCTCTAGAGGCTACTGGGGCAAATTCTGACTAGGGGCCAAATCTAACATATTCATGTTTTTTTATTCTAATAGGATCAATATCAAATGTGTTGAGGGTATAAGGCTATTGAACCAATAGATATTTCCTTCTCAAAGCAAAAGTGATTTTCTTTATTCCAAGTGGGGAGGACAGATGTGATCGCACCTTCTAATAAAATTAATACACATCATTCAAACACATGAGATCTGACATTTCTTCTTAAGCCTGAAAGAGTAGGCCATAAAAAAAAAAAATATCAAAAAAAAACCCAAAACCACAAATCCCAACCCCCTGAACTACATAGTTACAACAAAAAGTGTTCTGACCTTTTACCATTCTTCTTCTTCATGCACTCTGACGACAAGTTAGGCATATCATCTTTTGAATTCAGCACTGCAATACATTATACTGCATTTACTCTGAGCACTCTGACATTATCATTATCTTCTTTTGTGCCCGACAGCAACTGCAGCTCCTATAATGCCATTATTGTAATTAAGAACAATCTGAACCATTGACAGCATTGCCTCGTTTGCTCTAGAATCCCCTGTGCATTAGTGTTCTTCTAAACCAATATTTCACTATTAATACTTTGCTACTTTAGAACTGCCTACGGTTAAAAGAAAAAAAATTATTAGGCCTCAGCCTGACTCTATGGCCAAAAAAAAAACTTGTTAAGAAAAAAATAAATGAAAGGCTGTACACTGGCAAACGGTTACGCTTTTCTTTACACACGTTGAAAATGGATTCACACCCTGCCAACCTATTCAGGCTGTTACCCAGGTGAGGAAGCTTACTTTGGTTTCTTCAAAAGGACCACCTGTACAGATACAAAAGAAAACATCTCTTCTCTCACTAAATGTACCCAAAGTACTTCTCTGTCTAAACTCTCCCTTTCATTAATCCAGCTCACAGTTGGATAAGTAGGGCACAGCAATTTAGACATTCTTGCTTGGGAAATTCTGACCTTAACACCCATCCTCGTGGCACACGTGCTCTCTGGGCTGCCTGCACGCCGTCCATCTGTTTGCTGAGTATGACATCTGCCTGTTTTCTGAGCCAGGAACGTGGTCAGCCATAGCCCTATGATCACACAACACCTGAGTCTTTCAGTGTCTGTAATTCCAGGGGAACAATTAACTGTGAGCCAAAGAAGTGCAGGTACAACTGGCAGCACAGCACTGACACACTAACATGCACATCCTAGAAGCCAGGAAAGAAATCCTACGGACAGGCCATGGGAAGCAAGTTAACTTTTTCCCCTGCAGTAAATGAGAAGCTGGAGTAGAAAATCCTAGCAGAAATCCTAAATCCTAGTAGAAAATAAGCCAGCAATCATTACCTGCTAAGGTAAGATAAGGGTTGAAGGCCACCTACTGAACATGGCTGGTAACATGGAGCTTTAGGTATTTTTAGTAGACATGAACACAGAAAGCATTGTATGAAAATTACTAAAGAAATGTGGCCAGTTGCAAAAGCTGGCATCTCCAAAGGATAATGCAAAAAATCATGGATGAAAAATGTTCTCTCATAACTTGGCTTCTCAATCCTGTTTCTAGCATAGTTAGCTTAACTTCACCTGAATTATCTGCTTGTGCACTGCTGCAGCAGCCAAAGCCAAGAGACCAGCACTAATCAGGGCACTTAAAAGTTGACTTTTACAAAGCCAAAGGCAGGTAAAGAGGTTCAAGTACCACATGAGACTTCAGTACTAATACCATTGATGTGGTGATGGACTTTTTCTTCTTGTGAACACACATTCCATTAAAAATTATGAACCCTATGCTAAGAAACATTGAGGAAATTATAATATTTAGAACTCCATTCAGGATTTTTGATTCTTTCAAAGCTTTTGCAGTATGAGATTGAATTTTCATGTCTGGGAAATTACTACTGGTCTGGAGATGAGCAGCTGCTCCTCATTCTACCACACCCTTCAGTCTCTGCTCAGAGCTTTTGAGGGGGACCAGTGGCCACTGACAATTGCTGCACTCCCTCTCCTAACACTCTGACTGAAGTCCCTTTTTCCAAGCAAGATTTCATAGGTTTCACTATGAACAAAGGCTGATCTCACCCATCACTGGGTCAGTGTCACAGACACTCTACAGGAAAGGCAAACAACAGGACCAGTTCTATGCTAAGCAGAAATCAGAGAAGCCAGAAGGACTTAAACATGACTACAACTACCAAGAATGACTCACAAAAATATACATTCCAGGTGTTTTCTTTTGCAAAAATAGTTATCTAAGGAAAAGTAACATGTTGTTAACCGTGGTACACTATGTGCTCCTAATGGAAACATCAATAAGACATCAGAAGGAGAAGTGCAAAGATTAGAATAAAAGCAGTATTGCCATCTCATGACCAATGTGCTCTCTTTAATTTTAAATATCTAAACATATATAATAAGATAAATAATAAGAACATTTCACAGTACCATGTGCAATTATTTTACAGAGACTACTACAAAACTAAAAGGAAAGCAGAACATTTGGGACACTGTAGAGCTTTGTTACTTAACACTGCAATTCTTTAATATTTTGAGTAAGATCGTCGCTTGGTTGAACAGTCTAGAGCCAGGTGCAAGATTTAGGAGAACAGATGGTGGTTAATCTTCCTGATAAAGCTCTGCCAACACAACTGACTCTTGACCAGCCACATCGCTGTTTTTTTCTGGCCCTTGGTTTTCTCGGGCCTGAGCACAGCTTGCCAAGGGGTAGTTGCAGAGTAGGCTAAGGATTCACACAAGGCTGTTGATCTGATTTTGCTTTTGCTCCAAAGCATCTTTTGTTTGTATTTCAGTCTGGTCACCAAAGTGAATTAACTCACTGGTGCATCAATACACACCCAATTCCAACAGGGACAAGGGTATTCAAGCCAAGTAACGTTATCTATTAATAAGTATTAGCACACCAAGAAGAAAATGTATGATGAAACATGTAAAGAGAAAAGCTCCGAGTGCCTTTGCTACCCAGTGCTCCGACTACAGCTACAAACTCAAAAGCATCACAGGAACTACTACAAGCTGGAAAAGGCATACAGAACACACAGAGAGCAAGCTAAGCCTTCAGCCCCACCCCAGCATCTGGAAAAGCTACAAGTGAAAATGTGAAGCGCTGCAAAATATCCTCCCTTCCAGCTCATCCTCTCTCACGCAAAATGGCATCATCACGTGAACTGCTTCCTAGCACAGCACTGACTACACCAAGTGCAGTGTTAACTGTCCTTTCAAGGGTCATCTCCTTTTGGTTTTGGCTGCAGTTTGGCTAATAAAATAGCTTAGCATTAGAGATACAAGTCAACAACAACTGTATTTTAATAGGAACTGGTGTGGGGAGGAAAAGGAAGAGGACAGAAGCAGCAGATGAAAAAGCAACAAAATTTTAGGTACACCTTAACCACTGCCTTTCTAAAGTTTCACTTCACAAAGTTAAGTTGTGCTTCTACAGCTCCTGATTTCACCTTCAGAAACATCAGCATTTTGCTGAAAAGGACTGCAGAACTCAGTGGATTAAATTATTAGGAAGCACTTGATCTCAGATACAGCGAAGTAACAAAATAACTGTACTGTCCTTATCTTAATCTCCGTGAGAAAGGCAGAGAGCATAGTATTAAACTATTTGGTCTGCAGGGAGGGCATTGTTTAATGGTTGTGGAAGGCATTAAAAAAAAAGAAAATTAAAACTAGGATACATCCCAGAGATTCTGTCCAAGAAAAATTTCCAGAAGCACAAACCTGTACTTTCAGGAAGCTGCCTTTAAGATAAAGGGTTTCAGAAGATGTAGAATCCCACAAACAGTAATCAAACCCAGTGGGAACTTTTCTCTTGGTCAGAGTCTTGGTCTCTAGGTCTTCTCTTACCTTCAGGGCAAATTCCTTTAAATGCTACAGGAAACATCAGAGTTCCAAAACTACAGATTCTCCTGACAGGCACACTCACTTCACTGAGGATGAAAATGAGAACTTCGTATTTACTCTCTTCTACATCTTCATTTAACTATATCCACCTTCACACTGCAAACTGGATACATGCTTTCATCAGTCTGATATAAGGAAAAGCATATTTTAAATCTGGAGATGTAAAGAAAAAATTAACACTGAAATAAAGGTACATCAGTCTGAGCTGATCTCTAGCTGTTTGGTTGTTTTGTTTTTTTTTCTTTTCCATGGCTCTGTCCTGTAATCTGGAGGCACTGGAGGCTCTTCAACCATTTGTTCAATGCTGATTTTACTCCACTGCTTTAATCTTTTTTGTCTTTCATCTAGATAAATTGCTATGCATCCAGCCAAATACAGCAGATACTGAAAAGAACTGACAGAGTATGCTGTCACCACACCTTCATCACACCTGGACAGTCAAAGCTACGAGCCTGCTGGGCCAGACCAGTCCACCTTCCCTCAGTTGAGATCCTGAAGCATCAGACACCTGAATCTCCAGATGATCTCCAGGGGTCCCTTCCAACCGTAACTATTCAGCAATTCTGCAACCCAAGCTGTCTCTGGGACAGCACAGTCCACCTGGCAGCTTGTGGCCATCACCCCTTCCCCACAGATGGGGAACAGCTGCAGTGGCAATGGGCTCTGCCAAACCACCAGGCCCCCTCACCCAGGTCTGCTCACAGCACCCCAAACAGCGCAGCAGTGACCACCGTGACCAGGGCAGCACAAGGAGAGGGGGGAGCAGCTGCTGCTGGAGAGAGGAGAGGAAGGGATGGACACAGTCCCACAGGCAGACATCCTCCTTCCCTCCCCCTGCCCTCCAGCCCTGTCCCTCCTCCCAGCCCAGCAGCACCTCAGAGAGCAGCTGCTTTCCACAGCCAGATCCCTTGCTCTGCTTCTCTACTCCCCTTCACCACCTCCCTTCCTTTAACTCATTCGGTGAATATTTACATTGGCCAGTCTCTTCGCGAACGAAGAACCGGGGAAGGTCTTTTACACCTTCCAGCCTGCGCATTGGATTTTTTAGGTGAGACACAGTGTGCGCGGAACTGAGCTCACCCTTTAATCCTGAGGTTCATCTGCCGGGGCCAAGCACGCTTGGACGGTGGCAGCGAGGTCCTCAGGACGTAGATGGATTGCCTTACAGGGCTAACGAGCTCCATCTGCCTGGGGAGGGGCCCCGACCGGGAATCGAACTCGGGTCTCTGCAGTGACAGTGCAGTGTGTTTTCCTCTACACCACCGCGGTGAATATTTAGTTTTAGTCTGTATGAAACCAGACAATGGGCTCAGAGGACGGAGAAACTGCTCAAATGGGAAAAACACAGGAAATAAAAGGTGTACTTGTGTAGCAGCTGACTTGCCCACATAACTTAGGCTGCTTTTGGCATTCACATGCCAAGACAGAGTTCAGTGGCTCTATGCCCTCCTGCAGGTAGTCAGAGAACAACAGAATTCATGGCTGTATTGGGTCAGAACAGAACATCAAAGCCCAGGGTCCTGGTCCCTGGCAGGAATGCCTTCTTTACAACACAAACAGGGAAAAGCAAAACAATAAAATTTGGCATAAACTTCATAACGGCCATGGATTTCAATTTTATAACAGGTATTTTGTGATTTCTGAACATGAAATGTCTGTGATGGCTTACATGATTCCCAAGTGGGCCTCTGCAGACATTGGAATATCTTTCCATCTAAAATCCAGCCAGAGTCACTTCTAGCTTCCCCCGCCCCATCCACTTTTAAAAAATATTTCTAGCATCCAAAACATCCCATAGCAATAAGTTTCAAAAATTAACAATGAATACAGTAAAAAAAAAAAAAAAAAAAAAAAAAATTTAAGTGTCACTTGTATTAGTTCAAAAGCAACTTAACAATCAAGGATGCCCTTGTGGGAAGAGGCAGGAGAGTCTGGCTCTGTGTCCTCTTCATACACATCCCTTTACTGCGTGCATGGGTCCTCCTGCCTCCAGTGAGACACCACCACACCCCTTTGCCCCCTCTCTGGCACAGAGGAGGTCGGCATTGCTGTGCTTTGTGTTAACCTCAACACTGTCAGTGTATTTTCCATATCCTGTTTTACAATCCCATAGGATCTAACCCTTTGCACATGCTAGGGGAGATTCAGCATAAAGCAGGCACTGATATGTTCAGCTATACCATGATGGGATAACTCTGGATACAGACTCAATAACCTGTCTGGCAAAAAGGCTGGTATCTGGGACTCACATGTTTGTTGCACAGGAAACATATGGACCAAGCATAACCGGACTGGGTCCTACATGAATATTTGGTTGAAACAATGAATTTTTTAGAGTAATTTTAGGACTATCTGTGACTTTGAGGTTCAGAAATATTGGCAATATTCTCATATCTTTCTCTAAACTAACCAGAACCAGAGCCCATCAAAAAAGGGTGTGAGGGAGAGCAGAAAGCTCTTGAAACAAAAAAACAAAGAGAAAGTGAACTAGATAAAAATTCTGAATGAGATCATGAGTACTAGCAAAACTGAAATGCCAGGTATAATGTTAAAATGCAGATTACAGGAGGAAAAAGCCAGAAAAATATGCAAGATATACAGCTTTAGGTTGCGAATTATTGCATGCAGGGTCTCTTGGTACTGTGAAGGTACAGTGCCTAGCACAATAAGACCTGACCCTTGATTTAGCCCCATATAAACAGTAATAGATGCACTGACTGGTTCCTGTTCATTGCAGAGAGCAGCATTTGTGGGAAGAGGAGGCAGAGGCAGGAAGGCAAAAGTGGGACAGACCCCAAAGCTATCAAAGGCTGCAAGCAGTTACTCCTCCACCCACACAGACCCGGCACAGCTCGGCTGGACAGATGACAAACGGCTTCAAGCATGTCAGAGCTTCAAGCATGTCAGAGCTGTCACTTACAAATGTGCCCAGGAGCTGCATCTGGAGGGCGATTGCCACTGCAGCCCGAGCAACAGTTGGGTGTCCATGCTGTTCATCTTCACCGACAGAAGTGTTTCAGAGACAATTATCTCCCTTTCTGCCAAGCGATCCCTTCAACGGTCAGGGCAGAGAGGCCTCCCCAGATATCCCCTGACAATTCGGATTCAAAGCATGGAAACAAAAACCCAGTGCTGTCCTCTTTAGTAGTTTCTCCTACTCCCGTGCTCAGAAGGCTCATAGCAACGAAATGACAAACAAAGCAAGTGATCTTCCCTCTATTTTGCTTTTTGCTTTCCACGTTCCTTCCACCTATTTAACAGAACTTGCTCCAAGGCAATAATTATTTCAGTGGTGATGCTAACAGGTTTTGCCCAGCATCAGTTATGCAGCTGTCCATAAGGTGCCTGTGGCAGTACACCAGGGACATGGAAATATGCAACACAGTATACAGGGAAAAGATTATAAGCACATTTCAGTTGCTACACAGTAAGGTTGGCAGTAAAGACCATTTTGTCAGGCAGCAAAAACAGCTGTTCAGCTCCTCAGATGGCACAAAGAGGCCTAGGGTTGATGAACTGATTTGCTGCAGTGAAAGGCAGCAACTCAAAAGTATTGATAATATGACTGGTAATAAAGCCTTACCCGTGCCATTTCCTTCTCACAGAAGACACTAGATGCCATCTTCAAAGCACCACTATGAAATCAGCATTCAGTGGTTCATTTTCACCGTTCACGCTACACATGAGCAAGTACAATGGTAGGACATAGATAAGTTCTTCCAGCTTCGTCTGCATTGTAAACACAGCATCAGATGAGAGCAGAAGATAAGAGAAATCCTGCAAAACTTTTCAAGTAGCCTAGAATCTCTCACATGAGAAACAGAGAGGCACAAAAATCTACTGACAAAACTAGTCATTTGCACTAGGAGTGTGCATTACTCAAAAGGAAGCTGCAGAAACAGGTCCAAAGAAAATTATTCAAATATATCAATTAAAGTTCAGCAGAACACTTCTTGCATACCAAGGAATACACTTCTTTCACAGTAAAATGCCCACAGGAAGACCAAGGCATAATCTCTCTGTCAGTGAGTCATACAGCAAGGTGTTTTACTCACAGATTCCAGAAAGACAAACATTTTACTTAAAATACCTGAAAAGCTTTCATTACCCTACACTTACTATTAATCTTTACCTTGTTGCCATGCTGCGTTTTATGGAATAACATGAAAGTAGGACAATCTAAGAATACAAATTAAGAAATTTAAGGTTATTATCAAAACACACCAGAATCTACAATATTTTACACTGTTAACATGCTCTTCCTGTAGGCATGCAGAGAATACTGCCTACTGTGACCTCACATACCAAAATTAAATCAAAACAAGACACACAACACAAAAAGATGAAATATCGTAAGTGGAAGGTAGCAGAAAATTCATTCCTTCTCCTGCCCATCAACACCAAATAAACTAGGCAGAAGAGCAGTCAAATTGCTGAAATTGATGTCATATCAATTGGAAAACTGATTGAGCCTGTACAATTGCTCTGTACCAGATGCACGGGTCCAAGCTGTGTGTTTCCCATCTGCTCCTATGCAATTTAAGCAATTCTGAACTTCACTCTCCATTCCCAAACGTGTCACAGATTTATTAGCATGTCAGGGGCCAATTCTTTTAGATTCTCCACTAAGGTAAGCTATTAGGGGGAGTGAATTTTCTGGGTCTATAATTGCCAGGCCAGGAAAATTCATGGAGGACAATCACACGTGACCTTACTAAAACCCAACATGAAAAATTCATAAGGTAACACAACCCCCCCAATCTAAAAAACCCCATCAACATTCTGTTCTCTCCTTGCACTTGTTTAAAGATATATATTTAGTCCACAATTCAGACTTCTACAAGGAGCTTACAAAATAATTAATTTGTGGTTTACTTTTGCTAATATGATGAGCTCCACCATGCATCTGAACTCCTGATAGATAAGGACTGGGATCCTTCAGTAGCATATATGGGGTGGCTCAGGCTTTGAATGCTTTTCAGGAATGAAAGGGATGGAACCTTATTAAAAACTACAAATAATTTTTGCATATTGCAATTCAGTTTGTAAACAGGTCATCAAATATTTTAGTATTATCTCACCATTCTCTCATTAGATAAAAAGCAAATTTAATTAACTTCAAACGTATTCAATAATTTGTAATTTTTATTACTTTAAGACAACATACACACCATTTAGGCTGCGGCTGCACGTACTTTCACAGGAAAGACTAAAGTACAATGTTCTCATCCTTGAATTACATCAATGGTGATGAGATATTGTAAATGAAAAACAGACAAAAGCCAACATGACAGATGACAACATAAGCAAGTTTGAGCTCCAAATACTAGATTTTATCAAATATTCTCTAATATTTAATGGCAATGTACTTTCCATATTAACATATGTCTTAGGGTATGACTAAGCCCTGCTTACATCACATGTGATATCTCAAGTAACAGTATCTTGCATTACTCTCTTTGTTTTGGTCAACAATTTGTGCTGTCATACTAGATAATTCATTTCACTTGTCTAGATTACCCTAATCTCTACCTCTGGTGGACTACTTACCATTGCCAAAAACTTTGAAGTTCATAAAGGAAAGGCTAGCTATATATTTTTATATATATTTATACATATGAATTAATGTTATTACAGAAAACCCACTTTATATTGTATTATAAAATACTTTAGTTGTAGCAAAAACTACATAGACTTGACTCTCTTCATAAATAATCTGCATTTTTCTTCATCATAATGTCACTTCAGATCCTAAAGGATTTTCATTTGGTGGAGCATTTTGGCACTGGCTCTAGTGTTGCAATAAATGAAAATATCACTTTGCCAATGGTCAAATTGCCTGTTGATGACAAATTCAACATTCATGTGTAATAATGTATCATCTACAACAGTTAAGTACATACACAGCACTGATAGTACTAAAGTGTAATTAGTATATTCCCTACAAGAGAGAAAACATTCTTACATTATTCAAAACCAATTCTTAGCCCTTGCAGCAAAATACTGGAGTATTTTATTACTGATTTACTGGAGTAAATCAGTAAGTTTCTGTCCTCTGTGTAAAAGCAGAACTTACACTGACTGAAAGACAGGAAAATTTTCAGTTGTCCCTCATTTACCATAAGTACACCAGGGCCCACTGAGTGTCTTGACCTATCACTAAGCTGTGAGACCCAGGTATGGTCCAGAGTTTTTGATTTCAGGTGTGCACCCTGAGCATGGCCTGGCTTAAGATAGAGAAACGAAACAGGAGTGTGTGCAGCAGCCTCCTGGTAGCCCCTACAGGTGTGCAGGTTGGAAAAAATGCCATAGTAGCTCCAGCCAGGCCTTTAACCCAACTGATCAGGAGACTGGGATGACAGAGGTATCTTCTGCATGATCTCGGTTCATCCAAAAGAGCACTTGTTCCACTGCCCACAGATTAAACACAACAACAAATTGGAATAATCAGAACTGCTGCCTTGTGAAGAAATATCAACATAGGTGAGATACAGAACTTACTGGATTTACTCTAGTGGAATATTAAAATGACAAATCATAAGACTAAGTAGGTGAAAAGGGAAATAAATACCCTATGCAGAAAAAAAAAAAAATCCAAACCAGAGCATTATTTCTGAAGTTACTAACAATTCATTTTATTGAGAGACCTTACTAGATTAGAGATCAACATTCACATTAAAACAGGATAGAGAGAGATACCGGACTAAGAAACTGGATTACAGAATATGGAACATTCAGATCCTGATGTTCTGCTAAAAAATGTGAGAAAAGAGTAAAGATGCCATCTAAAAGTACTTCATTCTACTTTACTAAACATGAAGGTCTAAACATGGTCAGTAGAAAAAAAAATATTTTCTTTCCTCAAATACCCATGACTTATACTTGAACATTTTCTAACACATGTGTAAACAGTGAGTAACCACGTGCACTCCTGTGACTGAGACCCATCTCTACAGCAAACCTGCCACAGCTCTACTAAGGCAGTGAAAACCCCAAAGAACAGAGCCCAGATGAACAAGCAATCTGCCCTCCTATATGAAGTTCCTAACTAGGTGACAAGTATATCTAGAGCCCTACAATCTGACAGCAACTTAAGATGAAACCCCTGTGTGTGCGTTACAGCCTGCAAGGAACAAAGTCACTCATTAATAGTTTCCAAACCCATATTTATTTCTAGTGGAGGAAAGATTAAGAAGCATGACAAAGAGAGGCTTCACAGTAAGGTTTTAATCCTCTAGACCCCCAAAAATAAACAAAATAAAAGAGCATACTATCAACCCCACCTCTATATATGCTTCCAGCAGAGAAGTACACAGGGGCAGTGCAAATACATACAATACTTTTTTGTACATCAGCAAATAACAAACTCTTCACAAAGTTAAAAAAACCCCAAACAATTCTCCAAGCCACTGTTATTTTTAAATAGACTTTATAAAATTGGGAAACACAGAAGACAATACTAATGCAGTTTCAAAATTTCTAAAGGGTAAAAAGTGATGAGATAATGAAATTGCAGGTGCACATTTTAGTCAGTAAATTCAATACAGGCATAAAAGTAATGAGAAGAAATATGATCTCACAGAATATATCTTTTTGTAAGATTACGAATTGTGAATAAAAGGAACTTCTGCCTCTAACAGTTTGCTGGTGACTTGTGACTTCAAACATCTGTCACTAAGGAAAACAGCACTTAATAATAAAAAATAGTAATAAAAATAAAATGGACATACCAAATCTGCTACAAATATGCTAACTTAAAGACCTCTACAAATACCTACAGTATGGACTCATTAAGGAAGATTCTTGTTAGTTCAATACTGCCAATGGTCACATATACTCTAACAGAATAATGTAAAAACGTGGATAACTAATAAAGTTTGTCGTTCTTTACTATTTCATCAACTTCTGGGCTATCTACAATGACCAGAAAAAGCCAAATAGCACGAGTGCAACCGTGCAACACGGGCTTTAATTGAAAAGCAAGCCCATGCATCACAGAAAGATGATGTGATAGCTACAGAATGAAGGGCTGTACTCGCTCAAGTTGTATTATCCTTTTCTACAGCACTGGTGCTATTCTGTGCTATTCTGGAAGGCTGTGCCTCCTTGCACTGCCCCTGTGCACATGAAGAGCAAAGGTCTGCTGAGTGTAGTACCTTTCTTTGCACTTGCAAGCAACGAATGTTGCCTGAAAAACTGTTTTGAAGTGGCTGTAACTTCGGCTCTATTTGCATCATATTTAAATTAACTTCAGCTGTGAAAAAGATGGGCCGGCAAGGTTAAATTCCAATTCTCTGTCTCATGGGATTTCAAATAGGCAAATTTAGTCGGGGATGGGCATTAACTCACATGTATGGACAAAGAACAAGACTGCTCCACATACTCCGCGTTCTGCAAAGGTCTGCTGTCGTGAGGCGAAGGTTTTTTTGCTTAGCCCAAGGACAATTTCATTGCAAGCCTCTGAGCAACGATTATGAACACGAAATCACTCGCGTGCATTACGCGTGTTCCTCAGAGCGATGTGTGCCGACCACACCATAGACCAACATTACACGTTAATGAATCACGGAGGATTCGAGCACCAAGTTTCTCGGTGCCTGCACCACAACTGCGGAGGTAAATCCTGCTGAGGAACCAGTCCCGGGCCTTGGGCGGGGAGTGCTCCTTCCCCGGCCGAGCTCCGCGGCTCCCCCGCACACAGACCCCCCGAGCAGCCCCCAAACAGGGATGCCCGGAGCGATCCCGGCACACAGACCTCGGGATCGACTCCCACAGAGACCCCAGGAGCTGCCCCTGCACACAGACCCCGGGACCGATCCCGGGAGCGGCGGGGCCGGGGCGGCTCCTCCCTCGCCGCCTGCCCACCCCACCCCACCCCGCGCGTCCTTCCCCGTCAGCCCCTTCCTCCCGCTCCCCAGAGCTTTTTCCTCTCCCCCTGTCTCCTCCCCCCGTCCTCCGTCCCCCCTCCCA
>NW_020955288.1:268655-370653 GCF_003031625.1 Empidonax traillii | reverse complement strand
CCCGTCCTCCGTCCCCCCTCCCAGCGCCCCCCCTCCCGCCCCCCCATAAAGGTAACTCCCAGGAAACGTGGAAACTGACAATTCTTTCTTACCTTCTTTGGCTTTTTTCCTTCTGGCCAGCGTGCCGCCGAGCTTGCCCAGGAAGGAGTCATCTTTCTTTCTGGACGGGGGGGATTTAGGGGTGGGGGACTTGGGGGAAGAAGGGGACTTCTGCGGGGAGGTTGCCATGCTGGCCCAGCCGCCGCGGGCGCTCGGGGACGGAGCAGACGGGTCCGAGGCCCCGGTGCCGTGGGAGGCTGTTCCCGGCTCTGGAACGGAAGCGGAATTATTTCAAGCATTTGAGGCAGCTCCTGCTCTGCTCTCCCGGCTCTCCCGCTCCTTCCCTCCCTCCCTCCCGCCCGCCCTCCCGCCGGGGAGGGCCCGCTCCCCTCTCACGGCTCCCTGCGGCCCCCGGCTGGTGCGGGGACAGCGCTCCGCTCCCGGGGGCACCCACCGCCTTCTTGGGGAGCCCTGCTGTGCCCTGGGGCACAGGACAGCGCCTCACCCCGTGGTCCATCCTCTGCCCTGGCCCTGCCTTACAGTGGAGCCAGGCACTGACTGGGGCTGAGTGGTCAAATGCCCTGGTGTAGTGGGGTGCTAAAAGTTAGTGTGCCAAGGCTCAGACAGCTCAGTTCGTCCACAACTACTTGTAGGTGAAGGCTCTGAAGGATGGGAGGGTAACAGCTACACCCTGCACCAAGAGAATAATGGTCTGGGTTGGAAGGGACCTTAAAGATCATCTAGTTCCGACACCCTGCCATGGGCAGGGACATCTTCCACTAGGCCAGATTGTTCAAATCCCCATCCAATCTAGTCTTAAGCACTTCCAGGGATGGAGCATCGAGAGCTTCTCTGGACAACCTGTTCCAGTGCCTCACCACCCCCACAGGAAATAATTTTTTCCTAATATCCAATTAAATCTACACTCCTTCAGCTTAAGGCCATTCACCCTTGTCCTATCACTGCCTGCCCTTGCAAAAACTCTCCAGTTCTCCTGTAACACCGATTTAGGTACTGGAAGGCTGCTAGAAGGTCTCTCTAGAGCCTTCTCTTACCCAGGCTGAAAGGCCACAACTCTCTCAGCCTGCCTTCATAGGAGAGGTGCTCTGGCCCTCTGAGCATCTTGATGGCCTCCTCTGGACATGCTCCAACAGGTTCATGCCTTTCTTGTGTTGGGGGCCCCAGATCAGGATACAGAGAGGAACTCATGAAGTAATAAATTGTCACTAAACTGTTTAGTGCAAGTTAGAGTTCAGCCTTACAAAATACACTTCAGTCTTGACCCCATTTTGCAAAGCAGCTCCTCGGCCTGTAGGTTTAGTCTATGTGGTGAGAGTCGGCATCATCACATCCACTTCTACGAAAGAAAACAACTTCTGTAGTCAGACTAGTACAAAAAGCCTGTGGGAAGGAAAGGTGACTTAACACAGTGGATTGTCTATACCAATCCTGCTTTGATTTGCAGATGAGTAGCTTAAGAGAGAAGTATGTTTAAAACAGATAATTTGCTGTGCCTGGTTCAGGAGGCACCCAGGACTGCACCAGCATTAATGTCATCTGGATGCACTGTTTTCACTTACCACTTGATTAACAATTCAGGCAAAAAGCCACACACACTTCATGCAAATATCTAGCTATCCATTAGGCATAGTAAGTGAAATGAAATTACCATGAGGATATTTCTAAATCGGCTAATAATTGTTGTGTTTTTACAAGCCAGTAACATTGGTTAGCTGATGAGGGGTAGACATCAATGCCTATTTGTTGCATGCAGTTAGTATATGCCCTGGGGAAAAACTTTATTCATCCATACTGCCATCAGTTATAAGCAGGAGTGAGCCCAAGCCATTACCACAATCCTTTCCTTACATTTTCTCTCTGGTTCACAGCACCTATTGTGTCTCAGAACTGCTGTCTATAGAGTTTAGGTCTGAATTTCACACATTATTCTCTTTTTACAGAAGTGCTGCTCGCACAGTGCATGGAGATTAACAGTTTTGAATAATTTTTAAGAACATAATAAAAGGTAATTTCAAAAGAAGGAGAAATAAACCACATCAAACCCCTTTTTTATATGCCTATGAATCTGTGGCATTTACGAACAGAGCAATGACCCAAGTAAATCTCCATTTGGAGCCTAATAGATGTCAATATTTTGTAGACATAGCAGAAGAGAGAGCATTTTAGCAAGCACAAGTGTACTTGCCTTTGTACCTCTATGTTTGTGTTAAAGACAGAAAGAACAAGCCAGATACCTCATGAGCAGTAGCAGGTTCTGGGTTGTGCAGTACAGAGTTGACAAACGTTGAAGGGGGATAGGGAGAGGAACTCCAGGCTAGAGGTCTTCCTTTTACCCCTAATCCTGGAGGGGAGCGTCCCCCCCTCCTCCCCACCACGTGGATCCCATGGCCCAGCAGAGACCACAGGACATCTTTGGAAGCATGTTTACTTAAACAACATTAAAAACTTCTGCATTCTTTTATATACTGCAACACAGGGTAGTCAGAATTCAACATGTGTTTGCCAAGTCTCTCACAAAACAGCTGAAAAAACCCAGCATCTTTCCTATTTCACTACATTCAGCTTATGTAAATTAATGATAAATACAGTATTACATATTGAATAGCTTCATGAACTATGGGAGTTTCACATCACAAGAGGAAAAAAGTTAAATGAAATTTACTGTGTTTAAAATCAACTTTATCAGATTTAGAAACAGAAATACAGTGGGCTTTAAGTAATAATGCAAAAGCAGGCAGACAAGTTAATTGTCTTGTTTTGAAAGTTTGGGTTTTTTTAGTGGGTTTCTTTCAGGATTTATTTGTAGTTCTTTGTATATAACATTATTGCAGTGTTTTTCCAATTCTGTTGTTTCTCTTTGAGGATAGTTACAACATTTTTTTCCCCTGAATCTTAAATTTAGAACTGCATATGCTACCTTTTTTTTCCTTTTTTATCTGGGAATATATATGGACGTATGGCCTTAAATTAATATAGCATTCAGCTCCAGATATGCACAACGTGTAAGTTATGGCAGATACAGGAATGAGGTTTTTTCTGCTTTATATTTGACAATTGAATACTTTCACGATCATGCTCCATGATCCCAGCGCAGGACACAGCAGCCAGCAAGCTGCTGTTCAGGCTGGCCCTGCTGCACCTGGCATTTAAAATCCAGAGCAGACCCTGAAAACTCTCACTATGCTCCCTGTCAGCACCTTGTTCATACAGATGAGCCAAACATTTGATCAAATTAATTGTATCCTGATCACATATGTACTTTTGCCAGGCAATAAAAGAATTCTAAATCCTTCCCCCCCCTCCCCCCACTTCAAATAATTCTTATTCACCTTCATAAACAGCTGTTTTTTATTTCTTTTATTACAATACTCAGAACAATCAGGAGCAGAGGTTTACTTTCTGAATGAGATGGAAGAGGCAGGGTAGGTAATATCCCAGCCACGGCCTAGGCTGGTAAGAAAGAGCAGCCAAGCTGGTTAAGTGCAATATCATTCACTTGTCTTACAGTCTCCTAACACTTCTCTCCTTGATGTAACTCTGCTCTAGCCTTTTGGCCATTTGATCATGTAAAGTTAAATGAAGTAGAATATTTAAAATCACTTTATCAACTTACTGCCACTGCTGTGATTGCCTACAGTAACACCCTTCGCTGACTTCAGGAAGAGGAGAACTGGATCAGTGTCTACCCTTTCCACCTTTCTAAGTACTTGCAGTCAGCCTTCTGCTGACTTGCCATCACTGTGTGGCGAACTGCTGAACGTGCCCACCCCACTCTGATAATTAATGGCACAGTAAAGGAGCCCTCTCAGGAAATAAGGTGTTTCCATACCAGTTACTTTGCAGATGATTGATATCTATTTCTTGATTGGGATTTTCCCGAGGGTGCCCCACAATACCTGGAGACAAGAGCTCCTGCACGAGTCCATGAAGAAGACATGTCAGGCATCCAGTCCCTCCGGAGTGGTGAGGCAACGCTGTGGGCAATGCTGGCACCCCAGGAGGCTAGGAAGCAGGAGCTGCCTCCAGCCCTGCCCTGCCAGAAAGAGGTTTTAATTTCACCAGCCCCACTCGTCTTCATGTGGCTGTGGGCAGTGGCCATCTCTGCACAGTGCTGGGAGAGGCAGCATGGGGAGCAGGCTCACACTTGAGGATAAATTTGTTTACTGCTCACAAACCGAATTTAAAATTGAGCATGTACTCATGCTTGAATTCAAAACAGAGCTATGCTTTCTACTCAACTTCTAACTTTTCAGATAAGAATCTTGTCTTTAAGTAATACAAAAAACCCCACATAGTTTCATAAGTAACAGAGTATTTCCAACCAGATTCTTAAAAAGTACAGTGTATTTTTTGTTGTAAATCAAGGAGCAAAAAAGTCAGACTTAAGATGTGATGAGGAAAAAGTACATGAAAGACAAAAGATAACATGTTACATACAGTCACAGAGATTAATAATTTGAAAGTTTCAATGGAAAGAAAGTAGGTTTTAAGCTTTTTGGTAAAATAAGAACATCATCTTGGTATTTAATTCTTCTGGTAGCATGTTGTTTGATCAATCAGTTATTTATAAAAACTTGGGTAAGTTTACTTGCACTTACAACTGGCCTTCTTGAGATAGTTTTAGAAAAAAAATATTACAACCTTTTTCATAATAAGCTGTACTTGTGCCCTTCACTTGGGCCTGTAATTTTGTACAGCTGTGTTATATGAATATTCCAGGAAACACACTGCTGGTGTGCAGGGCCATCAGGTTTCTTTTTGTAGTTCTTTAGAAGCAACAAGAAGAAACCACAATTTGTTCATAAATATCAAGCAAAGAGATTTAGGTGAAATCCAGCAAATACCTTCCTTGCTCATCACAAAATATTTGCCAGGATTGCACTGGGCTAAAAAAGCAGAAGTTTCAAAGCACGAAACCTCTAGGTTGGTTTCCTGTGCCCAGAGAAACCCAGTCAAATACTCTAAAGATCAGTGAAGTGTCCCTTCACCTTGGGGCAAATGGCTTGGTCTAGATTCAAATAGTAATTTACAAAATTCTTTTCTCAAACTTCTTATAGAATCACAGAATTGTTTAGTTTCAAAAAGACCTTTAAGATCATCAAGTCCAATCATTAACCCAGCACTGCCACGTCCACCACTAAATCGTGTCCCTAAGCACCAACTGTGATTCTTTAGAGCCCTGATCTTTGGAAGAGGGGACAAGGAGGGTGTGTGCGCTGAGATTAGGAGAGGCTCAGTAATTTCTGTGAGTAATTTCTGTGAAGCATTTCTATCCTGCTCCTCAGCCAGAAAAGTCCTCCAACTATTGACCAGCTGGCTGAGAAGCCAGTGTGTCTGCAAGTCTTTCAACATGGATAAGTGTTTGATGTATTACTTCCAGTAAACCCAGCAGGCAGGTTAATTCCTCTGCAGTCCTGAGAACTTACATGTAGTATTACAAGAGAAGTCACCACCTCTGAGACACACAAGATGGAAAGGAGAAGGAAAAATTCTGTTCAAAGATGCCAGAAATTACCTTGACCTCTGAAGAGAAGCAGCTGTCCATCCGCCCTCTGAGGAGGAGAGAACTATCAAACAGTTCAGAGTCATTAAGCAGAGGACAATGGTGCTGGCACTAACATAAGCCCAAATCTTGCCTATCCACTTCTCTCCTTTGAGCAGCACATTGTCTTGCTCTGTTAGGGCCTCTCCCACTGGTAGAAAATAACAAAATGAGATGACCTGGTAGAGGTAAAATTAGTGGAATTCGAAAAATTACAGTTAAGGTTTTCATCACCATTTGATCCATTCAGAGACACTTTCCTTTCAAGTCTGCAAGGAGCTGTTATAGTTTTTATATTATTATATAATTCATATAATTGCCTAAGGAAATTAGCTGGTGAATTCCTATGTAACATGTGTGGAAGTTGTTAATCTCGTGGGGTTTGTAAACTCGTGTTAAAGATACAATTGAATGCCCACTAACTTGTGTAAGACTGTCATTATTTATAAACTACAAAATTAACCTGTGCATTTCAAGAAAGTGCAATTTACTTACCAGTAGATGGAATTAAGAAACTGATATAATTTTTTACCTATTATCTTTCCTCATCACACATTATTACACTGCGTGGAGAGAAATTGCTATGGAAATGATTTTGAGACTTCAAAGAGTGAGATAGAATTTTATTTTTTCAAATAGAAAATTGCTCACATCCAGCCCATTTAGACACATTCAATATATTCCAGCACACCACATCATACCCCAAAATGACAGTGCCAAGAACTTAAAAATGAACAAATCTACTATAAATTAGTGAGCCAATTCACAGAAAAGACTGAGCAGCAAGAAAACTCATAACCAAACCAGTGTTTAAATACAGTTCTAATACAAGCCAACCATATCAAATTGACCTGTGAACAGTGCACATAGCTTCCCTTTTTTTTACCTCCTTCTCTACTCTCACAATACACAAAGACCTGCTTTAAATGACTTAATTAAGAGTCTATTATTTTCTAAATCACTTGCACAGTTTATTTTTGGTTCTAACCTTGTGAGGTACTTAATATCAGGCAGGGTTACAGTGGCCTGACAGGTTTTTCCACCCAAGAACAGACACGTGTTTTTGGGTGCAGCAAGTATTACAACCACATGACATTCAGAAAAAGTATTTTTTTAGCAAGAATATTTTTGAAGTCCCTAAAGTGCTGATGGCTTCTCAGCTTCTGTTGTCTCTAATACTATCAGCAATGCAAAACTTTGGAGCTAAAGGGAAAGCACCCTTTTGTATTTGGTTTTATAGTGGAACAGGTATCTCCTGTAAACTGAAATCTCACTTTTTAAAATACCTTGAAAATACTTTGAATCTCTGTTTTTCTTCAGAAAGCTGTGATAAATGTTCTAGACTGTCTTGTTCTATGGGATTACATGAGGCTTCTAGCAACAGTGATGAAACCCAGAAACTTTCTCTACATAACTGAAAAACCCAGCAGATCTCAACAGAGAAAACTAAAATATTTATTGCTGCTCTGCCTCTCCTACTTTGTGTCAATCTTGAGTAATAGACTTAGTTTAAAAAAATCAATCACTGCAACTCATCTCAATAAAGATGTCATCTGAAGAACAGGTATGCTTAGCCTATGAATGACAGGGAAAAAAAAGATGGTAATTTTGGAACACATTTAAGGATTCTCCTCTGTCTTTCCACTGTGAAGGAAGACAAACGGTACTTTTAAAGCCCTGCCTGCTATGTTTTTAGAGTATCCCTTCAAGTTATAGTAACTCAACCTTGTTTAAAATCCTAATTCATATTTTCTTGTTAATTATTTACCAAATTGATAAGTCTACTCTGCAATGCACAGCTTTTCCTATACGCAGCTGTTAGAAATACACATTTTTCAACCAAAATCAGAGACAACATCCAAACTGTAAAATGTAATCAGGCACTTATCCTCTTTAAACAGTCAAATAAATAAGAATACCTAAATAGTGCAGAACAACAGCATAGTTCTTGCACCAACAGAGGTATATTATTTATCTGTGGCCAATAGTAAGAACTTGCTTTTATATTTAGAATGGGTATTTCAAATTTCTTTAATACAGCAAAAAAAACCCTGAAGGTAATTAATAAGTTATTGCGACAGAATCCAGTGTGTCTGTTACCCTACAAGTACCTACCAAGTGGTTTTTTAGTTTAAACCTTTTGTGACAGGAAGGCTTCTCGCTTTGGCTGTACCGCAGGCAAATGCTGCACATCAGCACCATTCATGAAATAATGAGAACATCAAATCTTCTCAGAGCATGAGGTAAAATCACATTCAAAAATAAACAGTCTTTCAGTTTCTCTTTCCTGTTTTTTTTCTGTTTTCAGTTTGAAAATCTAGTGCATCATACATACAGTTGGGAATATTACCAATCTTAAATTGCAGAATTACCTCAGATTTAAGAAAGTACTTAAATTAGGAGAACTTCTGCAACATCTGTTTTGCCAGTATCTACAAATGCATGTACAAAAAAGATAGCAGATAGTTCCTTTAAGCTAAAAATATGCATATATTCTTAAGCAGGAAGACAAATGTAGTTTAAATACAGCCACAATATTTTCTATCAAATGTTGATATTACAAACTCAACATTTTTTGCAGTCCTTTTCAGGAATTATTCTCAGGGAGATCTTTAACTGCTATACCACTCATTGCACCCTATGGTACAACTTGTGATAGGTTTTATCAAGCAACTGTAAAAAGTCTACCATAGTAAAGGTTACCCTATAAATATCAATTGGGTCTGGATTACTATTTTTGAATGATCTTTTAGTGTGTTTTAAAGACCTTAATCTCTGACATACAGAAACTTTCTTGAGCATGTAACAGCTTTAAGGGTAGTCACTCCGTTGATAATCCCTTACCATTTTACAAAATGTAGGGATTTAATATCACTTTAACTTCTTGTTCAAAAATACACAGTGCAATAAAACTTACAAATACCTGAAAAATTAATTTCTGACACTGTATTTACAGTAGTTTTAGTGAGTGCTTATATGTAGTCATTAGTCAAATGACTCTTCCTCCACCAGAAATAAAAACTAATCCTATTTTTATATGAGATGCTTGTTTTCTGACTTTTGCATAGTTGACCATGGCTTGGCTGTGCCAAAATATTAACAAAAGCACATACAGATTCAGACAAACAGATGGACAGTAATGCTGTCTCAAAAATACGAAGTGATGTCATCATGTTCCTCAGAAACTCTACTGTCAGTATTAAAATAAAATTCCAAGAGAATAATAGAGCTCTGATTTCCCTTTCACAGACCCTGATGCCCATCAGTCAGACAAATTCAGTCCAATTCTGTATTCCAGTGATCCTTTTGAGCTGCCAGTGAAACGACTCACTCCAGTATGAGTAAAAGAAGTGCTTAGAAGCTTTTGATAACAAAACATGTTTCCCAAATAAGCTGATTTTAAATTTTAATTCCTTCACTTTTCAGAAGACTGTATTTCCATGATTGGGAATATTGCTGAAATGATGTTTATTTGCATGTGGCTGTTTAAATCCTGCTCAGCTGGTAGCCTCTGGATAATATAAGACTTTCAAAGTGCTGGTCTTCTGCTTTTTCTTTCACTCTCTGCTCCTCTAAGGTACACACAAGTTTGTCTCTTTCTTCCACCACTTTCATCATCTCAATAAAAATTTCATCCTCCTCATTCAGATCCTCCTCATCTTTAAGGCTGTCTAGAAGATCACAAAAAAGTGATTAAAATCCAGATCACTGTTTGCATTTTAACTGTTAGAGCACAGCTTGAATTAACATTATAGTTAATGACAAATGAAGTCAATAGCAGTTAGTACTTTTCAAGTTATAGTTGAGGGAAATTTTCTACTGCATTTGGGCCATTTGAAGTTGACCATTAAGGCTCCTAATGCCTAGAGTAGACTTTTTAACAAAATTTGGACTGGAAGGCATAGGAAAAGCACTGCTTGTTTATAAAAACAATTAAGATGGAGTTTAAATTTAGTTTATAAGGTAAAAAGCCCAAAATGAAACATAGTGCTAGTAAGAAAATAGGAAATATTTTTCAGAAAATGTATTGAAAACTGCCTTCACTTACAATTCACATGCCTAAACACAACAGGATATTTTGGAGTATTCAGTGCTCTGGAACCCCTCTTGTCCCTTGATTCCTCCTACCCATGCTCATTTCTCAAAGACCAAATGAAAGGACAAGCCCAAACTTTAATTCCAAGTACCTAAAAGCAGTTCCAAAACGCTGTGGCAGTCATCGATGCTACACAAAAGATAACTCTATATTTAGGTGGCTGAAGAAGCTACTTTCCACTGCCCATCATCGCATGGTAGCTGGACATTAATGCCTGGAGAGCACAATTAGCATAATTACACGTGCAGTGCTTCTCATCCAGTTCAGTGCAGAGCTAGGCGGGTCAGCTCAGCTTTCTTCACTAGGAGTCAGATGAGAAGATCTCACAAGACACATTTTGCTGGCTGAGCTGCACTCGCTGAGAGCACAGGAGCCTCAGCCATCCTGGTGCTTTCTGGAGCAAACAGGGATGCACACAGGCATGGTCTGTCACTGCGGACTGGAGAACACTGTCCCCTTGGACTTACCATCAATGGCCATTTTCTCCCTCAGCTTTTGTTCCAACCTGCTTTGGTGGTCCTCCAGTTCTAGCTCTTGGGCTCTAGATACAGCAAAAAGTATGTTAAAGAATAAGCTTTATTTCAATAAAGACATATATGTTGTTTCAACCAAGAGATTCTGTGTTCTATTTATCCTGTGCTTTCTCCTCATGGGCAGTGAGGGCTAAAAGGTTTGCCTATGCCAACATCTCCACAGCAGAAGTACCACAACCACCTTTTGCAATATGTATCAGATTCAGCTCCCTCATACAGTGCAACACTCAAGGTTTTTAACCATCTGTGCTTTGTTGGTGGCACCCACAGTGTAACTCCAGATAGGGATGAACACTCCCACACACGAAGGGCCCTGCCAGGCCCTCTGCACAGGAACAGGTCCTGAGGGAAAGGAATTAACACGTGTACACATCCAGACAACAACTTTTTGTGTCCTGGGGTGGTAAAAGCTGGCTGCTTTTGGGGTTTTTCACTCCACTTTGCAGGCAGTGTGGGCAGGAAGCATTGCTACCAAAACACCCAATGGCAATTGAAGGGGCAAGAAGAGGTTTGGCCCCTGGCAGCATCAGCACAGATGGGGAAAAGCTGATAAATAGCAATGAGCAGCCCACACTGGTGTGAAATCCAGGGCTGAGCAATGACTGCTGCAGCTCTCATTGCCTTCCCACATTGCCCACAAATACTGGAGAAAATAGCTGAGAGTCACCTCCGCCTGTCTCTTGGGTGTGTTTCTAAGAGGGCGAGGTGAGGGAGCTACAGCAAATATTGTTTCCATCAACCACAACTGTGGCATCTGAGGTGGGATTTATCTGCTTGTTTTGCTGCTGTAGTGAATTCCTAGATCTTTTTCCCTATACCCAGTAAAAACTGAGATTAAGTTGTCAGACTACTTTTCTTCCACAGGAGAAAGTACCCCAGTGTTAGACCCACACAATATAAAGGCATCGATATGCGTTGTTGGTTCAGAGCATTATATAGCACTGAAATAATTGCACCACTACAAGGGGGAAGGATGAGGAGGGCTCAACTACAAATCTGTGTTCAAAACAGATTGTAGCTACTCTGGATATGTTTATTCCACAACTGTCTCAAACTGCAGCACACAGCAAAGTGTTCAGGTGTTTTGTGAGTACACTTTTACCCCTCTCCCCTCCCCATCTTTAATACTAATGCTTGTCTTTACTTACATAATCAGGAGCTCAGACTCATAACGCATTAACTTATTCTTCTCCAGGACCAGCTCAAACCATTCATGTAGCATCTGAGTTTCATCCTTTGTGCCTGGATCTGTATAAAATAGGAGATTTTAGTGTGCATTACCAGCTTTCTTTCCCATGCTTTTGCCAATTAAGTTCCCTTTCAATAGTCCTGTGTAAGCCAATGTAAGCTCAAATGGAGATGGTTTTACTGTATGCAACGTACATCAATAATGACTGGATACAACAGGTACAACAGTTTTGTCTACCTTTGGTTGAATGTTGTGGCTTATTACAGATAAAGATGCACTAGATTATAGAACACTTCTGGTTTAAAGCTTTTCCTTTCTAATAATTATATAGACTTTCTTTTTATGGGCACTTTGTCTTTCTCTTAGTTCTGCCTTTGATAAGATAGTTTCTCTGTTGAAGCTGGACTTCAGAGCTGAACTATATATCTAAGTGGATATTCCACATCCCATTAATACAATCAAACTTCAGGATGCACATGCTGGCAAGTATCAACTTAGTCCCTGCTTCCAGTGGACGTCAGGAAATTTCCATTCACTTGTCAATAGGCCTCTAAATCTGCATCTGCTTTGACTGACAAATCTATGATTATTGGGTGATTTTGAAACACTTTGGGCCAGGGCATCACTGATAGACACTATAAAGACACAAAACACAAGATGGTCTCTCCAGAGCTTGACTCTGCCTTGCAGAGGAGCACAGAGGATGGATCTCTCTCACCAGGTGAGGGCCTTTACTACTCCTAAAATACCACTCTTTGGCAGTGAAGAACCCCTGGGAGTTTTCAGAAGGCAAGTCAGAACACATATGTATTTCTTATCCTCACTGCCCTTTTTAACATCCTCATCACTTCACAATTTCCACTCATTTTCTCCACAAAGAAAAACCATCCCATCATCTTAGATGCAGAATTACAGCAACAGTGATGGCACTGTTAACACACCTCCCACATCTGCTTTGCACATCCACTGCCTGATGCCACAAAACAGTGATCACTTGTAGGAAGAAAATACCTTATAGTAGTCCAGGTTGAGGCAACAATTTAGGTGACACACTGGCACCTTCAGAGGCATAAAACCAACAGCCAGCCTGTGATCCTGCCCCAACATATGGTATTTACAGACCTCACTACACGTTAGAGGCAGAGACAGTGAGACCTGGGACAAAGCAAAAGGAGGTGCCACCAGTGGGCAGGGGAACACCAGGTCTCTGGCTCCTCAGCCCTTATACCACACTGCTGGATAAACAAGCATAAAATCCCCATAATCCAGCCTGTCTGTTTCCTGGTGGTGGGAAACTTATGTGATTTATCCTTTAAGAGGACTGCACCTTTATTTCAGATGACTGAGAGCATTGAAATTTAAACCCAAAGGTGTCAGGTTCAAGCTCCAGAGACACCAATTACAAGAGCATAATTAAACTAGGTTACCAAGGGGAGAGACAGCCAGAGTCCTGGAAAGTTCAGCAGTGTTTCTGATGCCTTTCTGTCACAGCTTTGAAATGTGCTTTGTTCTTGGCCCTAGGAATTGCCCTCTTGTCTCTACGGCTTCAGCTGTCCCTCACTTTATGTCAAAGCCAGAGAGCAGCAGTTTGAAGCCCAGCTTCTTTGGGCAGTAACGATCTCCACCCAGTGCAGCCCAGTCTTCCCAAGCATGAGGGAAACTGTTGGGTGACCATCTGTGTGCTTTCACCAGCCACCATTATCCCAGGAAACACAGGTCACTTCCTGTCAGTGTCAGAGGAATGACAAGGACAAGAGTCACGGTGTCTTGGGTGCTGTTCTGCAGTTTCCCATCAGGACTTGACCCCAACTGGAAATCACCATGAAACAGGAGGATAAACAGCAGGAGAGGACAGAGCAATCTTACTTCAATTTCTCCCTGATTACATTAAAATTTGGCAGCAATAGATGTTTTCCTGTGGGATCTTCCAGATCAGCAAGTGGTGATAAAAAGTGTCTTCTGAGTGACTGATGGAGCGGTCCTTGCTGGAACGTGCCAGTTTCTCACAGATCCAATGCAGGATACAGCACTAGCTAAAAGAGCCTTAGGTCTTTGTATGCCACCATAAGAGGTTATCATCAAAATTTGGTCTATTTTACTGTCAGTAAAAACATTGCAATTGCAGGTACCTATAAGTCCTGCACAGACACAGAGGGTTACTAGATCCTTTTTGTTTTCTTATTTAGGCAAAAATATATTCCTCCTTTTAACTTTTCCACCTTATACTTTAAAATCTCTGTATCTCTAATAAAACACTGTGTATTGTGGGTTGACTGAGGTAAGTAAAGAAAATGCACTTTGCAAAAAAACACTCGTTTTAGCAAAATCCTCAGTGCAAGCTGAAATAAAAAGTCCTATTTTTTTCCCATCTCCTCCATCCCACAGAACGCCCCCTAAGTGTTCCCAATGGCATTTTACCCCTGAGCTTTTCAAATGTTTGTTACCAACATTGCTAATAGTTATTATTTAAGTGGGATGGAGAGCTTGATGCTTTCCAAGGGCAGGGCAAGCCAATGAAGTATTTTGTATAACACAATCTTAAACGTTAGATGGAAAACAATTTGTGAGCGTATTTTGTGAGCCAAGTTGGCTTTTCCTTACAGCATTGCTAAAGTAAACCTTTACTCCTGGTTTACCAAGTCTCCTCTAACTGAGATCCATTTGAAAGTCATTCTTGTAATGACATCATGAGTATTTCTATTTCCATCCCTTTTGAGAGAATGACAGGCTGCAGAGGAGTATTTACTGAACACTGTTCTCAAAACCTGAACCTTCTCCACACAGTCATCACACAGTAAAGGGGGCTTGGCCAGTTTGCACCCTTCTAGAAACATTTAAACCTCATATTCCCTATTCCTACAGGTTTTCCACTGATTTCTTTTGACTCCACTGAAAATTCCAAGAAACCCTGGATATGCTCCTTATGAAATAAAAAACTAGCTACGCCATCTGCAAATATTTGTTCACCTTCCAAAACATGGAGAGCTCTCCTAACATTCTCTCAAAGTAGATTTTCTTCTTTACCATCATTCTTTGTGATTTATTTAGTCAACTGATCCATTATGCTAATTTCAGTGGAAAACATGTTTCGAGGTTTTATTTCTGTGTTTTCTTGTAGGCAGAAGATCTCCATAAGCCTCCACAAATGTCAGTGGAAAACAATGAAACGGTACATCAGTGATTTATTATTTGGTATTTTGAACCAGAATAAAGGGAATAATGAGCATGAAAAATTATTCATAGGACTGATATTATTTCTTTTTTCTTTTTTTTTTTTTAACCTTTTTTTTTTTTAAATGCATGAATTGTTGTCACTACAATTAGAAGATCATCAAAACCTCATTTTGCTCATCAGTCTTCACGGCAGTTGTTTCGCACCCACGCATGTTCTCTTCTAATTCAGTTGTGGAGCTAATGAATAACTCCCCCTAACAAAGGGGCCATTCATCCCGGGCTCACAGAATTATTAGAGGAGAGTTGCGTAAATGTCACTGAAGACTAGTGTTTGCAGGCCTGCCTCTAAATTTGGTTATTCACAACCTTTGCAGCTCAATATTATTGCTGAACTGTGATCGTTTTCTAATTACCTTAATAATACCTATTAAATCACTTCAATTGCATAAGCGCAGACCTGCTTAAGTACAACTTAACCTAATAAACACTGGTCATTCATTAAACAATAATGCTTGTTATTTTTAAGAAGGTTGAACAGAATATTAAACTCACCAATTCCTGCATCATTACACATATTCTATTACAAATAACAAAGCACTCACATTTTGTTTGGGAAACTTATGGCTTCATGTTTTTGCACCAGGAGAGTTATTGAGAAACAGTAACATCCTACGTTTCAGTATCTGCCCTATTTGTAACTGGCCACCTACACACAAACAATCAACAGGGAGAAAAAAAAATAGTACTTTCACCTTAATGAGGGCAATCCAATTACTAAGGACGGTAAGAGAATGAGAAGCATCGATCTCTTGGCAGACAGCCTTCTTTAGGAAATGCGATTGTCAAAACAGCAAAAACAAGAGGTGGCTTTAGGCCACTTATCCTGGTATTCGGTGTCTATCCCAAGAGTTAGAACCTTCTTTTCCCTCTATATTTTTGAGGTTTCCAAAAAACAACCACCTTTACACAACTCAGCTGAAAAAAGCTAATGTTCTGAATCCTCAAAGCCTTTTAAGCAGACTTTCTCACAGGCAGTAAGGTAGGTAGAGTTTGATAGAAAGTTATGTTTTCATTTTAAAAAAAAATACTAACCTTTTAAACAACATTTGAATAGGCTGAGACTATCAATTCTAGGAAATTAGTAAATAAATAAAAAAGACTGGGTAAATGCTCTCTTGCTGAACTGATTAGTTCAGTGTCAGAATACGGGCGATAGCTGCTATGAAATAAGGCATTAAAAAGGCCAGAATGTAAGGATTGGGCTGGGTTGCCTGGCTAAGACAACAACAAGATTAAGTGCCAAAACATATGTAGGTTTTCCGTGTTGTGCAACTGCCTGTCATGAAAGTACAAGGTTCAGTTTTCTAAAACAGAGGTAAATAAAGACACCTTTGCACTCAGGTTGTCAGCTCACCAGAGCATAGAACCACAGCCCCCTCTGAAGTTCCATACAGGCATATGTAGTCACACCCTCATTTTGAGCCTGGCAGGAGCCCCCAGATGTCCCTTCCCTCTCCGAAAAGTCTCCCCAGCTTCACCCCACGTGTGCTGAGGAGCAGTGGCAAGGCTAGGCCAGTGGCAGGACACTGCAGCCCTGGGTGCTTGGGGCTGTCGGCTCAGCCGAGGGAAAACCTTGCCTCTGGCTGAGGCCAGGATGACGTCCCTGTTATCTTCTGCCCATGGAGGGAAAAACTGCACTGTTAAGGTCTCTGTGCCTGCACGCTGCTGTTGCTATAGCTTGGCCACTGGCTCTAATCATATTAATGGCATTTCACACTCCAAGAGAAGTCATTAAGGACTCTGTTACTAGGCACGGGCTGCTGCTGGCTTGGTAACTGAGATACAGCTCCTGGAAACCTCAATGGTTCCCTATAAAAGATGAAATTAAGCTCAGGATGGGATTTAAAAAAAAAAAAGGGGCATGTTGGGCAATAGGGCAAAATGTAGATTAAGGTTCAATAGCAAGGTAAATAATTCCAAATCCGTGATAACCAACCAACAAAAAATTTACATCATTCAATGTAAAGATGCGTGAGCTAACAGAGCTAAAAGAAGGAGGTTAAACAATTATTTTTGTCCTTCCAGTTATTGTTTCTTTTCACACCAAATTATTTCATGATAATCATTAAATCCGTCTACTTTGAAACAGGTTAAAAAACCACCACCAAACAAAAAACAACTGCTCTGTGTACCTGCTTCTCCTCTTAGTTCTCTCTCCAGTTTGACACCAGAAATCTCCAGAGCTCTTTGTCTTTCCTCCAACTCTTCTAGTTGGCGTTGGACTGCCTGCAAAATTGTAATGATATAAAAGCTACAGACATAACTTCAAGATTCAGAGACAAAAGATGGTCTCAGTGGTTAGAGAAACAGCTTGAAAAGGTCTCAGAGGAGTCCTAGCTCTTGCCAACTCATTGAGTGTACCAGGCGCCTAAGCAATTTAATAATTCCACTAGGTATCTATGGCATTTTTATGTGGGTAAGTATCATAGGTACGAGAAGAACCTCAGTTTTTTTGAGCTTTAGCTCTCCCATTGTTAATCAGAGATGATAGAGATTTACACCCTGTTTCACAGAGTGTAAAAAGTCAATACCTTACATATTCAGAGACACATTTTCTGTGATGTTACATGAATAAAGCTCATATAAATATTGAAGGTTTACAGCTAGAAAGCTCTGCTAGCTATTTTGATGTCCACAGGTTTTTGTTGTTTGTTTTACTTTCATATTTCACAAATTTTTCACCTAGAAAGAAAAGGGTCTAATAGCTAAGAAGTGATAATTTAGTGGCACTTCAGGAAGGACTTCTACATTCATTGTCCATCCCTTTTTAAATAAGATTTTTCAGAGACATCGTGGGGCTAATAGGCATAAAACACCTGAAAAGATTGAAATGTCAAAGACGGATGTTAAGCAGTTCCCATTTCAGGCTGTGTTAGGGCATGCGAAACCAGATCCTCAACAACAGCCTAACAAACACGTGAGATGATTCAAAAAGTCTGGACTTAGCAGTAAAAGTAAGAGAAGGCATGTATGCATCTAATTTTACCTTAAAATAATTTACAATTCTCAGATAAAAACTAGCTGCAACATAGTTGCTCCTATTTTGTATTAAAATACATCCGAGATCACACTGTGCAGAAGCGCATTCATACATCTTAAATTCTAACTGGAAATAACATCACATCAGTAGAGTCCAGAGCTTTCCCAGCATTTTCTGAAGAGCAAGGCCTGTACAAAATGAAGTGACTTTCCATCATTAAGAAAGAAAGTGGTTCACTTTCATTGTCATGGCAGAGGGAGAAGAAAAGCCATTGCTGTATTTTTGTATCCTCCTGCTGTATATAAAGGTAGTAGCTGAGTTTCTTCAATTCTATGGGGTTGATATTATTTCCCCTTCTCTTTTCAGTGCATTCTCCTCTCATTGCCAGTCACCATTCCCTATTGTTCTTCATATACAATTACAAAATTAGGATGATCTGGGGCGCACATGCATTTGTCACACAGAGAGAGATGCAGGGCCCTGCCACATCCACCCTTTCCTGCTCCTGATGGTTGGGGGAACTTCAGCACAGAAGGCAGTGAGCAGCAGTGAGGATGAGGGGAGCTGCAGAGCCCACTTTGGGTACTGCCATCTTCACTAGTCACTCTTGAGAGACAAAGGGGGCATCTGCAAGCTACATTTTCACCTGTGCTTTGTGAAGCCTCTTCAGCTCCTCTTGTTTAATCAACTGCTTTGTCTCCTTCTCCAGCTTCCTTCTCCTTCTGAGAGCTCTTTTTGCCTATAAAAGAGAGAGACAGAGAGAGAGAAAAAAAAAGGTAATCAAAGCATAAGTACACCAATTACAGGTTTCCTCAAACCTTTCCCAGAATCACAGAGCCGCTGAAGTTGTGACAAACCTCTGGAGACCATCTAACCTGATCCCCTGCCCAAAGTGGGTGAGCTACTGCAGGATGCTTGGGGCAACCTCACCAAAATGAAACAAATATTTACATGCATTTGCTTACATTGACTTTAAATCATTACAAGCTCTTAATGCAATCCTGAGTGTGAGCTGTGCCTATCAATAAAAAATGTTTGAATCACAGAGCTGACTGTATACAACATCCCACTAGACATGGCCAGGCACCAGTTTGAGGAAATTCAAACTCATTTCTACTGCTGCAGCTGCTAAGCAGAAAAATCCACTTTGGATCTCCTGTAACACAGTAAGAGAGACATAGCTGAAACAGCCAGCTATCATGGGACACTACCTGAAGCCCTATGAAACCTTCCCCAATGCCATTTCTCTACTGCATTACAGAGGTGCCTTTCCCCAGGCACCTGTTGCTGCTGCCAGGAGATCTGGGCAGCAAATGCTTCAGGGCTGGTTAGGGAATCGCCTGCCATTGCTCTGTCTTGCCTTTGACCCAAGCTAACCTGAAGTGCTTCAAGGCTGTGTTGTTCCCATTTTGGAGGAGACGGAATATATGAGCACAGCAGATAAGACAATTAAATAATTAACCGGTCAAGATGCCACTAAAATTTTTCCCACCGAGTTTTGCCAGGTACAAGTGGTGGCACCGACAAAATAGCAGCCAGAACTGGTAGGAAGCAGCTGAATGAAACATGCTGACTGGGGTATGTGCATCAAAACTGAATTGCTGCTAGTGTCTGTGTGTGACAGCTGCTTGTTCACTCCATTTCTGGCAGCTGCCCGGGAGCGCTGCCTTCTCCCTGCCTGGTCCTGCCCTCCCTGGACTGCCTGGACTGTCGGAGGTTGCTTCCATCCAGGTGGCTCTCGTGTTTCACTTCTTTTCTCTGTTTTGTTTAAACCTTATTTAATTCACCGTAACATTATCCGGCTATAGATTGTCCTTCCTGTTACAGGAAAGATGAGAGAAGAATTCTGACATATCAGTGCATCCTGACACAGAGCCACTGGTGACAAGTGCTGCCACACATTGCTGTGCTTTTTCCTCATGGCATTTCAGTTCATCCGGAGCTGCTCAACTAGGTTTCTGTTCAAAGTCTCACTTGAGCTCAGCTGATTTTTCCTGTGTACTGTACTTGGTTTTCCTTCCTCCTCAACCCCTCCTCCCTCCCCGCCAAAAGAATACAAATCCAAAGGCCACCTCATACTGTTAATTCCACTCACAGATATCTTCCACAGTAAAGAGGTAAACACATTTCCCATGAGCTATTCAGTCAACAAAAGGTCTGTTCCCTCACAGCAGAGCCGGGTACTGAACGTTCACTGTGCTTTTAACCCCACGGCTCTTGCTTGCATGGGAGGGCTCAGGACCCAGGTGGGCAGTCGGCCCTTTTGGTGTCAAGGGTCTGGGTGTGGCTTCATGGCTCACACACTTGTGCTGATTAGGATAAACAGAGTGTTTTCCAGGCAACCAGCCTGTAGCACTTCTCAAATGAAGCCGTATTTCCCCAAAGGAAATCTGCATCTGTTTGGTTTAATTTTTTCAACAGTTTGCTTGTTGGGCTACATATTAAGGCCACTTAAGAATGCAGCTTCAAAGTGGTTTCAGTGAAACATGCCTGCTTGTCAAATTAAGACCTCCTCTGTCAACGCTGGTATAACCTGGGGGAATTAAAGACCCAAAGAGGAAAAAGAAATGTTGGTGTTCATCTGTCTTAAAGACTTTTAATGTATTTTCTCTCCATGACATGTAACCTCTAACGTCCCAATCCCCACTTTGAGAAATTGCTGTGTGGTTTAGATCAAAATCATATGATGAATCTTAAATACAGCCCAACTAAAGAAATAACTTTTTGTTCCCAAGCCAAGATTACCTTGTGTGTTACTGAAGGCTTGAATTCAAATTCATCATCAGAGGATGAAGTTGAATACTCACTAAGTTGTTTTCTGATAGGTAGGTGTTCACATCCTAAAATGAGGAAACAAAATAGTCAGTGAAGCAAAAAATACTGCTCTTTAACTTAAACAGACACTTTGCACCTGCCCCGAGTTGTAATCAGCAGCACCTAAAGCAATTTGGAAATTCAGCTGACAGCATTAATTAAATTTTTGATCCATGTCAGAAACTGTCTGCGTATATATATATATATATATATATTTTTTAGGTGCTACATACAAATAAATTAATTCCTTGAGCACCCTGCGTGTAGCACACTGTTCTAAATGCACTCAACATTCATTAAAATGTATATCTGAAGTTAGCCATATTACCCAAATGATTGTATAAGGCTCACTATACAGTGTAATTGAATGCACAAAGTCTGAGCCAGCTCTTAAACAAATTACCCTTATGTGGCTTGTAGCATCTGGCACCCATTTTTACTACATGACATCTGCTCAGTGTAAAATAGTTGGCGTCAGAATGTCTGGTCATATAAAAAAATCACAAATGTAATCAGAAGCAAATGGACTAAGAGAACAAGGCTTTATCACACAGCCTCATGCAACATAAATATTTCATTAATTATGTCTAAACAAACGTCACTTTTTTTTCTGCTTTAGGAATATTATCACATCATTGGACTGTTGATTAAAATGCCATAAGAAGTCAGGAAAATCCATATATCACAACAATACACTCCATAAGGAAAACTCAAAGCCTGCCCTTGGAAGAAGCATGCTTTCAGAATTATAAATTGAATTACATTTAATTGCAGCAATTTTATCATGCCTGTTTTTCCAGCATCTTGTTTCAACTGGGTGCAAATATTTGAATTTCTTCTTAATTTGTCTAATGCATAGCTTCATTCTCTTTATTTCAGAAAATAAAACCGCTTTTGGAACATCTGTCTATGCTTCAACCTGCTACAGGGTTAATGATTAACAGCTGGGCATCTTGGAAATGTACATCATTTAATGCTAACAGTGTTAGTTTTTCTTTGTATCTGCTAGGTAACAGTTGGCTTTCTAGGTGCAAGTTGTATTCAGATTAGAATCACTTCCCATTTTCCCAGTGTAAATGTTTCTTCTTTGCCTTGTTCTGGAGCAGAGTCCTGAAGTAGTGGCCCTAATTTAAAACCAGGATCCATGAAACCTATTCACCCCAGACAGTAAAGAATAAAAACAAATCCACTTAATTTGAGGCAGAAATTCTGATTTTTCTCAGCAATCTCAGTTTTAGAAGCACCCAGTCCTTGTGCTCAATGAAGCTGTAAGCTCATGCTTGGCTTGATGAAGCAGACTTGGGTCTCACCATCCTTTTTGTGATTCAGGTCCTTGGGCAGCAGATGCCTGCAAGTGAAAGCAGGGAGCTGCAATAGCCCTCCAGGTGGGTCTCCAGCCTCCCAGGTGACTCCACTCTCTGCTCCAGAACTGCCCAAGTTGCCACCCCACATCTTAGAGGAGGGACACAGCTCCTGCTTGCTGACCTGCCAGGGACTCTCTGACAGCTCATGACTGCTGTGGGGAGGCCAGTGCCACACACTGCCCCACGCTCTGTGGACAGGAGTGCGTACCCAGCCACACTCCATCTCTGTCCCCAGCAGGGACAGTCAGACATACAGCCCTTCCCAGGTGTGGGGAGTCATCTGTCCTTCTTTTAATGAGTAAACCCTCCCATCTTGCTTTCCCCTGCGCAGCAAGAAGTTTGCAGTAACTACCCTGCGGTCACATCACTGGAGAAATCAAATTCCATAGTATGCAAAGGGCAAACCTTACAGCCCAGCAGGGCTGGAAACACAAGCAATTACACGCTCCCTTTCTTCTCTCAGCTGTGCTGGGAATAAGCAACTGCTTCCCCTTGTCTTCTCCTTTGAGTGATATCAATAATTTAAAAAGCATTACAAGGTCTGGAGGCAAAGCAGCCTGCTCTAACACAAGGGCACCTGCTTCCTCCTTGGGGGTGTGACTCCAGAACTTTTAGTCTTTCTGGGACAGGGAGAGGGTCAGTGACCTCCCCAAGGATTTTCACGGCCTATCTCATAAGCACAAATCTGATGCTTGTGCATGGAATAGATTCATAACCTCCACAGTCCTCCCAGTGCTATTTGGCTGTGGAGAGGCAGGTATTTGCACCTTGCTCTGCAGAGAAAAGCCATTTAGATTGCTCCAAACACCTCAGCCTCTCAAGGGACCCAGTACCCAAAACTCTGTGAGACAACAGTCACTCAGTTGTGATCAGCACCCTTGTGGTCTCTACCTGGGAATGCTACAGGATGAAGGAACACATGACCTACTCAATGATAAGGCACCTGAAGGTTTTACCTGTGCTCATTGTCCCATTATTGCAAATACATTTCACAGCACTGATGTTCTCTATTAATGTAACAGGGATAATTGAAGCATGAGGTGTCTGGAAACACAGAGCAAAGAGTGACAGAATTGGGATAAGAGGACAGGTTTTTGCCTCCCAGATGTGTGGCCCTGCCACTTTTCATGGATATAGAAACAATGGGAGACAGTGCATTTCTTTCAACATTAAAAGGGCAGCCACTCAGTGCTCTGCTTAACTCATTTTCTTTGGCTATTTCTTTGTGAGAGAGACCAAAACTATGCTCTGAAGTGTATCCCAGATGGAAATTTCAGCTTCAAGACAACTATAGCAACCATAGTAAGAAATTACCTCTGCTTCATGCAGAGTTGGAGAAAAATACCCAAATCAACCAAACAAAAAAACCCCAAACCAAAACCCCAAAATCCCCTCAAACAGAAAGAGATGGGATAGACAGAATTTAGCCGCCAGCTGTGAGGATTTGGACCAGGAGTTCATACAAAAAAATATTCAACTTAGGAACTTTCACACTTTCTGGTTCATTAAAATCTGAAACTTTGAACTGCCACAAAAATAATTTGTCTACTTCAAATATGCCAAGCCTTAAAGCTCAATAGGCTACAGAACAGATCTCCAAAATGTATGGTTTTTTTCCAAATATTAACTCAAGTCTTCTGGACCTGGGCTTTATCTTTACAGCCATCTCATTCCTTTAGATTGGGTGTTATTTATTACATATTTCTTAAGTACTCTAGCATCCCCCTAACTTCCAAGTTATCATATGGAGCTTTTCCTCTCCACCTAACAAGACTTTGGACCACTGGGAGTGGCCAGTCACATTATTAGTTTGTTCCTTTGCCCTTCAAATATAAAGGGCAAAGGAAAAATATTTCTGAAATGTATATTAATCTATTCTTGATCTTCACCTCACAGTAGCTACTAGGAGTTAGGTCAAGACACTTTTCCAGCATACCTGATTTACAGATGTCAAATAACAGAAAACAGTATTAATTATTGCTGTTATTAATTGTTAGTGAACCTGACAGAGCCACAGAATACACTTCAAAGTACATTGGTGGAAGAAACCTCCAGTTCTTGATATTGGGACTTGGTATCCTCATATGTATGTGTCATAAGAGATAAGCAAAGTTATATCCATAAAATTAAAATTCCTTCCTATGACCACTTTGTTACAGCTTGACAATCCAAGGATGAGTGTCAAAGACACTTTGGCCTAAGCCTGCTGCCATGGAATACCATCACTGAATGCCTCACTGTACACTGAGGAGCAACTTGATCAAAGTGCAGTGCTTTGAGAACCTCCCCCTTAACATACACATCCAAGGTACTCATATTCCCAGGAAACTTGAAGGCCTCTGAACAGTGAGGGAGTCGTCACATGAAGCGGTTAAGAAGGTGCTAACTTCTATTAGATGTGGGAGCACTGCTGATTTTCCTGGAGATTTATAGAGAAAACCACCAGTGCCGTCAGTCTGCCTGTCCCAGCTCAACTTCCCTTTCCCGGGGTGTGTTTGTGTCATGGTAATGACTGCAGCCTAAATACACAGAATTGCCTTGGAGCAGAAACTGTTTATGTAACATAAAGTTATACTAATCCTTGGCTTCCTCTGCAAGTGTCCAAGATTACATATTTTTAAAAGTCATGGGACTTAATCACGACCACTGTAAGGACTTCAGCATTTTACAAAAGAGGCAAAATTACACACATCTCTTGGGGCACTGATGCTCAAAACCAGAGGGAAATTGGCATGAGGAAGGAGATGAAAAGAATGGCCAGTAGAAATCAAGAGAGGGCTTGGCTGTTTCACTTCACATCTCTGCTTCTCCACAGATTTCCTATGTGATTTTAGACATGTAATTTAATTTTCTAGTGCCTCAGTTCCCCTCCTAAAATCCAAAATGACTGTGAAAGCAGTATCTTTGCTGACCAGAACACTGCAAACACACAGACTTTCTGTGGTACAAAGATGCAATAATGGGAACCTGAAATATTTGCAAGCAATCTCTTCTCAATGTAAAAGTGCACAAAATCAGCCAAGTGAGTTCATAAAAAATTTTCTCCTCAGCTGAATTGGCTGTCCTGCTTCATTATGTGCGCCATGTACACAACACATAGTGACGCTCTGAGTTACATCAACTCTCATCTCATGTAAGGGACAACTCTAGGAATGTTTTGACATGATCCCTACTTTGTCAGGGACAGAAATACTCCTCCCATGTCTCCATCTCTATCAAGAAGCAAACCTGGAGTCACACCCATCTGCTGATAAACAAGCACCCTCATGCACTGGTCTTCAGAAGACCTATCTGTATGTTAAAAATAACCCCTGGATCCACCCCTTCATCTCCCTACAAACACTGCTGACTGCAACTCTCACACAACCTGGTTTAAGTCTCTTTTTACTGTTGTTCTCCTGTTGTACTAATGATTTTTAGTATCAGTAAATAATATGGCACTTTGGCATTTTTTTAATTTCAAAAGGGGAAGTAGGCTTAGGAGAGAACAATGAACCATCTGATTCAACACTTATTGATCAATTTTTGGGGGGGGTGTTCACTGCAGTTTGAAACACAAAGACAGAATCAAAAGACAAAAGCCGTAAAGGTATTTGTGCAGTAAATCAAAAAGCTGGAATTGCACTTAGGAACTCTAGTGTGGTTATTTGCACACAGTTGTATATTCTATGGGCAAACTTTGGATTTTCTTTTTTTTCAAACCAGTCTCTCAATGAAAAGTGTGCATGAACCCCCATTACTACAGTAAGGTTTGTCTAGGTCCCACACAAGCAGCCTGTCCAGCTAGATCTCTGCATGGCCCAAAATTTCCAAGTAGCTATGAGGACTAGTTCTCATAAAACAGAGGGATAGTGTTAGGCAGAAAGCCCTAAAAGCAGGTCTGGATACCAGAAACTTGAATGATCCACATGGAAGGTGCAACTGCAGGTGTAAGTTTGAATGACAGGCTGCTAAGATCTTTGATTGTTCATGCTGAGCTTCAGCTGGGGGCTGAACACTTGGCAGGAGAGGACAGAAGGACAGAACATAGTTTTAGTTTGGACAGACACCTGGGTGTGAAATGCAGAAGTCATCAGCACAGGAAAGACATCTGGATGTGTGTTTGCAGCTGAAGTAAGACAAGGTGTAAGGAAAGACGAGCAACATTGCATAGGAGCAGATGTGTCGGGTGAGACTGAAGGTCCTTCCAATCTGTTTCCAGCACTGTATGTCTGAAGGAATGCTATAGGCGTGTGATTCCTCCCCTTAACACTCGCTCAGCCTCCAAGCCTTTTTCAGTTCAGGAGTGTTCAATATTGGAATATCAGTTTCTAAGTATTTAGTTACTTCTCAGAGAATTTCTCTGCAATGAGCTTGCCCAGTCTCATCTCAAGCTCAAGGACTTTTATCATCCAGCTCATTCTATGGCTCCACGAGCCACTGAGGGAGAAAACACCAGTGTAATGTAATACCAACCATACTTGCACAGGAACAGTTTGGCCTCAAATAGGATACAAAAGTCCCACTATAAAGAGCCAAGAGAAGTACGAGAAAAAGTCTCATTAAACTGCTCTCTGCAAGGTGCTGGGAGTACTTTTTTTCTTTAAAGAAATTTTCTGTGATTTGTGGTAAATTTCAAGAGAGTAGAATAATGACATGAAATGTAGGCTAAAGCTCATCATCAGACTAAAGTTTGTCAAGCCTGGGCCTCAGACAAGTGCCAGTATGAGACAGAAATGCCCTTTTAGAGAGGCAAGCAGGACTTGGCTCTTCACCAGTTTGATTTACTCAAATATGAATATTTGAAAAAGTTCAGAGAGCTGCAATGTTGAAAGTGACAGATTACTGGGGAATGGCTAGATCAGAGCTTAAGTTTTTGGTTTTGTGTGGGTTTTTTTCTTTTCTTTTTTTTTTTTTTTAATTGTTTTTTTTGGTTTTTTGTTTGTTTGTTTTCTTTTAATCTAAACAGACTTTTCAATGCCTATAATCAATAATTGTAATAATTTAAGAATCATCATTTGGCTTGCATAGCAGAGGAGTGTTTTTCCAAAATATTTAAAACATAAATAAAGGACAGCATTATTCATACCTAAAAAGAACTTTTCCCATTTTAGTAGGAACTGAACACACCAGTTATTTTAATACATTTAGTTAAGAGCAAGTCAGCTTGGCTTAGTTGATGGGTGATGACCAGGTATAGACTCCAAAAAATCTTCCCATTAAGGGCCACAGATCTACAAGCGTGAACCAGCAACTCTCTGTGGCTTCAGTGCAGTCCTTAGCAACCTCTGGCTCAATGAGGATGCCTGGTTTTGTGAGCTGTTAGATAAAGGATGCTCCAAAGTCCAACCCAAATATTCAGGAATGAGAGCAGGAGTTATTCTATTGATTTTAATGAGCTTCAGATCAAGTATCTTACACGCTGTATGCGGCAGCTCTGAAGCAGAAGGGACGCAAAAGGGTCTGGCAGCTCAGTGAGTACATTTCAGTGACTTCACATTTTACACACAGATTTTAATGCTGCAGTTTGGGGTTACATTTGGGGGTGCAATTTAATAAAGTAAGAAACAAACAGGTATGCCAATAAAATTCAATAGGTTATTCAGTTAAATAACTGAGTCTTTCTGCAGTGGGCTAGTGGAAAGATGGATCACAGAGAAAGACAGGTGGGTGCGGCTCTCATGCCTCATATTTCATCCCTGAAACTGTGCTGCAGCTAATTCTTTTCGAGTTTACGCTCACATTACTCAGACTGCTCTTTGCCTGACATCAATATTTCTTGGACTTGCCTGCAATTTTAATACTAACCTTTTTCTTGCAAGTAAACATGAAAATTGATGCCTTTTAATCACTGTCCAGATAGGATCTCAAATAGATCAGGGTGGGTCAATAAGGTGCTTATTACATTATATTTATTAAGTCTTCTTATGTAGAAAGTAACTACACATTAAACATAACCTACAATAGATATATGTTTGCATGATCACGCACAGCTCTTTTAAAGGTTAAGTGCTATTACACAATAATAATAATAATAATCATAATCATAATAGCAACAGCAAAATTATTCCACTCAGGTCCTCACCTATGGAAGGATAGCACAACCTGTTGTCTGGAGAATGGTCCTTCGAGACAAGCAGAGATGACATCAAGGAATTCCCTTCTCTATCATGACCTTTACTTCTCAGTCTACTGAAGAGCAATCCAAGACCACCCTTTTGTGCAGAGTCATCCAGATTGTCCTTGGAGGTGTTCTTGGACTTTGGAGATGAAAGATGAGTGGACTGTTCCTTACGGATACACATGCCATCCATGGGAGTCTCTGGAGGAGTGTCCTTAAAGCTAAACTTTTCTAAGAGTCCCGGGACATCCTCCATCCTAGTGCAAGATGATTTCTGAGGTAGACTGGTTGTGTTGGGAGGCCTGGTGTGAGGACTGTAGGATGTGAGGGATACCTGTTCACTGTAATCCCTTAGAGATATCTCTTTGGAGCTGACAGAAAAATTAGGTGGATTTGAGAAAGGGCTTCCATCTCCTAAATATTCTCCTTCCCACTCCCCTACTTTAATATCTTGTGTCTGAATGTTATTGTTGTTAGTGTTCCTTTGGCTTAGGGAATTACCAGGAGCACTGGGGAAGCTGAAGAAAGCTTGTTCCGAAGAGGCTTTGACTTTTCTCTCTGAGTCTTGCTTTAGTCCTCCTGGAGTCGAGGTTAGAGGCTCCAAAATGGACCTTTTGATAGCACTGGCTATGATCCTCAGTGGTGATTTTGGCTGGCCAGCTGTGTGCTCCCTGGAAACTGCATCCAGACTCCTCAGACCATCTTTTGTGTCAACTGGCAAAGCTGGCGGAGCACCATCTGCAATTACAAGAGGCACAGGACAACCAGATCGTTTGAATGTATCTCTTCTGCAGTCATAACCCTTCTCTGTAGTCCACAGGGCTTCATTGCTTCGATACCCTGCCCTGGTTCCACCTAAGTCTGTCCTGTCTGAGTCATACAAGGGTTGCTGTTGAGTACAAAGCCCCAGCCTCTTTTTTGCCTCCTTTAATTCTTGCTCAAGCTTTTCTTCTGTGTGCCTGGTATTTTTGCCATCTCTCCCTTTCAAATCCAGAGATGACAGCTCTTTTGTCTTCTTATTAAAATCTTCTGGTTCAGAGATGTATTTCCACGTTTTTTCCTTCCAGTCCTGGGCTGAGTATGTCCCAGAGTCACTATCTGTATCTTCAGGCTCATAAAAATCAACAACTAGTTTCCCATTGCCAGGAGAGGTCCTTGGAGAACCTGTGGTGCTGCTCTGAAAAGAACAATGAGGGACATAGCAATATGTGTCTTCAGGCATCTCTCTGGCTTTTTCCTTTCTTTGAAATACTGGGCTGTAGGGTTTCAAATGTCCTCTTGTAGTTTCTGGTGGTCTATTGTAAGAAATCGACTGTGATGTGCATGAAAAAAGAGATTATTTTAGTGATAGAGAAATACTGCCTTGTGTATCTTTTATTTCATATAATATTTTAATTCATTTTAATCTTAACATAATAATAATAAACATAATACTTAATTTATATACACAAACTTATGTAGATGATAATAAATTAAGAAAAGCTTTTCTCCCTAAAGGGCTAATATTTCTCTAAGAGTGGAGATCTAATATTACTGGAAATTTTAACAGTCTAAAAATAATGTTATTCATGCTAAGAATCTGTCATATCTTTATGAATTACCTTTAATATTTTTCTTAGAAGGAAACAATCCTATCTCCAGGAAAATAGACAAGAGCAGATCTGCTCTGTTCTCCTGTGTATGTTCCAGTTGCATCACCTTAGAGTTTTGAGCAAGCACAAGAGACCATCATCCATCCTCTCCAAATGCTTTTATAATATTGCATGCTTACGTAGCAGAGGCAGAAATTAAAGAAGTGACCCAGAAAAGACTATAAAATGCAAGATGGTAGTTTTAAACAATTCAGATAGTTCTCTCTCATGGTTATTTTTCCTTTGGCAAAGGTTTAAATTCATTACTCCAGCCACCGAAATCTTCTGCTGAAGATTGTAACAAGGATAAATACCCACATTATCTAGTAAGCAGACCAAAACTTGGGTTCTTTCTTCCTTTTAAAAGCGAGGCATTTTATCATCAGTGCTATGTGATAATGGATGGTGTGAAGATTCAATTCCTGTTTCCATTTATGTGCCAGATTCCCAAATTCACATGGGTGAAGCCATTAATCTGTCTGACTTTTCATTTCCCAGAAGCATCAGAACTAAAGCAGTAATGATTCCTCTCCATTTCACAGTTGTATTTGACGACTAAAATTATTACTGGCTGGGATCTCAGTGAGAAAAATGTAAGAAACACCAATAAACAAACGAACACCCTCTTAGTCCTTACTTTTTAAAGTAAGAAAAAGGTCACTAAGCATTGCTTGTAGAACAGGAGCGGCACGGAGTCACCTCTCCTTGTGCATCAGGTGGCCAGGCAGCATTGTGCAGCTCTGCTCCCCTGGGACATTCCCTTCCTGGCCCCATTGTCCTGCACCGGATTTCAACTACCACCATGGATATGGAAGAGTTGATTTTTTTTCTAACACAGGTCCTGAGGTCAAGCAATATTAATCATGGTTAACCCAAGGGTGAGGGCAAATGGCTGGGCCACAGAGGATGTGGGCTGGCCCCAGCTCCACCTGGCTCCGAGTCCAGGGACATGCTGCCCTTTGCTCAGGATGGTCGGTCACGATTCCTGCTGCAGTGCTGCACTTAGGGCAGGTCCACCCTTCCTCAGCCTTAAAAAAAATAATTACTAAAACCCCCCTAAAATACAATGGAAGAAGAAAGCAGAAGATAGTCCTGAGCAGCGGGAGGTGTGGAGCACGGGGCCTGCTGCAAGTCTAGAAGTCTGCCCATTGGAGGTAAGGGGCAAATATTAGACATGGGACATCTACATCTAAAGGCTTTAACAGCAGAAATCTCATCTCCACCAGGTCTCCTTTATTCCAGGCTATACACCCCCAGCTCCTTCAGCTGTTCCTTGCTAGTCTTACACTCTAGAACCTTCACCAGCTCTGTTGCTCTTTGGACATGCTCCAGCACCAAAATGTCTTTGTGTTCTCTACAACTACCCAAAAGGAGGTTGTAGTGAGGTGAGGGATGGTCTCTATTCCCACATAAAAAGTGACAGGATGAGAGGAAACAGTCTCAAGCTGTGCCAGGAGAGGTTTAGATTATATATTTGGAAAAATTTCTTCACTGACATGGTCATGAAGCACTGGAACAGGCTGCTCAGGGAAGCAGTATAGTCATCATCCTTGGAGGTATTTAGAAGACACATAGATGTGGCACTTGGGGACATGGTTTAGTGGTGGACCTGGCAGTGCTCAGTTAATGGTTGAACACAATAATCTTAGAGGTCTTTTCCAACCGAAACTACTCTATGATTTCATGATTGATACCACAGATTAGTGCCTAACTCTTCATGGAATCTAGGTCTGAGTCCCACAGCAAACATGACTTAGATGCTTGATTTGGGAATAATTATATCAAATTAGAGCAAGTCCTCCTCCCTATGTACAGCACAAGCATAACGCCAGTGGTTATTGTGAGGAACAAAACTATTTGAAAGGGCAGGGGATGCCCAGACAGCCTGCCAAGAGCAGACATGCCCCAACAGTAGTTACACTCACTCTGCTCTGCACAATTCTCCTTCATACCTGTGTTTGGGAATGACCCTCTCCAGGACCACTCTGACAGCTGCCTGAGCTGTCCTTCCAGTGCAGCCCAGGTTTCTTGCTGGACAGCAGAGGAAAGCCTGTCAAAGACACAAATTTAACTGTCACATTGCTATTGATTTTGTCTTAAATAAAGTTTGCAATTAAAGAATGAGAGTAGAAAATTAAACGTTCACCTGGATACAGCTGTACCCGAAGAACTGATCTACAATATTGGAGTTTATGGCCTCACTCTACGTGTGCATGCTGTGCCAAACACATGTTGATATTTTCAGTGGTGGACTTGAACTGCTTCCACTTTTTGGCTGGATGTAGTGAAGTTCCAGGAAACTCTCTGGAAAACCAGCCCCCTTTATAGGGTTTTCAGGCCTCAGAAGGAGAGGCAGTCAAAACAACCTGTGACTTTTGAACTCTGGGTAGTTCTGAGAAATGAAGAAAAGGGATGACCTCTGAGAGGGCTGTTCATTGGAACGGGAAAAAGAAAAATGGGAAACGCATCCATCTGCAGGCAGCAAGTACAGAAATAATCCCAAACAGTCTCCCAAGCCAGGACAACAGGTAACATGCAGGGGGCTCTCCTAGGATCAGACAAGGTAACTAATTACTAAAGGCCTTGAATCAAAACTAGTACAGACATACGTAGACCTGCTGAAAGAAAAAGTATGTGCAACTTGCATCTGAAGGGAGTCAGGAGAACTTTCCAATATTTGTGCCTGTGGGAATTTTACACAATAAATAATCTTTGGACAAATGGAAGTATCCCTGAGTCAAGATATTACCATGTCAAGCTATAACATGACAAGTATATTTATAACTGAATTATTAACTGCCAAACCCAACTATTAGTTCTGAAATCCATGCAGGTTCCCAAAGCAAACTCTGGTTATTCTACACAGGGACTAAAAACTGAATAAGGACGAAAACAACACTCAAGGGAGAGAGGACAATTCCTGCATGTGAACTTCGGCAAAGACAAGCCAGGGAGAGAGGCCAAGTTTCCTTTCCTCTCAGTGTCTCACCTATTTGTACCCAATCTTGATGCAATTGGTTATGTTCAATCAAGATTGGAGGGAAACAATGCACTGGAGTTCGTTAAGGAACTCCTGCAGGGACAGCAGCCAGGGGCTGACCTTTACATTCTGTAAAGTGAACTGAGCCACAGGAAAACATGAGAATCCAGAATTAGGATAAAAAAATACCACCACCACCACCTGCACAAGTGAGCCAGGGGGGTTTAGCCTGATCCGCTAAAGCCCTGAGCCTCCTGACATGAGCAAATGTCACGGTTCAGCACATGGAGGGGAAACACAACCGCTGCAGCAGCAACAGCCACAGCTCCCATGAGGACATAAAACCCCCAGTCCAGAGGTCTGCAGGGTAAGGGCACATGCCCACAGGGAGAATTCCCACTCCAGCTCTCGTGGGTGTGCATTAGCTCAGAAGGACGGGGCCTGCACACGCGAGATCATTGCTCCACACGCAGCCACAGCTCGCCCCCTGTCACAGGGATAATGGTTTTATTCCCATCAACACACTGAACCGATATTTTCAGCTTCACTTTTAAAACAGGATTTAAAAAAAAAAATTCCCTAGGGCACTATCATGATCTGCTTGGCCCAAAATCCCAAGATAAATTAAGAGCACAGTGTTACCTGTGGCTGGGCGATGGGGATTAAAGGTTTTGAAAGGTAATATCCTGCTCTGTGCCTTTCAGCCAATATAGCTGTGACACTGATTTCCTTTCCTTGGCTGTGTACCCTGTGCTGTTTATGAAACATACGTGTTTTGGGAAATATGTCTGAAAAGGAGACAGATTTTTTTTCATGTGACTGATGATCATATAAATTCCTGTAATCAAATTGGATTAAATATAGAAAGTATGACTTAGTGTTCCTCCAGAGACTAAAAAATGCCTTCATTCTGTTCCCACTGAATGCTGACTGTGCTTTACACCTCATTTTAACAGCCTACTTGAGGCTCAGACAGACTCATGCAGCACATCACTTTTCTCTCAAAGGCTTCTAGCTCCCTCTAGAGCCCTTGAGGCAGACGGTAGAATTTAAACAAAACGATGGGAAAATTAATTGGCAAACCATTAAGTAACATACTTGCTGTGAATAAGTTGAAAATGAGTTAAAATTAGGAGGGATGCCCTCCTTCACTCCCAATATTCTCTTCTTTCCTCTCTGTCTTTCTTACCTCCACCTCAAATCTGGAATAAGCATAATTTTTGACTGAGCTTTTAACAACTGAGATCAATCAAGGCAAGATTTTCAACCCAATCCTTTGGTGCAGACAAACTCTGGTGCATATGCCAATCCCTAAATGCTCAGAGGTGGAGTCAGGGCTGACACAGATGCCATGAGATTTGGAGGACAATCTGCTCTGCCTTCCCACCTTAGGCATGGGAGAGCCTTCCCCTGGGTGATACAACCTGTGCAGCCTCTCAGAGCATGGCAAGGCCTCATGCCTTGGGAGTGCAGTGAATTCCAGGGAACATAGCCCCATCATACCTGTCTGCTTGTCCATCTGCCACAACTGCTTCTCTGGGGACAGACCAGGGGGTTTGCTGAAGCTGAGCTTGGTGGGAGTCTTCTCTCAGGACCATGAAATAGCCCTGTAGATACTCTGAAATTTACTGAGTTATTTTGCTTGGAGGCAAGCCTGGTGCCAGGAAGGAGAGATGCAGCTTATCTCATCTTTTGAGATTTAAAAATTCATCCCACAGTGGGCACCTGCAAATCATTTTGAAGCTTTCCTGGCCACTCAAAGCAAGCAGGCCAAAACGCCTCAGCTTGAGCACTGGTCCTCTAATGGGCACAGGGGTCCTACTTGTTTCAGAAGCAGAAACATAACTTCTCTGAAGGTAATTGGGACTCCAAGTGGCAGCAGAAATCCCCCTTGTTGCAGAGGGCAGTTTAGGGCAGGGTAAAGAGCAGCTGTCACCAGCATTCCCCAAAACCCACTGTCTCCATATCTAGAAAGTGTGGCACTTGGTCACGTGCACAAAGCCCTTCTTTCTGCTGCTGTACATTCATGTTTCACACCTAGGGCTGTCAACACCCCAGTCTGCCAGATACAACTGCATTTCTAACAAAGCTTTGAGAGGGTTTGGGATGTTGGTAAGCTCACCCAACCCCAATACTTGTGAGGTCAATCCTGGCAGGTACCTGCCAATCCTCAGTGGGAACCTGGGAGGAAAGTGTCTGCACTTGCTAAGGGGCTGTGCCAAGGAGGGTGGGCAACATGGTTCCAAGCAGCAAGGATGTGACTAAGTGTGGCTGGCTTGTCTGGGGACTCCAGCCCAAGAGAAAGGTTACTAGATGCAGCCTCAGCTGTGAGGGTGACCACACTGTTTCAGAAGTGAGCAGAGAACAGAGCTGGTCTCTATCAAAGTCACTACATTCCTGTGTGATTCCCATGGGCAAAGACAGGTCAGCCCAAACCAAGGGACACTGCTGGAGGACAAGAACCAATAACACCTATTTTCACTAGCTCACCTCTTGGGACAGCACTGGCTTTCTCCCTTTCAGCAACCCAGAAATATTACCTGTTTTTTTACCAACAGAAAAGAGGTGACAGAGCACCTGTGGAAGGATGCAAAGAGGCACCTCCAGCAGCATTTCTAATAAGTGACATGATGTTAGACCCCATGTTGCACCCAATCAAAAGCAAGTGGTGCGGGCAGGGCTAGACACAAAATATGCAGCTCTGGCACAGGAGCACACGCTCTCTTCTGGAGAATTAAAGAGGACACCACTCACTGATGGATGTAATTACATAGAGAACAGTCACACAGAAGGGGAATTTGATCTTTCAAGGATAAGAATATGGAAAAGAAATATTTGATGTGTTTTAGATCTCTGTTTTCTCATCTAGTGGCTCAAAAATATAAAACTTCTAAAGTAAAGAAGGGGAAGCAGAAAATTAAGAGACAGAAAAATCGAAAACAGCATGAATAAAAAAATACAATCACCTCTCAGGCTTTACTCACTTGTTTGGAGTTTTCTCCTCCAATTCTGACACTTATTTAACGCTGAGGAGTGAAAGCTGTTGGCTCTCTGGAGTGCTGAACAAAAACAGAAAGGACACAGGTTCAGCTAATGCAGCAAAAGAAGACCGAAAATGGAGATGTTAAAAAATAAAAGTAGAGGGGAAAAAAACCCCAAACCTCCGGCAGTGGGGTCAGTTTTCCAAGCAGCCTCCAGCGGCCCCGGCCCCGCGGCGCGGCCGGGAGAGGGCAGCGCGCGCCCGCCGCGGGATGCCGGGATCAACTCCTGGTGGGAGAGCCCAGGAACCTTCTCACTTATCCCCAAACCGACACCGGTTCTTTTCTCCGAGCAGCCGACACGAGCAGAAGGACGGACAGACAGACAGAAGGGCGAGGGGGCAGACTGAATGCGGGGGCGGGGGGTGGGAAATGCGCCAATGCAGTTGGGTGAGGATGCAGAGCCAAAACAGGCTGCTCAGAAGATCCGGATAACCCGGCTGGCATGGTGGGGAGGAAAATGATGGTGATAGGAAGATGAACTTAGCAGCCAGGGGTGGGAGACAGCATGGAACTGGGGAAGAAAAAGGATAAAATCCTTCAGTGGGTCACAAGTGCTGGGAACATTTCAGGGTCTGCTGCTGTTCTTCTGCCCTAAACAAGGGTCTCATTATCCAAGAGTCAATTCAAATTGCTGTATGAAACCCCTTCTTTTCTCTTTGGATTAAAGATGCACATCTGGATTTGGGGGTGGTTGGGGGAAGAGATGGGAAGAAATGAATGCTGATGGCCTTATATTTTCTCCAAAACAATTTCTTTGGCTGTTTTTAGCACATCTTTCACTTCTGACTAGCTTCAGAAATGAGTTTTCATTTGGAGGCAGACTGTTCCTAAACCTTTCCATAGTTCCCTGCTGGCTATAGCATTTCCTCTTTGTGCTTTCACTGGATAAGAAGATTTTAAGCAGATACCGGCAAAAACACAAACGGCACAAAGCAGAGCTCTCTAGTGCTTCCCAACACAACCTTTGCCTAGGCAATGCTGCAGATATTGCACTGGCTACTAAGAACATCCAAAGTTTTTGCCTGTGGGAAAACATTCATCCCAACCCTGCAAGCTAAATATGAGGCACAACTACTCCAGGTTACCCTGCATCACAGAAATGGTGTTTCAGTTACAGCACCAGAAAGGCAGAAACATTCCAAACAAAGACACGACTAACAGGTAGGACCTGTGAGTGGGAACTAATGCTACAGGGAACATCCTCTGCTTTGAAACCTCTCCCCCAGCCCTGCTTGCAGCCCTCAGGATGCATCAGGAGCCTCAGGTCAGGATGCTGCTTACCATCAGCAACTTTGGATGTTTTGGAGCTTTCCTCTGGCATCACAGGGCTGCTGATGTGCGACGCCCACCTCTGGATGGGGCTCGAGCAGGCGAGGGGCTCCAGCAGCATGGTCTGTCCTTCGCTCACTTCAGAGTTCGATGAGTCACCATTAAAATCAGACTCCAGCTCAGAGCTACCAAGAAAAAGGGCAAGATAGAAAGAAAGTGGGACATTTCAGGAGGTATATGGCACAGAGTTATTTCCCTTCAGCACTGGCAGCAGTGTGGGTGTCTCAGTGAAATAGGTGTTGGGCAGCCAGACCCAATGTCCTAATTTTCCCCATTTTCATCATCCTTATTACAGGACTGTAATTTGCTGTAGGTGCTATACAGATGAGCTATCCCTTTTCCCACCAGACTTTGCATTTGCACCAACAACTAGCACCTGGAGTCAAAGTGCCACTGAGAGAGACTCGGGGTGAAACACCCCACTGCTCACTTAGCAGGGACAGGCCCTTCTGCCTGCAAGGCTGTACACCAAGATGAAGTAAGGGAAACGGCAATGCCATAATTGGCCTGGAAACAAGGCATGAGGGTCAAAACTCTACACTTTTCACATCTTTTGCACAGATTTTTGGAAATAAGAGGAGCCAGGAAAGAAGGAGCCAGGAGGAGAGGTGTGAGGACAGCTGTGGGCCCAGAAAACAAGGCTTAGTCAAGAAGTTGGAGACAGTTGTAAGCATTAGTCTAGAGAGAGAGGACTGAGCGAAGCTGCATGAGCAGCCTTCAAACATGCAAAAGGTGTCTGTAAGAAATAAAGAAACAAACTCTCCTCGTTCCTTGAAGCCATTGGGTCAGCCCATGTAACAACCACCTCAGGGAGGCACTTGAGCCAATAACAGAGGCAGATTATGGTATCCCTTCTTTAAATGTAATTAAAACTATGCCACACAAAAAAGTATGTGAATGGTGTACACATCGTGGCCTTGCCTCATGGTGGAATGACAGTTTGAGGTGATTATTAGCCCGTTTTCCAACAATCATGCCATTTCTTTCATCTCTGAAGTCCATATTGTAGGGAACAGACACGGTCAGCCCTTCTGATGTGACCACATTCCCACCAGCAGCATGATCCAACTCAGCTGAGTTTTAATGCAAACAATACTGCTAACCTAATTCATAGATTTACTGTAATGATTAATAGCTCTGCCTTAAAAAAAGAGGAGCTCACACCATAAGCAGTCCTGTTGGTGTAGCAGGAAAACACTGCTTTGTGTTTATATAGCACTGCTTGCAGAGCCCGGGGTACAGCTCAGGGGGAAGAGAAGGTAAAGGACATGCTGCAGACCATGGACAGGCTGCAGACAATGCCAGGCTAAAAGTCATGCATTTAGGTAGCACTCACCATCCCTGCTCCCCGGCTTTGCCCAGATCAAACCAACAGTACTGGGAGGCCAGGGTGGGCAAGACAGCAGGGACTGGGAACATTGCACCAGGTGTGCAGCTCTCAGCAGGCTGAATCAGAGTGGTCTTATATTTCACCACTAAAACATACTTTTCAGGGTGGCTTTCAAGAAGCGCCAAACATATATATGTACATATAAAAATGTAAATATATGAAGGCTTTGATAGCTGAGTCCCTGTGTGGATGGTGTGATACCACACTGAGATCAGGCAGAGCGCCACACCAAAAAAAAGAAAAAGCCCTGCCATCAACATTGATTGATATCTTTCTGTTTTAAAGAGCAAAAGGTTTATTTTCCTTGGCCAATAAGGAGGTAAATGCTATAGCATGAAGCTTCTCCTCTGATCTCTGCTTGGTAGGTAGTTATTATTCACAGTACCTAAAGCTCTGAACTGTAAAGCTGTGCCACCGAGCTGGTCGTTTTCCTAGTCCCACTGAGCTCCCCCTGGACAGCTCAGCAGTGCCATTTGTCACTTTCTATTTCTCTTATTCCCCGTTTTTGGGCAGGGGTTGGTTTGCTGGAGCAGCACGAGGGGCACAGCAGGAGCCCGACCTTGGAGCCACTGGCACTCGCTGCGCTGGTGACAGACGTGGCGTCGCTCCCTGTGCCACGTCCCGCTGGCAGAGAACCAGGGGCCTTGTCGTCCAGCTGCGGGGGCTGCCGCAGGGAAAGGAGCTGATCCCTCAGATCAGAAGGATTAGCCGGCTCTCATCACTGTCCGGGTGCCACCACGAGCAGGAGGGTATTAGTGGGGGATACAAGCACATGCTCTGCGCGGCAGGGGGGGTGTCAAAGAGGGACTAAACCCTTCCCTGTGTTCTTCATTTCCTCACAGGAGAGGAGCCCTTGATAGGCTCATCCTTCCCTGTAAGAGCACCTAGATCCAAGTGCAGAGCACAAACCACTGCAGGGAATAGCAGAAAGTTGCATTTCTCAGAGCATTGCTCTCCACAAGCTACACAGCACCACAAACAGGTGTTGGGAATCTGAATGAGCTTCCCTACAGAGCAATACTGTTTGCAACAGTTGGCTTTAGGTTTGCCTTTTTTTGCTTTTCCCTCCCCCCCTTTTTTTTTTTAGTTCTTAGTAAGGAAAGCTGCTTTACTCAGGAGATATCCATCTAATCTTTAGGCAGAATGAAATCCCACAGAATCCTGCCCAGAGAGTCAATATATTCTAACGCATATGCAGAAATTGTGCTTCCTCTGACAGCTCCTTAAGGATCATCCAATTTCTTAGGGGTGGGTAGGCTCTCAGAAGTCCCAGAAGAGGCCCAGGGTGTGGAGCTGCAGGATGGTACCCAAGGTGGGAGGTGGCCACGTCACAGGATGCACCTTTTGCCACAACACACCCACTTGCTTAATCCCGGTGTCCCAAAAAATGTCTGTTCCAGAAGCTGAACCCAGGCTGATCAGGGCAATGTTTTTCCCTCTGATTCAGGCCCCTGTGTGGGATGTGAATGTTTGAAGATTTCCTGCAAAGTGAGTCATGTGCCTGGGGGGATTTATGGCTGTGGTTAAGAACAATTGTTATTCTGAGCGGTTTGTCTTTTTCTTCCATCCCCCCTCCCCCCCCTCCTCCCCCCTCCTCCCAGTTCTACATACACGTAGTACTATATTTTGTTATATTTTTCTTTAGCAATCCAGGGGAAAATCAAACTGGGTTTTCTACAGGCTTTTCTATAGGCTTACTCATATTTTCAAGTACCTGCTTGCATCACTGGTGACCATGACTCGGATGGCAAGAAAGTTATGCTCAGTCATCTCCTCCTCAGGGATGATCCTTATGGCAGAACACTTGGTGGAAGGGGGTGAGAACCAGCTCTCCAAGTCACAGCGCCCAGGGATGCTCTTCGCCTTCTTGGGGGAGGTGGGTGCATCAGCCAAGGGCAGACAGAAGCCTGGCAAAGCACAAAGGTGATAGCAAAGTGTTAGGGGAGGAGGGAACCACAGAGGAACTTCACTCCTGCCATCGAGTGGTCTTGGCCATCGCTGGTGGTTTCTGTGTGGGGCCCTGTGCTGCCCCCAGAGGTGTGTCCGTGGACAACCTGGCATAGCAAAAACTTCCCTCCAACTCAGTACAGCCCTGTTGGGTTTCCTAAGCTTGGATTCAGAGAGAAGGAAACTTCAGGGGCAGCCTCAGCTTGTGCAGCTACAGGAATTGTGCTTCTCAGTGGGATGACCATCAGGCTGGGTGCCTGCTGGCAGTACTAAGGCACATGCCTGCCACACAACTAGGGATTTACGGGCTTTTTTCTGGCCACCTTTGTACCTGTGCTTGTGGCAGAAGGCAGTTGAATCAACCTTGCTAAACCTTCAGCCTCATACTATAAGAAGTGTAGGTTAACTTTGGACAGTGGGAGTGAACAAAATAAACAGACATCTGAGGTTATTTTTGATTGTGTACAGCAAATACAGACACTGATTTGGAAAAAGCAGCAGCATCTCAGCAGTTAAACAGCACTATCCCTGAACTCTGCATTCAGGCAAGATGAATAGAGAGTAAAGTCAAGTTTCCCTTGCAATTCCCTGAGCAACCTCATCTAATCCACAATCTCCTGCCCAAGGAAATACAAACATATCAGCTGCACAAGTTCCCCTGAAACTCAGTGGAGAAGGAACAAGTGACAAGCTCTGGGAGAGTGGTTCTGCTTTGTTCACTTCCTGTGTGTGGTGCTTTCACCACATCTAATTCAACACTAGTGCGCTAATTTACACCTGTATAAGTGGAAAAAACATCAGACCTTGGACATGACTCATTTTCTCATCTGTTAGAGTAAACTATTCAGTAAACATCAGTTAAACTCCTATTTAATTTGCTGCTCCTCTATTTATTTCAGGAGTGCACTCACCCCATCCTTGCAAGGGTTTTTACCTTGAACACCAAGTGCTTGCAGGAGTTCAAAGTGGAAAACAAACCCACTGGGAGGGAGCAAGAGTGCTACAAGTGAATCCCAGACACGTGGGAAAAAATGGAAGAAATTCATACCTCTCTGATTTTTATGTCTGAATTCTACTTTAGCCCACCAAGGCCACCCACCCAAAGATGATGTGGGCAGTGCACAGCAAGCCTGGCAGTGTTTGGGCAACTCATGGAAGCCCACAGGATGGCAGGGCATGGCTGCCCTTCCTCACAGGAAGGCATGAAACATGAGCTGGGCTGGACCACGAGGTGCCATTTCTACTTGCCAGAAGCCAAACAGAAACTGGTTTTGTGAGCCAATTTGTAAAACCCAAATCCTTCAACTTTCTCCTTAAAAGATGGTGCATTTTATATGACAATCAGAGCAAACAAAACCAAATAATAGTTTTCCAGTTCTGTCTATAAACTTTGTACCCATGCTGGCAGTAAGCACTGCCTGAGGCCACTGCAAGCAGCTGTCAAAGAAAGTCAGTTTTGCCATTTGCTTGCAGGCTCAGTATGTGTTCCCACCCCATGCATTAATGCTCTCCCTGCCACGCTAACAGGAAAGAGGAGAAAACATGTTTATGACTAACAGACACACAGCTGGAGACCATCAAAACCCACAGACAGACAGACTACCTACAATGATTCCCAGCGTGGTTCCTGAACATGAACAGATTTCCAGTCAACAAGTCCCTCTTCAATAGCTTATTACACATCCAGTTTTCAGTCATTAGGGACCTGTAATAGTCAGAGCTGGTGAAGGACCTCAGGATGTCACCCAGGATACCAGATGACAAGGATGGATGTAACTCTCTGAAGAGTTACATTTCTGTGCTTGCTTTTTTCCTATTGTTATGATTTGGGGTTTTTTTTCCCCTTTCTTTCTGGCATCATCATCTCTCCCCTTGAATTCTGCACCCAGAAGCTGACCCTCTCAGGAATTTGTCAGACAGCAGAGTCCTTTCTGAGCAAGATAAGTTTACATGCACAGTGATACTAACCCCATTTAAGATCAGCATCCTGCACTGGCATCCCTGCCCATACCAGGGGGGTTGGAATAGTCCTCTACTGGTCACTGCCAACCCAAACCACTGTAGGATTACAAAGTAAACCCACTCCTTACTAACATATTTTATCCATATTTGTACTGTGACATATAAATTTGAATAAATTATGTTGTACTCAACTCCACAAAAGCAGAGACCGGACCATTTTGGTATTTCAGTACGTGGGACGACCACACGTGCACTAACTCCAACACTGGGTCACACATTCTGCAGGCCTTTTGATAAGATTAAGTTAGTACTGCTGCCCCTTATCACAGGGCTGCACCTTGGGCAACAGGCTCAAACAGAAGGCAAAGGTATCCCAGAGGCCCAAGAGTCAGGGTTTCTTTGTAGGCTCTGATATCTTAGGTCTCTCCTTCTGCAGCACTGAGCTGACCCCCCCGCCCTGTAGGCAGGTGCTGGTGGTCACACCCAGCCTGGAGGAGAGTTCTCAATCCCTAAGGATAAAACGGATGTGGACCAAGCGCAGGCAGCAGGGACTTGCTGCTGCTGGACTCGTGTAAACAGCACAGGAGAAGAGTGTGGCCAATTCAAACAAAAGCCTGGAGCTCTGCAGGCCTGGATCCCACCTGGCAATCATTACCTGCCCCTCCACAGCAATGTAAACACATCCAGTCGGCCACCTCTGCGACTCCGCCGCGGGCCAGTGCTGCCACTAATGTTTAACGAGTACCAAGGAGGAGAAATATGTCCTGATACAAACAAGGGGTTCAAAAAGAAAGCCAGGGCTTCTTTAAAGCTCTCATTTTGCACAGCTAGGTAAGAAGGGCTACCTGAACTAATTTCTCCTGAATCAGCCCAAAAGTTGAGAACTTACACAAAGGTAAGGTGCACATTTATGCTCCTGAACAGATGCTAGGCTCTCCATTCCAGCCTCACAGCTCTCCCTGGATCCTGAACAGCCACCCATCCTTGCAGCACCAGCACAGACCTCAGTGAGACATCAGCACAGCAAGGCTGAGCGGGAGGATGCTGATTTTCTGGAAATCTCACTCCAGGGCAGAAACCAGGCTCTAAACATCAGTGCCCTCATTCTCATCACACTGCAGGTGGAGAGTTAAGGACCTCAGACTGCTAATGTTTGAGTCTTTTCACAAGTCTGTGCCCGGCTGTACTTCCCATGTCAACCCGCTTCTTCACCAGAAGACACAGAATGGCAGTACTGCTATTACCAAAAGGAAAGGGGCATATGGGTGGATGAAGCCACTCATCTGGGATTATCCAGGCAACCCATGATGCTGCAGGCACCTCCATGGCAAGTCAGAGCTCTCACCTAGATCAGGGTTCACAAAATCACTGAGTGAGTAAGGTTGGAAAGGACCACAGGGGGTTCAGTGGTCTAACATCCCTGCTCAAACAGGGTCATCCCAGAGCACATGGCACAGGATTGAGCCCAGACAGTTCTTGAATATCTCCAGTGAGGTAGACTCCACAACTTCTCTGGGCAACCTGTTCCTGTGAGCAGTCATCCACACAGGAAAGAAGTTCTTATTCATGTTCAGGTGGAACTTCCTGTGCCTCAGTTTCTGCCTGTTGCCTCTTGTCCTATTGCTTGGCACCACTGAGAGGAGCCTGGCTCCATCCTGTGACACCCTCCCTCCAGATACTGATAGACACTGATGAGTTCCCCTCTCAGTCCTCTCTTCTCAAGACTGAACAGGCCCAACTCTCTCAGCCTGTCTTTGTAAGAGAGATGCTTCAGTGCCTTACTCACTTCCTACCCAGGACAGGAGATTTTCTATTAGAAACTACGAGACTGAGTCAGAGGAACTGGACTTTATAAATGTAAAAGCTAAAAAGGCATCCTGTCTGCAGGATGGAAAAGGGCACAGCCCCGTTTCCTGCCCATGCAAACTGGTGCCATGCCACTGACCTCTGCATGGCAGCACCAGACATTATCAGAGGAAACCCCAGTCCTCAGGAAACAGTCGCTCAAAATAGCATTTGTGTAAAATCTTACTTCATTTCCACCTTGCTCACTTCAGATATCCTATTCTCTATGCCTCAGCATGCTAAAGACCTCCATCAGGAAATTGCCTGCTCAGTTTGGACTGGAGTCCCTAGTAATCCTTTACCAAAACATTCAAATAATTTGCCTTGGGAAGGGGGGTGTGTGTGGGGAGAGCGTGGACAAGGCATGCATGGGAAGGTGTTAACCTTGTGTCACAGTCAGACCAGGTCTGTCACGCGAGTTTGGCTGCAGGAAGGCAGCACACACCACCAGCCAGTTAAAGCAGAAATGTCCTGACAACAACAGATTCGTGTTTTTTTAGGTTTCTAGTTGCTGAAGGTTCCCAAGGCAGTCAACATGAGCAAGCTGAGGAGCTAATGGGTTCATTTCCAAATCCTCTGTGTCCTTTGGTGCTGTCCTGTGCAGGGGTGAGGGAAGGGAGCGGGCAGGGCTCCCTGCTGTGCTTGGGCAGGAGCTGCAGGCCTTCTGCAGCTGGTGCAACCCAGGGTGTTTGTGCTGTTTTATGGTCTACACTACTGCAACTTGTATCTGAAGGGCTGGTGGGATTAAGGGAATTTAAGTTTTCCATTCCTTAAGCTGACGTTAACGTCCTCCCTACTTTGCTGTCATCCACATTTGATGATCCTTCTCAACCGTAACGCTGCCCCAGTGCCTTGTTTTGGCCACACCAGTGCCTGTTTCATTAATTTCACAATTCTCCTCTCTCAATCCTAAGCACACTGTGCCTTCTTGAATTGATCCCCCCACCTCCTGGTTGCCCTTTTCCCCGCAGCCCATCTCAGGGTGATGTCCCTACTACCACCAGCCAGTCAGCAGGCTCCTAGGTGCTCCCTTCACTCCTCTTCCAGCTCCAAACTTCAATAGCCCTCACCCAGCTGCAGCCTGGCTCTGGTACTGAGCTGGGCAGCTATCAGGCCTGGAGATATCTTGCTGCAGGTGGACCTGGCCCAAGACAAGGTCTTGGAGGGGCTCTGCTTTCTAAAGCAACAAGAACAGCTCTGCAGTACCACAAAACCAGCCTTGTGCTTCCTCTTTCTAATGCGCAAGACAAAATTGCAGGTCCCTAAGTGAGGGCAGAGCCAGGCTGGGTGGAAGCACACTGGCCAGGGGCTGCCCTTCACTGGGGGCACAGTGGGGGTAGGAGGAGGGGGGGCTGCTCTCACCCCCTCTAGCCCAAGGGCACTGCCAAAGGGCACACTGGGCCGGGGTATAGCGTGGGCGACCAGCCTTCAGAGAACGTGCTGCCCACCCAGCCAAAGCCTGCAGTGAGCTGATTTACTTTAGTACCAGACCTGCAGCAACACTTCCACACACAGGCTTTATGGCCCATTTCCTCCCTACAAGTGTCTCTCCTCAGTCAGAGCTCTCCTGATTAGAGTCCTTGACTGACTTGCACTGAGAGAAAATAACATGGCTTTAGTTTGGTTTTGGTTTTGTTGTTTTACTTTTAATGCAAGTGGCAGAGCTTAGCTGCCTTCATCTACTTAAACAATAAGCAATACAGCCAGTGATTTCAACTGAACAGTCATGTATTCATCTGGCCCTCCCACTCAAACGCTATGAAAAATGTGGATAAAAACAATTTCTCCTTTGTCTGCATTTCAAAACTCACCTCACCCTCCTCACATGGGCAGAGGAACAACTGTTTTTCTTACAGGGCAAGGATTTAGCTAGACCGTGTGGTAACAGAGAAGTATTCCTAAAGCTTCAGCTGCAGGGCTTGTACACAGGTCGGCTCTTACTCAGAGGTCAGAGCTGTTCAAAATTCACTTCAGTCTATGGACTTGGCCTAACAGCCCTTGTAGACCCCAATGGCAGATACAAACCCCTTTCCAGTAACACAAGTTTTTCTCTCCATTAAGTGTCACATGAAGTGTTCTCAATTCAATATTGTACCCTCTCACCCTTGCGTTTGAGACAGCAATGTCTGCACCAAGCCTCAGATGAGTCAGACAGGCAGCCTGTGAGGGACAAAGAGATGACGAGATCTCTGTAATTCTAAGGAGGTTCACAAAACTTGGAGCTGGGCCTTACTGCAGCTGCAGAGATGTGGTCAAGGAGCACAAATCCTCAGTTTTCCCTCACAGAACCAATAATCCAAACACCACGTTAATTTACTCACTAAATTAGTGAGGACATGGACAGCAAGACCATCTTCAGCCAGGTTGTGGCTTCTGGGTGGACTTCCAGGAATTCACAATCAGATCCAGCTGCATATGTGGCTGAGTGGACTGGATCACTCAGGGAAGTTTGTACCAAGGAACAGAGAAGGCAACAAAGCAACCCATGCCTTTGGGATGACACAGCAAGGCTGTGCACTGCATTGCCAGCCTGCACGCAGAGCACGCCCTCCTTCAGAATCCTTCACCTCCTTTAGGGGAGGACAGGCTGCAGGAAGATGGTCCCATAGCACAGCTGCAGAGCAGGAGTCAAGCAGGACTGGTACCTTGGCAGGGGCCTGTTTCAAGCTGATTATCAAATCTGAGAAACAAAGGGTAGCTTGTTTATGGCTTGGCAAAGCAGCAGCTTTTAACTGGGAATATAGTGATGGTATTTGGAGGACCCCAGCAGCACCCCTCCTGGAGGAGTTTTTAAAAGACCTTTCCCTTCACCTCTCTGGAGATGCTCTCCCTGGCTGACCCTTCAGGAAGCTCACAGCTTCGAGGCAGTATCATACTAACCAAAACTCAGTACGGCTCTTCCGCTCACAGAAAAATCATTGCAACCCTGATTCTCTCCATGACAGGCTTGTAAAATTCACATGCTTACAGAGTAACACCCAGTGATGGTCCACCTTAACCTAAAAAGCATTTTTGCCTTTATAATATTTTTTAAAATAATTTTTCATATACCATCAATCCTCAGAGGTCTGGACGCATTTCAGCATCTTACAGGGCCTTCACGCAGCACCACTGTTCTGCAAAGGCTCTGTGCCAAGGAGTATGGCAGTGAGACCTTGTGTCCCCACAGTGGGGAGAGCCAAAGTCATCCCAAAGCCCAGAAACAAGAACGGAGAAGTCTCTGGGCATGTGGGATCAAGGATTTGGGAATTTCAAGAGGTTTTGCTAATACCTTGGTTCGCCTTCCTCAGGTACAAGGGCAAAGCTGACAGTCTAGCACAGCAGTGATCTTTCCTGTCTATAATGTGCTGCATATTGAAGACATGAGCTATGTGAATATTCTTACAGCCCAGAAAGGTTGCAATTACTTTTGCAAGCAATTACTCACTCCTGGAGTGAGCTTAAGGCAGTTTATACCCATGGAACATGGGGCAGGTCTCCACAGCTCCCAGGCACCCATGCTATTTTGGCTCAAGCCAAGCAGGACCAGCACAGGTGGAGAAATCCCTCTTCATGAACCCTTCATGCATTGCAGGGTGTCACTGCCAGTCCCTGTCTGGACTGAGAGAGGGTTTTTCAGGGGGCACTGAGCTGCACAAACCCAAATGCAGGACTGATGTCTCATGGTCTTGGCACCACTGTGCACTGCCCAGGACGGCTGGGCCATGCCAGCTCGACTAGACTGCTCTGCCAAATATCTCCAGCGCAGGTTTTTGAAAGCTCAAACCTCAGAGCTGTTTACTGCCCCTCCATGACTAACAAACTGCTAAATGCCGTCTACCAGCAGGCAAGCTCCCTCTGCTAATGCAAAACAGACAAATGCATCACTGCATCCCTCCTCCTGGTCCCAGAGACTCTGCCAACACACCAGACCAGTTTAATGAGGGAAAGGTGCCGAGTTACACGCTGGTGTCTCACACACCGTGCTAATTCAGTGCTGCAGAGAGAAGCACTGACACCTATCTCTATGTTATGCCATGCTTGCAGATGCAATAACAATGGGTTTTGCTTAGCTGATGAAAACACCACGATCCCACGAGAGTCCCTGGCATGGCCCCCTTCCATGCTCAGAGCAGCGTGCCACTGCACACGTGGCAAAGGAGAGGCCCTTTCCAAAGGGGCTTAGTGTCCACCCACCTGGGGCTTCACAGACAGTTCTTGACACCTTCTATGATTACCATTTGTAAGGCATTGATTGTTCCAGCATCTGAGAGCCCCCACCAGGCCAACACGCAGGCGTGAGCAGGTGATGTTATTCATCCTGGCGAGTCCTGCTTGACAAGGCAGCCTGACTCTCTGTACGGGCTGCTGCTGCTCCTGGGTCATCTGCCAAACCAGCATCAGGCAATCACACTACTGTGACCTGGCAAGGAGATGACAAGGGCTTGGGAACCAGCCAAATCTGGGCAGAGCCAAGCACTCGTTGGGGCAGCTGGACCGGGTCAGCCATTTCCCCCCCACCTCAGGCAAAGCACGTGCTGCCCACAATGGCACAAAGCCTGAATTCTGCCAAAAAACATCCTCCTCCCCACTGGGAGGGCTGGGCCAAGCGGCTCGGACACCAGCTGACTCAGGGCAGCTGTGTTTGATCAGCTTTGCTCAGGAGTGGCTGCTCTCCACGTGCCTCTGGCTGGCAGGGACAAAAATGGTCAAAGATCTCCAACCAAACAAAAATCTCTAACCAAACCTGCTGCAGCCACTTCCCCATCCAATCAATGCTGTGGGGCCTTGAGCAGTCAGAAGCATCCATGTTTCTTCTCCCTCCTCCTTTAGCTGGTTTTAAGTCATCTGAAGGGAATTAATTTCTAAGCAAGGTACAATGAGAGATCCGGTGGGATTTCTTGGCTAAAGCGAGTCAGACCAAACAGGAGCACTGCACAAGAAAAAAGGGGGACTGAACCACACTGAGTTAACCAGAGTTTAAAAACTTAGACAAACCCAGAGAAATCTCTGAAGGCAGATGGAAAACAAAAATAGCCAGAACAACAAATTTTAAAATTGTATCAACCTTTCTGCTTTGGGCCACAACACACTCCGGGTACTGGTGGTCAGAAGCAAAATATTGGGGTCCCCCACATCATACACAAGGTCTGATGGCTGACCAGGCGGAGATCCCCCAGCTGAGTCCTCAGAGGGGATATGAAATCATTCATACTTGCTTCTGGAAGTGACAGGGGACCCTGCCACAACTGCCCTGCCCCAAGCTCCACACCCGCTCTGCAGCTATGGAAAAGCAGAGAAGAAATGATTGGATGTAGGCCTTGTTTAGGGGGTGGACAGGAAGAACAAAACCTACTAGAATGTCTGAACCTCCAGTCAGGATGTGATATTTTGGCACCTCTGGCACACCCCCACTCTTGTGACTCCCTGACAGCTGTGAAAGCAGGAGCAATACTTACCCCAAGCTGCCCCAGCCCCTCAGGACTGGCAAAGGGATTTCTGGTCCTTAGGTGAAAAAGCACCACTGAAATCCAGAGTGCTGCTCTGGTTAGGGGGAGGTGAGTGCTGGACTGGCATGGGGTTCACTTTCCCCACTGTGCAGCTTGTCCACACAACACAGTGCCCCCTGTAAAGACTCCAGGCTAACTTGCATCCTGCTTTCCCTGCTGGCAATCCCAAGGCTCTTGGCCTGACATTAAACCGTGTCACCTCATAACTCATTCACAGGATAAGTGGACTCTGCCTGGCCTTGTAGGGAGCTGCTGACTAAGGCAACAACAGGAATAAGCAATTCTAAAGTGGAATTACTCACAAACGTGGGCAGCTCTGATGGTGAAAGAAAGCACCAGTTGTCATCAACAACTGACATTAAGAAATTCAGTCAGCACACCACAAATTCATTTGTAGCACACCCAGCATGCTTTACTGCCTGACTTCTTACTGTGCCATAAACCAAAAAAAATAATCTGAGTCTAGCTTACAATACAGCAGTGCTTTAAGAAAGCTGTGAGGACAGAAAGAAGGTGTCTTAACATCACTGCTGTGCAAGCACAGCTGAAACAAACCCAGTGAGGTCAGGGGTGAGATCCAGGGCAGAATGCACTCACCAGGAAAGCACAGCCCACATGGGACTGGGACAGGGAATGGGGAAACACCCCCAACTTAGTTAGACCTTGGTGTTGCTGCAATACAACGATCACCAGCACACACTAGAGTGAAACCCAAGCTCAAACCTGTTGGAGCCTCAGCTGCGTCCTGTAATCTGTGATAAAAATATCTAAGTCTGCATGGCAGCACTGCCTTGTGTCAGAGTTTGAAACTGAAGCCATTTCATTGAGGTATTTTACAGATCTGCCTTAGGAAGCTATAAGGCTTCCAGCAGCATTCCCAAACTGATGGACTTTACATCACACCTGAGATACCACTAGGCAGGTTTTTGAAAAAGGTCCTTGAAAAGGGATTCCTGTAAAAGGTATGGTGGCTGACATTTCACAGATTACAGTTCTTGCCACATTTCTCCTGCTTTTTCCTCATGCTTCCTTCATATTTATAACAGAAGTAATTTCCACTTTATTGTGGCAAAGAATAAACATGACTGATACTCCCACAACTCGTGAGGTACCACACAGCTCCCCACAGCAGCAGGACCAGACAACCTGCCTGGCTTCCAACCCCAGTGCCTACAAATGCTTTCCTGCCCCTTCTCCATCCATGACCCTGTGATGGGCTCCTCCACGGACCCTTCCTCCTGTCCCCATGATAAACAGAGACTTTGGAATTCAGGCATGGAAATAACCAGGGAATTTGAAGCTGTCAAAGCAAGACAGAGCCCCCCACAACTTCTGAATGCATCCATGGGGAAAATGCACCTTAACATTCTTATATAAACTAAGCAAAAATTAACAGAGAGATAGGAAAAAAAAGCAACTCAGTGGAATCCCACTAGATATACTTGAATGTATATCTCCAGAAAAAAATTGATTCTCAAACAGAACCTGCTACAACAACACACTATTTTAGAGTAAATATATATTTTATCAGAGCAATCTGTGTTAGTCTGGTATATTAAGGCATGTATTAATCATGAATTAGGAGTGCAGCAACAACAGTTTCAGTTTCCAGAGTGATCAGTGTTATCAAAACAGTATTTCTGGACACAAACTCAAAGGCCTAAAAATGTTAAAACACAAGAAGTGAATAAATGAATGAATACCTGCAGAATAAATGCAGGAAGAGCAAATTCAGTACTATAGCAACATGCAAATTTCTTCATAATTTCACATTTCAAAAAAACATTTCAGAAATCCCATCCCTTTCAAACAAGTTTGGAGGCCACCACCTGATGAGATGAGGTCAGAGCCTCCCTTCTTTTTATGTGAACACAGTTCATGGAGAAAAGGAAAGAGACTTGGAGAAATATTTACATGATTAATATGTATACTTGGATCAAGCATTAATACATACTGTCTTCTGATCTCCAGTGACATGATCTTTCATGCAAAAAAATCAAGTTATCTGCAAACATGTCATGTCTTCAAAAACATAAATATTAATGCAGAATTCAGCACATTTCAAAACTCCTTGTTTTGATTGGAACATGAGGAATGAGTGAGCCAGAACTGAATTAAAGTTCATTATAGTAACTAATTGCCATAATGTTGTGGAAAAATGCAGATCATAGTCCTTGCTTGAGGTTGGAAGACATACAGAAGCAACTTTCACTGGCATTTTATAGCTGTAGTAATTTAGAAGAAACTAAGAGGAAAAGAAATTACTCTTCTTGGTAGAGTTAATGAAAGGCTGCTGTTTGAATTTGAGCGATTTTAAGAAGTTGTGTCTGTACTCTTCTTTTCAAATCAAGTACATTTAAAACTTGCAAGATCTTTTTCATTACAAAGCATTAGCATAATTACAGTAAAGGCAGGTTACCTTTACTGAATCCTGACATGTTTGATTTTCATTAACAGGCATCTATGACAGTTGATGCTGCCTGGCTTTGAGAACGAAAGGTTAGGCTGGCTTTTCAAAAAAAGAAATGTAATTAAGAAAATACGCACATCTCTGTACATATTTTCAACCCAAATGGCCCTCCTGGCAACAGACAAGTTCAGACCCCATTTGAACCAGTATAAAGAGGAGGAAAGGTAGAGCAGCTCCTGAACCTGCCTGACACAGTGAATGTCACCTTTATCCTTCTCATGCTACAATGGCATCTATAACATCAGGTCTCAGAAAGCATTAACTAGGTAAAGAGGCATAAGTATCATCCGCTCTAAAATCAGAGTTTTTGCAAGACACCCAGTTCTAGGGCAGCTCAAGACTAGAGTAGCAGATTGTCTACCTTTCAAACAATTCCAGCTATGCCAAGGGACAAAGTATTATAACTTTGAGTTGCACTTTTAACAGTACTTGCTTGCTGGACACAGAGCACCTCAGCTTTCAGAGAGAGTTCCAGAGAAAAGCAGGAGGAGGATTCAAGTCTCCTGCTCACAGGGAGCTCTGCTCACACAGCCAAAGGAGGAGTCCCAAACAACACTTGTTAAATTCACACAGAACTTAACCCACTAGTCTCTCCCTTCAAAAGCATTACTGATATTAAAACAGGGAATATTTATTTTTATTGTGTAATAATTTTGACTGAGAGTGAGGGAACTAACACAAATTTGCTTCCCTCATGTTGCTTACTTTGTTTTCTTTCTTTTCCATACACTATGTCCTGTCTTGTCCATTAGTGTCCCAGGGCATGGACTGTTTACTGCAAGGTATAGGCCTCTACCAATAGGATTTTGTCTAGTGATTCGACTTGTTTGGCCTTCTGCATCACCAAAAGAAACAAATCTAGGCTCTAACATTACCCAACTCCAAGTCATTGTATTGATATTTTAGCAGAAATAAGTGAAACTTTACGAGAACAGCATGAACATCTGAAGCCTCTCAAAGCTTCAGCACCAAACAAATCATCACCTTCCGCAGACAAAACCCCCTTCTGATGTTCCTCTGCCACTGCCTCTTGAGCCTGCTCTGAAACTGTCAATTGTGCAAAGAGTAATATTTAGTTTTACCCAAATTGCTTTGCCCATTGCAACTAAGGAAGTGCCAAGTATTGTCTTCAATGGTATTTGTTGCCCCATGTTTTCATTATGCAAACTTTCTACTGTGCATGATGGCTTTTCCTTTGGCAGGGAAGATGGAATAGCTAATTGAGAATAACATTTGTTGTTCTTTGGCAATGTTGTCTTTAGCAACAATTTAAAAAAATTAATTTCTGTCATTCAAACAACCCCAATGAGGCTCAGTTTGACTGCATTTAAAAAAAAAAAAAAAATCACACAATTCTTCCACTAAATTATTGGGGCTATTCTCCCTGGGATTTGTTTTTTTCCTTGACATACAAAGGAAGAGATTATAGCTTAAGAATTGCAGAGGAAGCAAAAGAAAGAAAATGAAGGGGAGGAAGACTTAGGAAAGTTATTTTGGAGAACCCAAAAGGTGTGTTTAAAAACAATCACATCACCAGTGCTAAATACAAAAATTCAAATAGAGAAAATCCATGGCACAGTAAATGAAGGATAAATAATTAAGAGAAAGTCACTGTTAACAGGTAATAGGTCAATAGGTCACCAAGAGCTGCAGCTTCCAGGGGTCCAGAAGATACTGGGAACTTGCAAATAGCACTCCAGAGTGAGTAGCAAAGATAAAGCTTTATCCACAGTTATTACCTGCTTTTCCTGAACACAATATAAAACCCCAAACCCATTAACTTATTACCTTTGTGACATATGTTAATATGTAACATAATAACATGAGGAAAGGTAACAGAAGTCAAAGAGAAGAGGACAAGTGCCATCTGTGTATGCAATACAAGCAAACCCCATGCTCACCAACACCAGCTATCACTGCCAGGAAGGATAAATCCCAACACCAGGCACCTTGGATCTGCAGCGATGGGATAACTTGTCAAGGACTTTGACGTATATCCCTTTCAAAAGGGACACACATGCAATTACACCACCACAGTGAAACTCTCTGGTCTGTGGCCCAGGCCACAAGAAGGGTAACACCACAGCATCCACCAGAAGAGGAGTTTGCAAAACCAGCATAAAATCACTATTAAGTCTGTACCCAGGAAATTTTTATATAAGGAAGAGATGAAACAAGGAGACTTATAAAGAACTACATTTATTTTTGTTTACAGCAGATATCATAAATAAAGCTAAAACAATTTTCACCGTGTGCAAAATACAGAGTTTCCATGTGAAAATTTAAATACAGAGTTAAAAACTATTTAATAAAAATATTCAGTTAAGATTATAAAGTAAAGACAGAAGGTTTAGGAGGAGAGGGACAGAATCCTCACTGGGCAGGAACAGCGAGGAAGAGTCTGAAACAGAGAGTAAAAAACACAGCAATAGGAAGTGGTTTGAAATGGCAGACCTTCATATTAAAGCATGCTGAGCTTTGTAACAACACACTGTAGCCCTGAAATACATAGGAAGTCACATCCCAGCCATGCGTGTAGGAAGTGACCCTTAAAATACAGAGAGGTTTCTGCATGGGCACAGCATAGGGACTGTCAGAGCCATCAACTCATTTTAGGATACCCACACAAATAAATACTACCAGGTGAGTCCCACAAACAGGTCAGTAAGATAAGGAACATGGAGCTCTGACCCTGTGGCCCTTCCACATTCCTGGCTAAAGCATGTGAAATGGGGAGAGTGGCAGAGGATGGTTAACCCCTCCTGAAAATTACTCCTAAGATCAGTTCCTGAAGGCCCCCCCTTTTAAAGGGATCCTCGGCAGGAACAGCTGGGTTACGACCACATCAGCCAGACCCTGTGCACCTGCTGGTCAGAATGAGCCCTTGGTTCTTGCTGGGATTCATTTCCCCTTCTAGATTGTCAACTTCTGATTACACAAACTGAAACTTATGCATTTCTTTACATAAAAATAATCACATATGTTTGTCACAGGGAGTAGTGGCAATGTCTCGTGCAGCAAGACAAATCCATTCATCAGGGTGCCAAACAGGGCCAAGTTAATTAGTTAATAAAACAACTCAAACCAAAACACTTTGGTTATATAAACTTGGCATGGTGATATTTCAGCCTGAGAACTGCAGGCATATTTTCTGCTATTATTCCTGTCAACAATGTCACTTGGGGTGGAAGACTGGAATTTGCATTGCTTTGGCTCTTTTTTCTACAGAATCTTTTTATACCATACTCTTCCAGTATGAAAGCAGAGAAGTGCTCAGACAGCACCAGACTGCTCAGATGCTACTTGCTCATTGCCCATCTGAGCTCATGCCAACCAGGAGAATCAGCTGGGTAATGCCTTCCTGACTTCATTTTAAATCTTTCCTTCAATTCTTTGAAAAGAACAAGGCTTCAGCTAGTTCTTTCAAGGAGATATTTACTTGCCTAACTTACCTGAAAGGCATAAGGAAGCACACATGCACAGACACCGAGAGAAAAACATTCCCTATAAAGAGCGCAGGCATTACCTTTTCTAGAACCATGAATTCAGCAACAGGTTAAATGATCATGCCAAAGCTCCATTAATATACCAGACACACACAGTTTGCTCCAAAAGTTTTAAAAAAAACACAGAATGCTGTCAAACGATGGTGTTAGTCACAAAATTTTGCACAATTTTGGAACTGGCAAGCAGAAAAAAAAAATCACCTGAGAGCAGAAAGGCTTCAGCCAGTGAGCGGGTGCAGCACCGGAATGTTGAATCGGACTAAAAGCAATGAGGGACATTGACAGGAGAAGAGAGCAGGGAAAAAAAACACAGAACTTAACTTGGTTATATAGGAAAGCATCAGGAAGATTACATAGGTGCAAAGAAGAATTGGCCGAAATGAAACTGCCTTTCTTGCCTTAAATTATGAATGAGGACAAATAAGTATGAATATTACTAGCAGAATATTAAGATGAAGTGAAAAAAAAAATCTACCAATTAGACTGATACCAATAAAATAACCCTTCCAACAGAATCACCTGCAAAATCCCAGTGGAATATGCAGTTTAATTAAGATTCCTCAGGAAAACATTTGCATTATGCAAGTTCCTGAATTCTGTTGTAAAAATGTAGGGATTTTATTTCCCATTATATAAACCTATACAAAACCAATACAATATTTTTTTTTAATCTCATTTTTACACTTTCTACTAGTAAGATTCATTTGCTTTAACTTTATTGGACAGAGATTTCCAAATTTCTTAGTACATCACCATTTTCTACAAGTTCACCATTATGCTCACTCTGCTGAAAAAGCAGAAAACTTCCTGTGGTAAAAAGCAGAAGAAAACTTCAGGAAAAAGTGTTCCTAAAGACTCTGCTGTTGACATACTGAAATCAAAATTGATGGCAACCCAAATTTTAAAACCACTTAGCAGTTTGCTGTGTCACAGGAGTAACGTGACAAACCGCACTGCAGATTTTCTCCTTTTTCGGGTGAAACCATTACTACCATCAGCAAACAATTAAAAATAATACAGTGTTTCAAATTAGGGGTTTTTTAAATGCAATAAAAAAAAGGTACAGATAGATTTCTTTACATATATACAGATGCTCACCATGTTACTATAATTATTGCTGTGTCCAGTCAATGTTCTAGCAAAGTTTGGCTGAATATGTTTGAGCATTAATGGCAATTTATTTCAAAGGAATGCTACCATATTTCTAAACAATTTTCTTCAAGCACTTTTTCAAGTTCTCTGCATATACTTAACAATTTTTTTCCAATAATACATAACCACTCTAAAATGTGAAAGTCTTTACCCTCACAGTTTAAAGAAAGTCCAACTATCTAGAAGAAAAATCCAGTTTGTAATTTATTTTTAAACAAAAGATACATTTCCTTTTAATATCTAAGAGGCAAAACAATTAAAGTCATCTTTGCCCACTCGTTATATTAAAAAAAATAAAATCAAAACTGCCAGCCCACGAGAAACACTGTCACTTGAGACCACTGGAAGGTCATCCTCAACTTCAATACTAACTGAATGTGACAGTATTTCCTATTGTTTATGCCACATTCTTTTGGCTACAAATAAATACTACAGATGCTTTTAATTTTAGGCTACAGATATTGCCATGTTTATGTATTTACCTATTTCTTGGTCAATGCCTGAATCTAAACATGTAAGTATTTGAGAGGCAGGGAATATGCTTACCTCACTGGCTAACTAGGCTGAAAATAATCAGAATTGGTATGGCAGCATGTCCTTGCTGTAAATAGATTATTTACCCTGTCCAGACACCTGCTGTTTTAGGTAGATCTCACTGAGAGACATCTGAAAGAAATTTATTTGGTGGCTGCCACTGGTTGTACACATTGAAATGAATTAAATACCCAGCTAAGAAGTAATCTTAGAATACATTTATAGGTTCTTGTTGTTTGTTTTTAACTTGTGTTTTGAAGAAATTCCAACAGACACTGGGAGCAGTGCCTACCCAGAGGCACAACAGTAGAGATTTCAGCTACAGATGAGTGCTCCATAAATTCATATTCCTCGTATCAGCCACCTAATGAGGAAGCCTCGACCTGAGGAATAAGTCAGGTCTAATTACACTACCAATTCCTTCAACTTAAAAATTTCAATCAAGCCTTCACTCACCCAGCATTTGCTCTTCAAATTTATTTAAAAATTTAAATAAATTAGTAGAACAGATAATACCCACTTATCAACAGAGGGTATCTATCACACGTAAGCAACGTAAAAGGCATGACTAGGAGCAACGTGAATTACGTACATGATTTTTTTCAAAACATATTCATGCAAGTTATAAACCTCATAACCCAGAGCAAAGATGAAAGCAAGAAAAAAAAAAGCTACGCGCCATATTCAGGTTTCAAAACCCAGTCATTTGTCAGAGATATTCCCCACACATCTGAAACACATGTTCTTTCTTGGTCTAACTAAAAAAAAAAAAAAAAAAAAAAAAAAAAAAAAAAAAAAAAAAAAAAAAAAAAAAAAAAAAAAAAAAAAGAAAGTGGAGGGGTCGGTAGGCAGGGAGAAAAATGGTTTCAAAATGTACCATCCTGCCCAATGGTCTGATCACAGAATAAAACAGGGGGAAAAAAAAATCTACAAAATATCCTTCATCTGTCTGCATTTTCTAGAAATGTGTCTGGACACTGTCCTTCATGCTCTCACATACAGTACATTTTATGTTGAAAATTTTGATTGTGTACCTCATTTATGTCAGAAGGAATCCACCGTTCATTGAAGTCATGCATTCAGTTGCATGAAAAGTAAAAAAACAAAACTCCAAAACCAAAAACCCCCCTCAAGAAAACAGTCAGGCTGTTAATTTTGAAAATCTGAAAGGCACAACTGAGCAAGACACGTAGAAGAATTCAAACCCTATAGAATCTTTTCAGCCATTCAAGCACATTTTCAAGTGATAGCTCTGCTTCCCGGTACATGTGAGTAAGTACCTCTAGAAGAGCACAGAGGAGTGGCACACCAAGGCTCAAGAGTTCGTACAAGTAGGTATAGTTATATGCATTGTCCCTGAAATGAAGATTGGTAGCGTGCAGAAAACCATGCATCCAGTTAGACAGGCGTCTGGGAATGTCAAGCAGATCCCTTGTCACCCGCAGGGGCCAGCTTAGCGTGCCCCTAAAGAAGGAAGTCAGGATACCTGGGGACCTGTCCTCTGGACTGCTAGCAGCAGACAAAGTGCTTTCTGTGGTGGTCTCTGGGGGTCTGGGTTCCATTTTCTTCCATGCTTCTGCTGCCGCCTTACATAAAACAACAACAACAAAAAAAAGCTAAATATGCTTCTAAAGTATCTAAGTCAAGTTTCTAACATCTTCAAGTCTTTATGTACATTTCCATTTCCAATTGCTCTTAACTTTGCTTTGCATAGGAAAAGCTAAATTCCATTAAGAAGCAGATTATAAATATGCCAATCTCATAGAATGAGGAGGTTTATATTTTAGCTCCGATTTTACTACTTCTGCACCTTTGCACCCTGCTCCAGATAAAGCTACCTCAACATTTCCTGCAGGACCAATAGAATCAATACCTACCTTTCCTTGGATTGGTAATGTTGCTCTTCTCTTTCTGTGTTTTGTACTGAGTTTGCAGTGTGTAAAATGAGGTTTACAGTAAAATTTACCTAAAAGAGGGAAAAATAAATTATATGACATGTTATTTATATGTATATAGACTGAAAACTCCCTATCTCGGAACCCCAGACTCTAGGTGGGAGTGCCCAAGAACTGAACCTCCTGTTCTACAGCAGCCTGGAATAAATTACACTGTGCTTGACCAGTCCTACTGCTTTCATGTCCTGAGCCATAACATCTTAAAAGAAATAACCTATATTCTCTCCATCCACGTAAATCTGCCACTACTATGGTTTATCCTAATAGATCACATTATTTAATGGCTAGTTATAAATGAGAGATAAGAATAACCTTGTATTGTGGGAGAAAAATCACCCTTTCCCCCCCTACTCGGACCTGTTATTGGACAAAGTGCATTTTGGTCACTGAACTCATTTTCCACTGAGAATTTCTTCATTTAGAGCTCAAGTCTGTCATAACTCAATTCTTTTGAAAGACTAGGACTGCAAGTACAAGGACTCAAACTCAAATATCAGTATGGATACAAACAACGCACTTGGCAGACCTCCTCCTGACCGACCTACTGGGCCAGATCTTTTTCCCCAGTTCCATTAAAAGCATCAATACTCAGACATTTCAAAATATTCTTAAATAGCCCCTGCATTACCTTCTTCAACATCAAAGGCATAAATTCCTAAACGGAGTGTTGTAGAACATATTTCACACTTGAAGCACTCCCTGTGAAAGAAGTGGCCTTCTGCACTCAGCCGCTCCATAACATAGACCCGTTTTTTGCAGAAATAACAAATGTCACTCCCCCCAATAGACTGAGGAAATTCTTTTCGCAGAGAACTCTGTCAAAAGATAAAAAAAGAAAAGCACATAAAGCCATGGCACTACATCCAGATATAAATTCTTATTAAGGGGGTAGCTGAGTTAGCTGCTTGAAGTGTTACACAGCACCCTCCACACACAATTACAACAAGTGTCAGTCAGCTTTTTTTTATTACTCATTTGCTGCAATTCTGTAGGTTTATGCATCAACTAATAAATCAGGCATCACAAGGACTTCAAGGGATGACTTTTGTGCTGGACTTGCATTCAGTTTCCCTCTGGGAGTTCACCAACATTTTGTGATTACTCAGGTACAAGAGCAGCATCATCTCCAGACGCTCACTTGTCACCCTGCACCACCCTGGCTCAGTGTGGGCTTCTCAGAGGAAAGTGAAGGCAGACCTGGCCATCCTGAAACAACAGACACCCTGAAGACTCAATTCACACACACTCCAGGGGAGAACGTAGTCTTCCTTAAGGTCCAGGAAGAAAAGCTGACAGTCTTCGACCCTGATGTCCGAACTACTACTCACATCTCTGCAGACATCTCCTCTCAACCATGTTCTTCCTGAGACTACAGCCCGAGCTGGGGCTTGGTTAGTTTTGAAAAAAATCGATTTGTTGCCTACCACAGAACATTTTTTAACACACTGGACTTTAAAACATGATCCATAAAAGCTAGAAACTATTTTGAAAGTTTTTGTTGAAATTGGGCTGGCAATTAACATTCTTTCATTGCCACAAATCTCATCCTCTCTTGGATATACATGCAAAAGGTATAGAAAAAGAAATAAATTATAAATGGATTAGATGCTACTAAGGACTTCCCTTGTCTTATTAAACACAGGTATGAGGATGTTACTTTGCATTATTGTATTATGGTTGGTTACAGGTCGGTGCAGATGAGCATGCTGCATTTACCACATTCCATCACCATCTCCCTCCCCTTCCACCATCCCTGCTGCCACAGGAGAGGTACCACACGTGGGATGGAGGAGGTGCAGGCTTGGCACAGTCCGAGCACATTCAGACAGCAGTACACAATCCACACATCTTTAATTTCCCAGCAAAAAGCAGCTTTGGAACAACCTTCTAATGTAAAGTGCAAGTCACAATTGTCATTGTCACACTGTCTTGTGTTTAAAAGCTGAGGAACCTACTCCAAAATCTGCCATTAGCAAACCATTTTGCTGTGATGGATCATTCCAGAGCACGACACTTCCCAGACAAGCAACCATGCAAGTGGAAAAATACATTTTAAATGTCTTTCTAAAAATACGGTATTAACAGATAGTTACAATGAAGCAGAAGCAATTGAGTTTAGTGCTGAGTGGTAAGTGTGTGTCATCACCACACCACAACACGTTACTTTGCTTCCCAATACCTTACAGCTCTGAGCAGTGGAGGCAGCAGATGGAGAGTGAGGAATGGGGCAAGAACCTGTAGCTCTGTCCAGGGATCGCCTCTGAATTCAATACAGAATAGTGTCAGCGTTGAAAAACAGCCCTCCTCAAAATGAGGCATGGTGATTCAGCATTTGTGTGTTAAAAATAACTGCATAAACATGTACTGCCCAAAACTTTCTTTAGAAGCCACCCTGATTAGTAATTGCCTTCTGTTACTAATTCTACAGTAATTACATTTAATAAAAGCCTCCTGAAGTTTTAATTCATACAGTCAAGTACTAAAAATATAAATAGGAGACACGGCGAGCAACATTTCCAGCACATTCACACATCAGCATATTTTGCCAACATGCACTTGATTCCTTAATAAGTGTTAGACTAAGACCTTTCATAAAGCTTAAGGTGCTCCACAACCAGTGGATGACATTCTGGAAACACTGCTCTTAAGTTATTGTTTCTTTTTGGTTCTAGTCTTACCAGTTCAAGCTGTGGCTTGGGTCTGTGATCATTCACATACAGATTTACAAGAACTTCAGCCACAGCTCCAATTGCACGTGAGACCTTTCCTACAGTCGTCTAACCAGAAAAGGGGAGAGAGACGAAGAACAGAAGGAAGAGCTTTAGTTATCTTTGAAAAAGAACTTCAAGAAAAAAGGACAAGAATGGTTTGAAAACATGCAAACATCAATAAAGGGAGGCAGTAGAAAGAGCAGAGGGAAGGTCTAGCAGAGCACAAGCTTGTTCATGCATGACCGATGTGGTCCAGCTGGTGCCACAGAAGGTTTCTGTGCAGCCCATGGACTTCTCCCAGCCTCCAGATGAGGGAGAAATCGCTGATGGGAGCAAATGCTGCTCCTGCAGTACAAGGCCTCCTGCTGTGTCCACAAAAGGCTGAGCTGGGAGCTACTGCCTGGATATCTGGGCTGGACATTCTGACAGATTAAAAAAAAAAAACTCTATTGTTCATTTCAGCTTCTTTAGACACTGTTGTTATATTTCAGAATAGAGGCGGAATTACACTTCACATTAACAGTACACAAACCACGGCATTTTAAGGAACATTCTATGAGAACATATGTGCCAATTTCCCACTCAGAAATGTTTTGTTGGTGCTCACAGAGCAACCATTCACCCTTTCCCCAGTGACTCAATGCCAGGGAAAACTAGAGAAATTATGCTTGTGAAAGGATAACATCTCCTTTAATCTTCTTCCTCACACTATTACATGAATGTTAGGCTGTTTCTAACCAAATTTATCAATTAGGCCTGCAAGGAGATTGCACTTTCTTAGGCTGTGGCTCCAAACGCATTGTAGACAGACAACTGACTGCATGGTCCAGGCCTCCCTGCCAAAATACATGCCCAGGGACTGGAAAAGAAGAAAGATGTGCGTGCATGAGTGGCAGCAGGTATGTAGGCATTCTAGTTCTCTGCTTCTGGAAAAAAAAAGTCTGTGTAGACTTCAGATAGATTTACAGAAATACTTTCTATCCTAGACCGAATTTTCTGTAGTGATTTGGATTTGAGCTTTATAGACAATGTAGGATCCCACAGCCTCTCTTGTACCAAATGCAGCAAGGGCCATCCTGGTAGGACCAGGGATTTGGTGCTCTGCTTCTCAAGTCAAGCCATTTGTCTCCCACAGAGCCCAAATTTTAAGTAAGTTCCACTCTTCTCAGTGAAATGATTTGTCTACTCCCACCACACCAAGTCCTAGGTTATTTTAAAATATCAGAAAGTTACCATGAAGAAAGGAGAAAAATATAAAAGCAATGGTATTTGCAATACTTCAAAAAATTTTAAAGTATTTTCTATCAAGTTAAAAAATATATTGTGGGTGTATTTTCAGAAATTAAGATGGATAAAAATATTCTTGCTAATAAAAAAATTTCAAGGGAACATTTCCAAGCCCTTACAGCTCCCCTTATCTTTTGAGAGTGCCCTCATAATTAACTTCATATCCAGGTAGATGAAAAATTTGCATGTTAAGATGACAAAGGGACAAAATTGTGTACTGTTTGGTTCTGTGTAACATAAAAAGACTTTTAAATATTACTGAGTATCTGCACAACTTGTGGGTAACAACAACAAAGTAAACTGCTAATTACATACCACAATGCTGTCCTAAGAGGTACATCAGATTATAAACCAATAAGGGAAATGCTACCTGCTACTACAGGAAAACTATGTTCCTTTGTATTGTTTAAGATCATGGAAGAAAAAATTTTCCTCCCCAAATTCTGCACTCCTCTGAATACGCTGAGCAACTTCTAGGCCATGTACAACTTCTTACCTACAAGGTCCAAGGTAAAAGAAAGAGTTCCAAGTCAGTCCAAGCAGAAAGTTTACCTTGAACTAGTTAAATGCTGGACCAGTCAGTTAAATAACAAGGCTGTGCCTAAAGTGCAAGTAATTGAATTTCAAGAAAGGTATCCTCAAGTTTGAACTACACCTTGAAATTCATCAGGTTGGCTGATTTCTGTTCTCCACCCATTGAAACAATCTATGCCAACATTAAAGTAGTCAAAACAAGAAAATTGCATGTTTATACACACTTGAAAAATGCTATTAAAAGGAAATGTCCTTGTAATGAATGTGAAGTCACATTCCAAGTAAAAGCAAATGGGATTTCAATTTAATTCAGTGACAATGCCCTTAAAACCGTGCTTTACCTTTTGGTCAGCTCTGAATTGGTCAGGCAAAAGATATTTGTTGTATGTCCCTTCCAACTGAACTACTCTGTTCTATTCAAATGCCACTCAGTCACAAAACAGACGTATCAGGGCAGCCCCACGGGCATCTGCCACCAATATGAGAAGGGGAGGGACAGGACGTGCAAGAGCAGTGCTGCCCTGCAAGGTTCATGTCTCTTACCCTTGTACATCAACAGCACAACCACCGAACCACCAATAACCCCTTCTGTGTGTTCTCTGAACCTCACTCTGCTTATGGACAAGGACTTCAATAACATCTTCATCCCGTTTAATTGTGTAAGTGTAACAAACCCCAGCTGCAGGAGAGGGTCTGACTCCACACACATTCCTTTAGAGAACCTGCCAGCTCTCACACAGCTTAGCTCTGGTCAGCACACAGGCCTGCCTGATGCTGCTCACGTACCCTAGAAACAGTATTCACATAATGGGGTTTATATTTTGCTCATGCCTTTACTCCCCCTGAAGCTACTGGTATATGTGAAGTCACACACACACACACTTTTTGTAATACTGGGGCCACTATCTGTAGGAAACAGGCTACTGCTCACAATCCAGGCAGGTTTATACCAGCAGCTTTAAATCCTTTGTTGAATAGTAATCTTAAAAGAGTTATCTCACATGGTGAATTTCAGTACACAACCAGAGATCACTTAAAAATCCCAAATGTTTGTGATTTACTAAAACTTTTGACCTGTCAATGACATATCGCCAAAGCTTTTCAGCAGGTTGATCAGGGTGGTTATTAACATGGAAAGAGAAAGCTGCCTTCTGTATTTCTCTGTGCTATTATTTAGAACACCACAGCCAACCACGGAGTAAGCCTCAGTGGTGTTTTCATAAAACAAAGGAAATATGCTCTCTGCCTCCAAAAGAATGCAATGCTTTCCCTTTGTTCTTTCATATCCTTAATGATTTTCCGGGTCTTATTTTGCTATGAGGGTGATTTATTTACTTTTTGTAGAACCTGCTACATACATTTTCCTTCTGAGATAAACAACGTTTGAGTAATAAGTTACTGTGTGTAGGAAACACCCAAGTCCTGCTTACTGCTCATAATTAGAGTCACATCACTGAAAGGAAGTAGTTGGTACAAACTCTGCAGGGAGCAAAGCCTACTGATTGCAACAACTTCATAGATCCTACATCATACCGTGTGGATTCAATCATGCAAAGCTCAGATGGACAGTTTTCTGAAGGTCAATCCAAATGTAAACAGAGAACAGGAATGACCAAAGCCCAGCCCGTAATATAACACATGCTAATTCATAATTCTAGCTGTGTGAATTTTGACAGTTGATTAAAGCTAGAAGGTAGTTTTGATTTTTACTGGCATCGTCCATATAGAAGTTAATTCTTAATAAGTTGTAATGACTGTATGTCTTCAAAGAAGCAATATGGTCCCATAGCCCCCTTTTGAAGTGTTCCTTTCAGGCCTTAGACTTAATAATAGGTTTCTGTAATGAGACAGTATGATTTTGTAGCCACTATCTTCAATAACTATACCACCATAACTAATAGTGTTCCAATGAAAATTCAGCAGATGCAATGACTGGTAACAACCTCATTACTCCCTTGAAATTAAAATGATGGTACTAACTATTTAAACAATGGGAGGGTGCTAATATTTAGAGGTCATATATCATGAAGTCTTATAAAACTCAAGACTTCTCTTATCTTGTGCTTTTCTGCTGGGAAGAAGCAGAAACCACTGAGAGCGACACAAGCAAGCTCTTACTTTGACTTATCAATGCCAAACGTTTTCTCACACTGAAGTCTAGACTTACCTAGTGATAGCTCTCAGAATAGAGACCAGAAATACAAATTCTGAATCCTATAACCTCCTCTCCAAGATAACACAAACACAGGTAGTTACTGGTACATATTCACAGCAGAGTTGTCCAAACATATTGTTAAGAGCATTTGAAAATGCATGCTGTGCATCAGAAATATTTCCCAGTTTTATTTTTATAGCACCTCACATTTAGTCAGGGTTTATATTTTAGAGTATGATAATATAGAGTATATATAGAGTATGATTTCATAAATCTGAAAGTTCTGAAAAGTGAGCAATCTTTACAGATAAAACACAAACAAAACAATGTGACCATGGAAGGACATGGAGAGATGGCTTGTTATGAAGTCAAAACTTGTTCTGCTGCAGACATTACCCAATGTCCTGCTCCTCCCTATTCAAGGGTTCCCTATCCCCATGTCCAAGCCTGACCTGCATCTCTCTTTCCATGGTGACTGTTCATCATCCCTTACTGTGCTGAAGGTGGGCACAGAGGGCAGGCAACCTCTCCTTCCCTGCAACCTCTTAGTTACCCCTGTGGCAAGGACAGCACCAACGATATCACTCGTACTCACTGGTACCTGGTAAGAAAAGTCCCAGGGGTTTACCTGGGGGGTAATCCATCCTGACTTGGGGTTCATTTGTATCAGCTTCCTTCTACCATATCTGCCTCAAACAGGAGGAGTAAAAGTTTAGCTGATCGTTATCAGACCTGCTATTTTAAAATTCTCCAATATTCCATAAAAAATACACCATATTTACACATATGAGATGCACACAGTGTAGATGAGGACATGAGCCTGTACCACCAATGAAGCTGTATGTGCAGGCATCAAGATGATCATGTATGTAGATCTGCCAAAGAATAAAAGTAATCCTACTTAACCAGCCAAATATTTACCCAATGAGATGCACATATATTTACTGTACTGGTGACAAAACTAGATTTTCTTGCTTCAGCTGTGCTGCATTCTGCCAGTACCTCTAAAGAGAGTATTTTTCAATGAAGTAAACTCAGCCTGAGCAATATCAAGTCACAACAAACTCTTGCTACACCATTTAAATACAGTGGCAAACACATAAAAGGCTGTGAGAGTACTTCAAATAAAATGCAGTTTTTAGAACATCCAGAAAGGATTGCTCCGGTCAAATGTTCTTCAAGAAAATATATTAAAATCCCAATTATTTTCACAGAGTTTCCATGTGATTAAAAGCTTAGCTCTCATTTTTGTCAGGTTTTCCAGATAGCTTGGGTTTCATTTGTTTGTTTGCATTTTTGGTTGGTTGATTTTTGTTTTGTTTATTTGTTGTTTGAGGGCATTATTTGGGTTTTTTTCTTCTCTTTGCAGAGTCACAATAGCTCTCCAAATCAAACAAGCATCAGACCTCAATATTTTGGAAACCATTACTTAGGTTAAAACCCATCACGTGCTATACCACTTAGGTCATAAAAAATAAGAGGTAAATCCAGGCAAAGGAATTATTTTGAAGCTGAAGGGAATTAGGGATTATTGCAGTAAGGCACCTGCTAAGCTTGCAGTGTCCTCGAAGGGCTGTCTGGCCTGTATTTCCATGGGGAATGAGAGCCAGGCAGTCATTTCAACAAAGCTCTATCTCAGCTGAGGAATGTGCCCTTTGCAAACTGAAAGTCAGCTCGGTATCTACCTGCTCAGTTACTGCTGAGGCTGTGAGCTTGATTTCCAACCATAATTAACTACAAGCTGTAAAAATAACCTAAAAAGATCTAGAGCAATTCTACTAAATGATCCTGCTGGACACCCACCAGATGGGAAAATCCCTTCAGTTGTGGCTTACCTCAAGTTGGGCACTGTTCATGATACTTATGAATACTTATTTCATAAAAGTGCAGCTACTTAAATGCAGCAAAAGCTGGCAGAGGAGCCAGCTTTGCTCCTTCTCACAGCAAATGGAGGTGGCACCCGATTTTGCCAAAGAGCACCTGGGTCATGTGCCAGGCAGCAGAGCCCCAGCTCCAGCAGCACCTGCACTGGTCACAGCAGTCACCTTCAGTGCTTCCAAAAACTTGATGTTTCCACCTTTATTTCCACACCAACCCTACTCAATACTACAATGCTCCCAGGCTGAAGGAAAGGGAACCTGGGCCTTTATCTGCCCTGAAAAGCTGAAAAATATCAAAGTTCATTCAATTAAAATCCTTCTAAAACAAAGGTTGTTAGAAGCCAATGTCATCTTGACGTCCACAGCCCATTCACATCAAGCATAAGTAGAAAGACCTGAGGATCTCTTCCACTCAGAGTATGTTTCCTCTGCTGTTTCAAAAAACTGTATTTTAACAATAATATGCAGAAGCAAGTTTAAAGTACAAATAATTAAACAAATAACAATAAAATGCTTGTATTGGTAAGTGCTCATACAATCCTAAGACATGGCCTCTAGTTAAAATAACCATAAACCGTGCAGGTTCTCCACTACAGACCAGACAGATATTCTTATGAAAAGAAACACAAATACCACCCAAGAACAACTAACCAACCCCACAGCATCCAGTTTGCTTCACCATGCAAAGCTCTTTCTTCAGCATGGTCTGTGGTATTATCCAACAACAAATCATTTAAAATAAGCAACAATGCAAAATTTTCAGAATTGAAGCAAAAAATGTTAACTATTTGCTTTGTTCTTCAGCTTTTACCTGAACTATTACTGATGATGACATTTCTCTTATAAGCATGCAGAATTAACAACAGTAAATGAAGTAATGTTTGATTTAAATGTGAAATACAACCTAGAGAATAGATTTGCTGGCAGCACCTTCTATCCAAGCAGCTTAAGCACAAATTTGGATTTTAGAGGAAAAATCTGTTAATAGAGTACCTGTCGAGAAGGAACAGCAGAGGAAGCTGAACTGACAGATGATGAAGCAGCAGCTGCTGAATGATGAGGTGGAGGGCAAGAGGGAGTTGGGGGCTGAGAATGGGGTAAGCCTTTAGTAGGTAGCTTATTCTGTGTAAAGCAGAAACAGGAGAGTTATCCAAGAGACAGTGACATTAGCAAAGGTTAAGTTCACAGTCATGCATAAAAAAAACCTATAAAGATGACTATAGTTCTGTTCTATTTCTGCACAATGAAGACCCATGGAAATTGTCATGGCACCTTCATGGTAAACAATATTATTGTACTCAATTTTTTTATCAAAGTATTCACAGTGGAAAGTAAGGTAAGGTAAAGCTGGGAGAAAGCATAAGGAAACATAGAAAAAGCCAAAGTGCACTAAGTAAGCACTACTGCTCACCAATTGATTAGAAATTGAGCTACTAGTGTGTGCTCAAGCATAAGACATAGGTTATTTTAACACATTTCTCTCCTGCTAAAGTACTGTGACTGGCTTTATAATTTAGATTGTATTTTTCCTCAAATAAATTATGCAATAATTTATTAAACAATGCTTTTTACCAGTTTCAGTGGAATCCACATTACTTTTCAGATCCACACAAAATGGAAGGAAAATTAAAACTAAAACCACTGCAACTTTTTCCATCCATGAATTCTTACAAGTCTTCTAGCTCAGCACTTCTTCAGGTGCAAAACTTAATATTCACCTTTGGAAACTCCATGTATCCAAACATTGAGGCAAGATGTGCTGCTTTCTCTTTAATATTCTTTTTATGGAATTCCCTATTTGCTATAGTCTGAGCTCTTTTCTGCAGTGACAGCCAGGGAAGGAAAGCCAAGAAAAGAGAGAGAGATTTCAGTTAATGCCACATATATCAACAGAACACAGCAAGTTTGTAGAAAGACTTCTTATTGCTTTAATATAAGCTAAAGTCAATAGAGGAAAAGCCAGCAGAGCCAGCAAAAACACAGTATACAGATTACCAAATGCACTTAAGAGACAGAAAGGAAAAGAAGTTGCTTGTCACCTGTTTCATTTTTTCCTCCAGGTGCTGAAGACGCTCAAGCACTCCAGAAAGTACAAATGCAGCAGAACAGGCAGATGCGAGATTTTCAGAGGTTTCTGACAGACTGGGCTGGGTATCTGTTTTTTGTACAGTCTTTGCTCTCCTGGTCATATGATCAGAACCACTTAAAGACTGTTTGGGTTCCCTGACCTCGTGTTCACTCCTAGCTACCACCTGAAACTGGGAAACACTTGAAGTGAAAAAAAATCTGCTTTCTGCACCACAATGCAGTATATGCAGCTTTTTAGGATGCTTCCAAAAGCACAGCACAGTCATGCACAGAACTTGAAATAAAGTGGTCTCACATCACTCTTTGCACACTACCTACTGCAGCTCTGATGCTTGTGCACATGCACTGAAATAAATCAGTCCTACATATCTTATGCAGGCCTCCATATCCTTCTCTAGGTTTGTGTCAGTTTTTTCGAATAGCCCCAGACAGCACCAGTGCAGAAGAACATGAAACTATATCTCCTTCTAGGGTTTATAGCAAAGATATTGGGTTGGTTTTTGTAGCATCACATCTGCCTGAGATTAAGCTTAAAATCAAATTATAAGAATATCAACACTAGTTCTTGCCATAGTTCGAGATCTAGTCTGACTCAAGTCAAGCTATAATGTATTTCAGATTTAAGGCGTTTTCTGAGGAGTTCAGAATAGGTCTCTGAATTTTAATTTTCATATAAAATAGCTCCTGATCTGCATATTTCAACATGCAATACAGATCTAATTTCACTGTAATCTGCTCCTGAAATGCCACTACAGGATGTTTACTCCAATTTAAAACTCTAATGTAGAGTGAGCATCAATTGTGTTTGAGATGGGATTATTTTCACTGAAAGTACTAAAAGAAAAATTTAGACTATGTATTCAAATATTTGCCCCATGTATATGATGCTGCAGAAGAGCTTTTAGCAGAAATTCTTATCACAAATGCCACTTAAAGAAATAAAAAACCTAGCCAATGAATATCAGCTTTTCAAGGCTAAAGCTTTCATCTTAGATATTTTTGCCAGGTTCCACGGGCTGGAATACTCACTTTGCCTTATCATTACAACAGCCCAATCGTGTACATGCAGAGATACTCCCGTAGTTTTCTCACATGTTAAGTTAGCTACATAAGAATATTTATACAATTTGAAATCTAGATGTGGTAACACAGAAATCAACACTTTTGTTTTTAGGGTGGTTTCCACACTTTCCAATAGTTTTCTCATCTGGTCAAGCAGGTGTAAAATAGCCTCAAACTTTTAATGTGGTTTTCACAGTTCTCAGCTAAATATATCTGTTAACTATGCAAATTACAGACAAATATTGGTTTGTATATCCTATAGTTATACAATAACACTGAGTTCCCAGCATTAAGACAAATGGTGTTTGTCAGGTGTTACCCATATGAGTTCCTACCTGCCTTTTTGGTTGAGGTGGAAGAAGACTTGGATCCACAGGTTTAGCAAAGCGAGGATTAGCAGGAGGGTCAGAAGCAAGTAGGGCTGGTCTATCTATTACCTCCTTGTAAAGCATTTTTAAAGTTGAAAAGACAGAGTGAAGAGGAAAAAAAAGGAAGACAGTAAATAGGATTCAAAGACCTTTTGAGGCAGAAGGAAATAAAAGTTGCTTTAAAAGACACATTACTGTGGAGCTTACCAACACATTTGGCAGATTTCTGTCACCCACCCATTTTATTAGTCCCTTCTACCATCAAAGATATACTTAAAATTGAGCACATTCAGTGTTCTTTAGGACAGTTCATTATTAAAAGCAACACATCGAGGCTTCCTTCAACATGGCTGAGCAAGTCTCTGGCCACATACACAGAAAGTTCAGGGTATCGACAAGTAGTCAGGTGGAGTGCAAACAACAGTGGTTCACAGATTGAGAAAGTCACTGGACATCTCTAGAGCCTACACTACTGGAGGACTTAAATATTTAAGTAAGCAAATGGATCCAAGCACAAAGAATTAAGAAACAGACCATCCTTGTCAGAATCTCAACATCTTGCTCACCCTTCCTTCAGATCTTTCAGGTAACAGATCCAAAGGCAGTTGATTCAGACCATTTCTGGCTAAAGTGTGGTTTTGAGCTTCTCACCCCTACCCTGGCAGCACAGGATTATTTTTAAAACACCACTAGTCACACTAAAAACAAACCATGAAAATGCTGTGGATTGCACAAATACATTTCATTTTGCCTACTTTTGGAATGGAAACAGCAGCCAGACATCTTGCAAAAGATTAAGTTCTCTTCTTACACTTCTTAAATTTTCCACAAAGACAGACACCACTGGATATGTAGTGTCCTTTATTCATAGGATATAGGGAAAAAAAAAGGCCTTCTGCAATACCATTTGCAGCCAGCTTAGACTTCCAAACAACACAAAAGTTCTACAAGCTGACTTACATAAGATTTCTGGACACTGCAATTTCACTGCACTTTTCAATAGAACAGACACGTTATACTAATATGCATTAGTCAATCTATATTAGTTATACTTGTTCTCCAAGGACTGAGAGAAGTATTTTCATTTGCATAAAGTATTAAAAAGGGCAACCCACTTCAAACGTGTAACAGGTCCATTTTTTTCCCTTGGAAATCTGCATCACCTTCACACGGAGGGACTATGGTTTAATTTCAGAGATTACTTTTACGTTCATCTATGACCTACCTGTCTCCGCAAAATCGTATTTGGAGTACTCTCTTCAAACTTTGCCAACAGCTGAGTTGCCATTGATTTAACTTTGTTCTGGTTCATTCCTTCTCTGCCATCACTCTGTGCTTTCCCAGCATTTGTCCCTTGGCTTGAAAAGCTCGAAGTCTGCAAGAAAACAAAGAACTATGTTTTTCTTGGGTTTCTTACAACACTCATGAAGAGAGAGAAAGAGATAATATCCTTATCAGTAGAGAGTGAAAGCAAATACAGTCCACAGTATACTAAAAATGACACTGTTTAGTATGCAAAAGTCACCAAAAAATATTTTCTTTGGTCCCAGAGTAGGTAAAAGGGAACATTAATCAGTGCTGCTATTGATAAAACAGAGTCAGAAAGGTAACTAATCAGAGAGTGGCTAGAAACCAAGCTGCAATGCAAACTCCTCAAACAAAAATTGGTCTAAATAACTGAGTAAGAAAAGGGAAAAAACCCCAATACCTCATATGTCCTTGTGTCAGAATGAAAACTACTGCAATTTAGTTAATGCTCTCCTCCCTGTCAAATGATTTAGTGCACACTGCAGTAAATTTAACGTTTTAGGGGAGAGGCTTTTTGTTCCTGCCAAGCTCAAAAAGACCTGGCCCCCCAACTCCTGCTGCTTCCTCAGCTCTGGTGCTTATCAAGGAGCTGGGATATGAATGGAAACCACTGAACACCAACCTCCTCGAAGACACCAAGAAGACCTTTCCGACGTCTTTTGTTAGTCTCGTTTTCTTCTGTTTTCCCTTCAACCTGAAAGGGTAAAGCCAAAACAAGTTCCATGGATTACTGCAGGAGTTACCAAGTTTAGCTCAGCCAGGCAGGTGAGGCCTGGCCCCTGTTAAACCAGGCACACAGAGGTGAGCAGTGCCAGCACCGGGGGCTTCCTTAGACCCTCCAGCTCAGCAGGATTGCTCCTGGCCCAGCAGCTCAGTGGGCCCTCATGGCAGGTATCAGGTATGTAAAAGTTGTCCCACAGCCCCTGACTGGGAGCTCTCACTGGACTCCAGTGAGGGAATTTGAATGCTTTGTTGAACACAGACCCCACAACTTTGGTGTTTACCTTTTCCTCTTTTTAGTACTGAAGAGTTTATAATTCAAAAAGCACTTACACATCCTTGAAGAAAAAGGTACTATAGTATCAGTTATTCTGAGAATTTTTCTCTAGATTACACTGATTTCCAGGTAAGTAACAAAATCCAGGAACCCCTTACTTTTTCACTATGCCCCCCACATCTCTCTTAACCCAACTATCTGCATGCAGGTCATGTATTCATAGCAGAGTCTTATTTCCTTCTTGGAGCAACTGCTGTCTGCCTTAAAGGTCTCCCTCCCTCCTAAGATTCACCTCCCTGACTATGGCTGAACATTGCAGTACTTAAGCAACCAAACTGACTATTCTGTCTGTGCTTGAGCATCGCACATATTTAATTATTTCACTTAATTAGAGATCACACAAATCAATAATACTTCATACTCAGTCCGCCTGAACTTGAAAAATAGTCAGTGCTCAAATTTGTATTGCTTCTTATTAAATTGAGCCTTGAAGATTTGGTACAAAAAGTTATATTTTAGGAGCAATAAAATACATTCCACTTATTTGCATTTGCCCACACTGTTACTTGGTGATTACTCAATCAACTTAAAAAAAATGAAAAGGAATAAAGAGAGCAAGATCAAAAAACACAAGCTTCCTTTTTATGTATACACTGTAATAAATCACTATGCAGTGACTAGAAGTAATCCCAAACAACTTCTGGGCAAACACCAAAAGAATCAGATGACAATATTTTAATTGCTTTGTGTGCTTTGGTACACTGTCTTTCAGGCACCAGCTCTCAGCAACCCAGCTTCACACTACCTATAGTCATCAGTCTACCACAAAGGGTGAACAACAGAACAGCATAATGTATTCTGCACAATGGCCTGTACCACATAAAAGCAGAATTTGCCTGAGTGAATGGAGCAAACAAGACACTGCCTTTCAAAAGTCTTACATAAAGGACTCACATTAACATATTTACAAAGAAGGGAAAGACAAAGCAATGTAATTGCCGAGCAAGACTCCAAAAGGACTGTGCCCTGTATTGTGTAAACACCTCCATTCGTTTATTAGTCTGGAGCACAGGAAATCTCAGTTCCTCTCCAGCCCGGCTGACACTCGGAGCAGAATGGAAAACATGATCCAGCTCATCACAGGCTGCCAGAACAGCTACACCAGCTCCAGGCTCCACTTCCCGGTCTCCCACAGCCTGCACCCAGATAAGAAACCCTCCTCCAGCCAAATAAAAGGACAAACTACTATGGAAAGTTTAGTAAGCAACACTGTGCTCTCCTACAGCCTGGATAGAACATATATTATAGATAAAATGGATCATGTTCAGAACCATCTTTTGCAGGGGAAAGAACCATAAAACTGAAGCCACAGTAAACTCTTAACTCAAGAAGCTGCTTTCCAAGGAGCTTTATTTCCCAGGTAGTTTCAGATGGTTCTGGCACTTAAGTCTGTCCTAACCCAAGTACCCTAACTCATCTTGCTTAGTTTCACACCCCATCCTCAACAGAGCTGCAAAACCTCGTACAAAACGTCTTCACAGCCTTGCTTCCCAAGCTGATTTGGGAAATATCACTTCCACTTCACATTGTGAATGAGCCCCTGTAGTGGGAAACCAGAGGGGTCCATCAAGCAAATCACCCCGTGCTTTCATGTACAGCCAAGAACTGCAGCTCTGCTATGACAGAAGGCTTATTTCATGATGGGAGGTTAGTCAGAGGCTGCATGGATTAGTAATGGAAAGCTCTCCTCACTGCTGAAAGTCTATTTACTTCTGCAAATAACTCATGGAAAAACAATAACATTGTGGTCATGAAGAAGGTTTTTCTCCTAAACAAGTCAGCCACAAGAAAAAGCAAAGCTTATTTTGCCTGTTTGGCTTCTCACTGCTTGGTTATCTGGGAAACACATCACTTGGGTTTGTGTGTATGTGGGTGACAGGGAAAAATTATTTCCTAACAGGGATGTACCATGCTACGGGGAAATTAAGTGTCCACAGGTTTTGAAAATCTGTTTATGGAGGGAAAATATTCAAGACAAAAGTCAGTCTAGGAAATATCTGGAAATTCTGGAGTAATTTTTCAGGTGACAAAAATGGAAGTCACATTTCTACAAGATGAGAGCAACAAATTTAAAAAGCAATATATTTAAATACTGAGGAATGCAGTACATACATGTACACCTGAACTTTTGCTAGGACACTGAATTCAAAGAGAAGTAGGAAATGCATACTTCCCCAGGCAAAACTTAAAGAGTCTATCAATAGGTGTAAATGAAGCAATATAGTTAAGCATTAAGAAGGCTTGCTTAAAAAAGCCAACTAAACCAAAAAAAAAACCCACCAAAACAAAACAAAACCCCCAAAACAAAAATTCCAGAAGCAAAAACAACTAAAAAAAGAACTTGAAAATCATTGTAGTCAATATAAGGTTTTTAGCTAGCCTAGGAAACTCAAAACAGTTTTGCATTAAGCTGTGTTTCGGAAAAATGCAGAAGGTAACTTTTGGTGGAGGAGTCTGTGCTGTTGTCTACCTTGTGCTGCTCCTCCAGACCAGCTGGATTTGAGGCACTGCTGCCTCTGAGCTGAGTTGTGCAGACACTCCCACTGAAGCTGAAGTCAAAATGAAGCTAGGCTTGGCTTGAAAGCAAAACCCTTCCTCAAGGTCTCCTTTAAGAAGACGACTGAGCAAATGAAGAGGCAGAAGGTGAAACTGTTTATTACTAACTAATTTTATTAGGACTCCCCTAAAACTAAACCATATAAAACTTCTGAAGCTATAATCCATTCAAAGACACAGACAATTCTCTCACTGCACACAGTCCCATGCCAGAGAGTATTAACTCAGGTCTCCATAATCCTTCAAGGCTCTGGAGTCTTTAATCATAGCATGTATGGGCATGGATGTTTCTTATAACACAGGGCATGCCAATAAATTTTCATTAATAAGTGACCAAGAGAGAAAAGTACACAGGTATGACTAAGAGATCATTATCTCAGAGCCACACTAGTCGACCTGCCCACCCTTGCAGGTGACTTCTCGAAGAGTTCAAAGCTTCCCTTGAGAAACTTGAAACAGCATCCACAAACTGTTCAAATCACTGCTTTTGTTAAAAAACAGCACTCCTTCCAATCAATAAGCACTCTAGTATACCAATGATTATTTGAGCTGATACATAATAGAATGGCTGTATATTTAGGAATACAGAGCTACAGTACTATTATTCTTAAAGGTAGAAACAGCCTAGGAAAATTCCAGGCTTCTCAAAAAAAACCCAACAAACCCAAAGCCCCCAAACAAACAAACAAAAAAAAAACACACAAAACCACCCAACCAACAACTTTGTATCTACCATTGCACAAAACCTCCTAAAAACAACTTTTGAAAACTTTTCAAAAATAAAACACATCAATACACATAAGGGAGCTGAGATCTCAAATATTTCAAGTTGAAAACAGCAACTCAAAACCACACCAAAGAAAACATCCTCCTTCTCTCACTTGCACCGACAATGAACACTGGTGTGAACAATGGACACGAATTCTCCCCAAGTACATCCAAAACTCTAAGATTCAAAATTCTGCATGTACAAAGAATGCTTAACTGGGACCATTACTAATGCTTCAGCCATTTGACACTGACAAGGCTTCAGTGTTATCCTTACAAACATCATAATGATTGAGTGTGCACGTGTGTTTTGAATACTGTGAAATCTTACTCAAAATCTCAATTTACAGGTCTTTAATAGTAGCGTATGTAAAAACCCTTATTTCTGAGTCTGACAGCTTACTTTCATCTTTTCAATAAAGAAAGATTTATAGGGCAAGTCTTCCTTCACAACTTACCTTTGGTACTCGTTTTCTTGGTAAAGTTAAATTTAAATAATTATTAGAGATGGAGCTTGACGATATTGCTGAACCAAGATCATTATTTTCTCCATTTTGCTTCTCACCAGCATCTGTTCAAAAAACAACCACTTATTTATTTAGATGTATTTGTAAACTATTTTGACTAAGCCAAAGCTTTCCAGTTGTGTGCTAGTAGCAATTATATGTAAGAAACACAGGCAAATAAAAGTAAATACATACAATGTAGGGTGACATTCTAAAAAAGTAGGAGAAACACACAGGCATGAATGTGCTGTGGGCAGTCATCCTTAACAGGGAGTCACACTAACGGCCTGATACATGAACTTCATGATGTCAAGCAGCAGTTATCCAGCTGCTCCTATTCTCTGAAACCACCAAGGACCCACAAAACCTTAGTATTCAATCAAGGTTTTCCCCTTTCCTGTTTTAAGCCCAGAGTGACTATTGCAGACAGAAGCAGGCACGCTCGCCTGCCAGAATGGCTCAGCTGGGAAAGGACTCTTGGCTCAAGAGCGGTGCTCGTCTGCAGACTGGATGAAGTGCTCCCACTTCCCAAACCCGCAGGAATTAGGAGCAGCCTGGGGTCTGGCTTACCTACAGCCTGCAGAGGTGTGCCCCGGAACAGCTCATAAAACTTGGAGAGGTACATGACCATGCTGAGCTTGTCGGGCTCTCCGGCTGACCCCACCTCCTTCCCTGTGGTCACAGGGGGGATCCCAAACTCCTGCTCAGCAACATCGAACGCCAGCTGGTTGTTCTTGACAACGTCCTCTTCATTCAGAGCATCAAAGTCACTGCGGGGACAACACAGTGGCATCAGCAGTGGTTTTCTCTTTGCTCCCCTCGGGCATATGCAGTGCTCCCTTGCCCATGGGAGAGGCACAGAACAGCACCAGGATTGAAGGCACAGGCATTTCACTGGGCCAAAGCTACGGAGTCTGCACAATGCCAAAGGTAAGAGTCTCACACAAATCACATTACAAATAATGGCTTTGCCAGAATGTAATTTAAAAGCTTTTTCACTAAACTGGATCTTGATGTAGTCCCACAAAAAGGATTCTCTCACTTATGAAGAAATGCAGTTCCTCCTCAGAAATGCTAAGAAATCTTTTCCCTCTCCAAATACAGCTGCACTACTACAAACTTCATCTGCTAGCAATTGACTTCTTAGTTTCAATTAGTTCTATAAATCACCAAAGCCAGGAGGAATAAATTTAGGCTGGCGTTCTATGAAAAAAATTTCGTATATGTGTGTGCACACACATGCACGGGCACTAACCTTTTTTCAAGGTATTAACACACACAGTTTGAGCAAGGACCTACTGCCCAGGTCATAACTGAATTTAGCTGTGTACTAAGTAAGTACATCACATCTGGAACTCTGTTACCCAGTCTCTAATCCATTTTCTATGGGACCTATTCTAAGACTCTGACCTCTTGAACAGCTTCCAAAATTCATGATTAAAATAAACATGTGAATAAATTACAAAGCTCCAGGCAGGGTAGTTTCTTTCTCCTCATAAAGGAATGTGAGTTTTTGAATCCCCAAAGAATTTCTCCTCTTCCCTCACCCACCCACTGCCCATTTCTGGAGCCAGGGGGCTGTGGGCAGCCCTCTACCCCAGCCCTGCCCATGGCCCATAGTCAGCCCCCTCTCCTGCCTGCCTGGCTATCATCTGGCCAAGTCCTTCACAGCAGGCTCATTTAAAACAAAAAGCCAACAAAATCCAAACACCGCATTAAACAGCAGGAGGTCTGTTAGCTCAGGAAGATAAATTTATCGACTTTGTAGAGAGCAGTGCTTAAAAAGACAAGTTTTTCATGGACTGCAAAAATTACTTTGCTTTCTATACCCTTTCCCCCCATTACAGCCATAAAACATCCATAATTCTAATTTTTTTAAATTAACCCCAAGAAAAAAAAAAAGTTATTGTTAAAATATCAGCTCTTCCTCTGGCAAAACTGTACAAACTATCACCCTGGGTACCACTCCTATTTTTTCCAGTTTAACACACTTCATAAAAGAGCTCAATCATTCCTTCCATTTATCCAAAATAAAGAGAGGTTGACCAGAATTCATTTTTGACTTCCAAGTCTGTGTAGGAAGGCAAGAGAATGCATCCACTGCATTTTGGAGACTGGTGAGACGAGAGAAATGTAACCCCACTGACTGCACCGAGCGGTGCCAGCAATTGCCATTTCCTGACACCTGTTACACACTGACCCTCTTGTATCTGACTGAGGGACCTTACAAAATATTCACATGTAAGAAGTTGGGTCTTGTAGCCTTAGGACCCCAGAAACACTGTCAAAAGGGGAATGCTGGCTTACATTCGGTCACTAGGCTGTTAATTTCCAGGGGCCAGCCATTGTTGCACAGCACACAGGAAAGGGCAGTGTGCTCTTCTGGACAGAGTTGTGCAAAACCTCCACTTCTGTGGTCCAACGTTTCCCTACATGATTGTCACAGCAACCACTACAAAACAGAGGATGGCTCATCCAAGGCTCACCCAGGTATTTCTGAAATTCATGACAGGGCCATTATGGCTGTGGTTGTAAACATACACTAAAACCCTTTCTCCAGGGACCTGGGAACGCAGCTCTTCACATTCTCCAAGCACTGCAAATTTCATTTTAAATAGACACATGACTCCCACAAACACGATAAATCATAAGGTTCAAAGCCTTCCCACTCTTTGAAAGCATATATATTTCTTTTTAAATGGCATGCAAGGACATACAGAAAAAACAAAGCAAAAAAACCCCACCCTCTCCACCCCCCAACCCTGGCGATGGTGTGCATTTCCTTGCACAAAACACCCACAGAAGGGGACTGTGGAGCATCAGGGTTGTTCTGGTCAGTCTTTCAATACACTTTAGTAAGTGCTTCATGTACCCTACACCCAACAAGATCTGCAGATGTCACTTACATGAGGTCAGGCCTGAAGCGATGGATAATCGCGCACAAGGCCAGGCCGCTCTTCCAGGAAGTCGTGAGGTCCGTGACGTTCACATTACGGTATCCTTCTGTCTGCTTCTGACACCACGTCAAGAGCTTGTTAGGTCGAATATCTGACTCTGCAGTTACATGGGAGATCAAAATTTCAGTCAGCTCTTGCATGTTCAGAAGGTTACAAATGTTAAGCTGCAGCAAACATGAGGCGCCACATACCATGTCTGGAGAGATTCACTGATCTTCTGATGGAGCTCACTCTTTCAAGAGGACACTGCTGTAACTCGTTGGTGACATATAACTGTCTCACCTACAAGGAAAAGCAATTAGCAGCATAATATTAGAATTGCTTGGAGAGAAAATAAGAGTTTTCTTTCTGGGTTAACTTTATCAGCAGCAGGTTCTAAATTAATAAGTCTCCAGAAGATTTTGTTTGCACACTAGTTGCAGCTCTATTTATCCTAGACAAAAAAAGAACTGATTTCACAAGCAAGCCTTTTATGTACTGACCTGGTGAGGTCGAACGCAGCTCGAGTTCAAGTTTGGGTATCTTGTTCCTGGGTCAATGGTATACTGGTCAAAGTTCTTATTAATATTTTCAGGGGTCGTCTGAGGCAAGAGTCGATAAATGCTCTCTCTTACAGAGGAAAAAGTATACAAGAGTTATATATTAAAATAAATATTCATTATATTAAAAGGTTGTTCTGTTTGGGATTTTTTGCAGCTACCTACACCTTATTTTGGTTCTGCCAGGACAAATGTAATGCACCAAATGCATGATGCATCCATCCCATTTCTTATCATCACTCAGCAGGAGGATGCCAGACAGAAAAAGGACAACAACACAGGCTCTTGGAACTTATGTCCGTATCTTCCTGAGGCAGGAAGTGAACAAGAAAAAGAAGGGAGGTAAAAAAAAAAAAAAAAAAAAAAAAAAAAAAAAAAAANGGTTTTGTTTTACCATCCACCCAAGGAGTAACTTCTTTACCACATAACAGCACTAAATCCTGTCATCCTGCAATAACCACCACAGCTTTTTTTACTGTGCTGTTCAATTTTCCATTTGGGTCTATGCCGTGCTTGAGTCATCCCACAGGCTCCTATCTTAAAGCTTCCCAAAGTGCTGTAGTTAGCAATGCTCCTACTTACATTACCACAACCATGACTGTTGCGTATCTGCCCCAGAACAGGCTGGGCAGCTGTAGCAGAGCAAGGCAGCTGCCAGCAGGACCAAAGTCATCAGATTCAACCATCAGACCACGGTGACACCACAACTGCTGGTGTCCTTAATAACAGATTTTTTTGCTCCGGTCAAAAAGACATTACACAGAGAAGCTTATGATGCAGTACTACAGAAATTCTCTTTTGCCACACATTTATTAGCCTTAAGATAACATCAGGGCTACTAAGCCAACCTGCAGAGCTGAAATCACAGAAACCAACTCTGAAAGCTACTAATGTTGAAGAATTTTTTTAGACTTCTTTAAGGATTTTTTGTATTTTTTTTTTTGAACAAAAAACCAGGTGCTGAGATGGTGTGTTTTTTGATACAAGGTATCTTTGGTTTATTTCCTTAAGAATCACACTTAATTCTAGTGACTAGTGATTTAAGTAAGTGATTTAAACCACATCCTGCACATTGCCAGGTCTCTGTATTAGTGTGCAGAAGCTCACGGAGCACTGGCTGGCTATTACTGTAAACTGTTCTGTAACTTTAAGGAATGGATAATTTCATCCCAATGCCACTACAGGGAAGAAGAATATTTCTCTTGATGTCACAGTGAAATCCACAGCCTTATACCAATACTGTGACTCTCTAAAACACTGGGAATGATGCAGACAAGAGCAGCACTCACCGTTCAGCAAGGATCTCCAGCGGGGGTTTCCCCTGAGCCCAGCTCCGCACCATCCACGCAGTGTCAAAAGCAGCCAGGAAGCCTCTTGCACAGCCAGTACCCATTGGCCAGAAGGGCTGTAAGAGGCAATTACACCTTAATTCCTTCTATTTCTTAAGGTCTTATTACAAAAGTAACATGCAATGCAAATTTGGAGTCTAGGGTTTCATACTGTCTTAGAAAAATAGCCCAGAAAGAACTAAAATACAGCACAGACAATGCCTGCAGTTTTCAGATGTCTCTCCTCCAAGACTTAGTAATGAAAAAGATTGCTTCTTTCACTTTTTCCCTTTTTTTAACTTATCTATTTAAAAACAAATTTCTTAACCTCAAAAAGTTTAAGCTGAGAAAAAAAAAAGATGACTCAAGAATTAGTCAAGATTAAAAAAAAGGAAAAAATGATGCCCTTCTCATCTCTTAATTTTGCTTTGGACTGTTCTTTTCAAATGCTTCATGCTGTCAGCATGAGTTAAAAAAAAACCAAAACAACAAAAACAAAAAAGAGTTGCAACATACATTTTTCACTTCAGAAAGAAAAAGAGAACATAATAAGGCAAAGAGACTGCAATAATAATTTGGATGAAGTTTTTCTCCATGATGACAGTCAGGAAAATTATGCCATGCACCCAAGCTGAGGACACAGAGCTCACAGTTTTCAGACAGAAATACAATGTGCATAAAGCAAAACAGGACCTAAGCCAGAGGCTGCCAGCCAAGCATTAGCTATGACAAACTATGGCATAAAAAAAGGAGAAAAGGAAAAGGGGGAAAAAAGTCTATTCCAAAGAAGATACCACTGGTTCAGGACATGCAAGAGAGGATGTTTTGTTTTGGTCTGGAGGGTAGATTGAATGGTTGGATTATGGAAATAAGATGAAAAAAAACACCAAGGACTACTTGGAAGACATTCAAAGATACCTCAAGCAAACTATCTCCAACAAGTGCCACCAGAAGCTGATGTCTGTGCCTTTCTCTCACTATTGCAGCATTTTCAGATGCATACATGGAAGTAAAATCAAACATTGCTACATCTGGTTGGCCATAGTGATTAATTGCAAAATCCAAGGAAGGCAGCTGGTAGTTGGTTGCAAAGTCAGCAGCTTCTCTGGCGTAGGACAGCAAATTGTTCTGGTTCACATTTTCCCCACAGAGCAGCAACTCAGTATCAATGGAGTCCTGCAAGGAGAGAAGCACATGAGATAATCCACTATCATCTCTGAATTGCAGCATTGCAGTCTTATAGCACAAGTGGGAGCCACACAACTCACAGCAAAAAGAACCAAGTAAGACTTGTCATCTCCTCCAAAAAGCTGATACACAAACAGAGGTTACTGTACTACCCCCAAACAGGAACTCTCCATGCCAACACTGAACAAGGAGCTTTATTGGCAACAGAATATTATAGTGCCTCCCAGTTACTCGGTTATGTGTAATTTTCATATCATTACTTCCCTCCCATCAGAAGATGTTATCACCTCTGCAATGCTTTTTTGCACATGTGCACCTCACATCTGAAATCACACGAGAGCAGAAATACTGATGATACAACATGTGGGGCTCAGCCTCAAGGTTTGACTTAACATCTCAGTAATGACATCACATTCAAACTTCTCTGTTGTGCTGTTTTGGCCTGTGGCTTTCTTTTTCTTTGCCAGAGTGCTGAAGGACCCAGCCTTAGCAGGTCATCCTGCTTAAAGCCAGTGATTATTAATAAGGCAGTTTCTATTTACAGCCTAATCACGGATGAGACCCCTAATCACAGGATGATACCACAGAACCGCTATTAGCCCAGTTGTTTCAGACAGACTGTGATGGTTTTTTTTTTTTCCACTCAGACCCGAGTAGGTCAGGACAACAAGCTCTAATGAGCCACAGCCAGTGCTCCTCTTCTCCAAACTCCCCAGAGATCTCCTGGGACTGCCCCCACAATCCCAGGGCTCACCACCTACTCCCCACAAGGGCTTCTGCCCTTCCCTTCTCCCACCCTGGCTGGTCATGGACAGCTGCTCTGCCCTGGGAGCCCCTGGCCTTCAAAAAAACAGAGAATCATGGCACTGAGCTAAGTGGTCCCACCAGAAAGCCAAGAAACCTTCTGATAGTTCCCTACAAATACTTCCTTCAGGAAATTACACTCGACTGTTTTGGCACTGTCTTACTTTGCAAGAAAAACTGACCTCTCTTGAGTTTCCAGGAAAAGAAATTTAAGTGGTGCTATAACACTTCATAGATACAAAAGAAAATAAACCCCTACATCTTATAGAAGAAGAAAAAAGGAAAAAAAAAGGCCTCAAAATCCTAAGCTGCTCTGAAAGTTCATGCCATTGTGTTTATAGCCTCGTTCTATCATATTTCACCCACTTGAGAATTTGCAATTCAGCCTGGAGTAGATTTTTATGCTTCCTTATTTGCCTGATAGAACTGGACATTGCTGTGCTAAGTTCACCTTTAAATAAAGGAGGTTTTTATTTTCTGGTGCAATGATCACACCACGTATTTCCAAGGTAAGTCAAGATCCCATTTCAGCCAGTTTCAAAACTGATAAATTTAGGGAGTATTGTTTCAGTTCTCTATAGAAACTTTGTGCTGACTGAAGGTAAAAGCAAATTTTAAAAAAGTCAGAGTAAGAGCCAAGTGACCTGAGCTTTAATGAAGTAAATAAGTCTATAAACACCCTCTATAACATGCCACAATGTTTATGCAGATGTTTACACTTATTCTGCACCATCCTAAATAAAATAAGGTTTAGCCAGCATTTTTACATACGTTAATAATCACTCCTTTGTCCAGAAGACTCTGCTTCTTTGCTGTCATCACAAAATAATGAGTGCTATCTTTATAGTAAACAATATTTTCCAGGTCAATCCCTGAAAAGAGATAATACATTTGTTACCAAGTGCAGTGCACTGCTTGTGTCATTTACTAACAACATGTGAGTGATTCCTACAGGTGCCTTTCCTTCTTGGGATGCATTCGCTTTCCCTGCTGGGGTGAAGTATTAGTGGATAAAATATCATAAAACAAAACATGAGAGGAGATCAGCCTCACCCCACAGGAGCTCTTCTTAGCACAATTAAAGTTATTCAGCTTTCTTTCATGGAACAGCCAGTTAGCTACAGCATTAACAGTCTTTCGTGGTAGAACTGGGTGCCAAGGGAACAAACTGCTTTTCAGCTGCTAGGGCTCTGGCATTTGGTCTAAGCAGGACTTTTGGTTTCAATAATAATAATTAAAAAAAATCAGCTGTAAATCAAGAACAGTATTGCTTGTACAGACAGTGAGTGCAACTATTCTGAAACCCCTTTCCATTAAGAAGTATTTCACAGTTTATATTTTTAGTATTTACAGCAGATAAATTCTCGGTATATCAGCTCTACACATCAATAAGCAAGAATAAACTCCTCCCAGAAGGGCAGAGCCTTTTTCAAAGTTCTTAAGCTGTTCAGTATGTGAATAGATAGAAACAAAACAAACTATGTCTTAAGGGAAATTTCTGAGCCCTGAAAATACTCTTCTAAATTTGTTCAACATAGCAGACATTTTTACAGTCAAGAAAAATTTAAACATTAAAACAAGCTATGATGTGGCAATGCCTCAGCTAGAAAAATATCCCATTGCACCATAAATGGACACCTCCATCTGCAAGATTCTGACATCAACAACATTTTATCACTTGGAATTTTTTTTTATACATTTAAATTGATGTTACCAGGAATAGGAAGGTGGCCTGGTACATAAAGTGTTCCCCTGCTGACTCTCGTATTTGGTAGTGGAAAAAATGAGAATGCACCCACCCGTTTCCTCTTTAAGGTCCTGGAAGAACTTCTGATTGAAGATGAAAGCAACTCCACTAATTTCTTCTACCTTGGCTTCTGCAGTTGTATTTCTGTTTATAAAATTGGCAGTGATGGCTATGGCCAGCTTTCCACGAAACTCCTTCCTCCTGAAACCTGGTAAGCAAAGAGAAAGAATTAAAACCACTGGAAATTCACACGGGACTTCAGAGAGGGAGCAGCTCAGTATCTTTGCTACACCAGTCCTACACTTCATCAAACAACACAACATCAGTAGATTCCATCATTCCTCCAAAATTCCCTTGAATGCAAAGAGTCTTTTTTCCTCATTTTCAGCTGCAAAACTGGAGCTGTACTGCACGCAAGATAAAGTCTCATATATATATAAAAAAAAAAAAAAAAAAAAAAAAAAAGTTCTGGAAAGGAATTTGGGAAGAAGTTAAGGGAAAATCATGACAAAAAAAACCACAGAAAATTTTTTGGCAATGTCTGGATATAGAACAGATCAAATTTAGTGGATGGAGACATTTTTAATATGCTAAATAGCAAATCAGGTATTTGTTACATAGGTGGTAAACAGCTCACGGAAAAAGATGCAAGAGATCAGCAGTCGAAAGCAGCAGAGAAAGATCTGAAAAACAGAAATCCCTGTAGCAGTGCTTAGGTGCACACACCACCAGCTGATGAGATTTTTCAAAGGTATTTGGGGTTGAAAAATGTTCAGTGGTTTAACTGTTATATTTCCAAGGTGAGACTGACTGTGAAGTTCCTTGCTCTATGGATCCACCTTTTCTTCCTCTTTTCACACAAAAAAAAAAAAGTCCACTAAGCCACAGTGTTGCAATCATACATTTTAGTTTTTCCATCTGTATGTTCCCCATATCCATAATTAAATTATGAAGTAGGACAGAGGGTGCTTAGAGTATAGTTTAGCCAATTGCAGATGACATGAGAGAAATAAATGAGAAGAAATTTGTGAGAAGAAATACATTGGTTACAAGTTTTTGTCTCTATGCTTCTTGATATGTTCTCATTATTTCATTTGGATATAATGGCCAGTCTTCACGAACAAAGAACCGGGGAAGGTCTTTCCACCTTCCAGCCTGTGCATTGGATTTTTTAAGTGAGACACAGTGTGCGCGGAACTGAGCCCACCCTTTAATCCTGAGGTTCATCTGCCGGGGCCAAGCACGCTTGGACGGTGGCAGCGAGGTCCTCAGGACGTAGATGGATTGCCTTACAGGGCTAACGAGCTCCATCTGCCTGGGAAGTGGCCCCGACTGGGAATCGAACCCGGGTCTCTGCGGTGACAGCGCTGCGTCCTTAACCACTAGACCACCGGGGGCTCCCATTTCATTGGGATAGATTTAATACGACAATACCAGCTTCTGTATGTATCTTCAATGCACCAAACACTCCCTTTCATCCTGATATGATGAAAACCATTAACTTCTCAAGAGAGTCTACAGTTGAGGAAAGAATAATTTTGCTATGCTGGTACTTGACAATTTAAAGAGTGTGTTATGGGCAACAGCGTAGGAAAATTTCCAATAGAACATTAAAAGGAATTAGCTGTAAGCATATTGTGGTTGGCAGATAAAAGAATAAGCAGACAAACTATGAAAAGTTAAAAAAACCCAAACAAACTGCACTTAGGGAACAGAAACTAGCATGGATACAATCAAATCTAAAAGGGAAATATATCATTAAGTAACAGGTTTGTTCGTGTGATACAGGAGCAGCGTATCTAATGTCTCCCTAAGAAAAACAGCTCAGGTGGTCTGAATTCTCAGCAGTGACTCAAGTTCATGAAGCATTTACCTCCTCTCTTCCCACACACTTTAGAGTTATTTACTATCTTTTGGTATTGTTCCAAAGGATTTGTTTCTGAAGCTCAATCTCCTCTACAAAACAATGATACCTCTGATGACTTCACTAAATACCTTGCAACCACCTTTTAGTCATTAGTTCAAACATACAGGGCAAATATACAGCACAATAGTAAAGACTAAGTAGTTCCTGACATGTATCTTGTCAGCCTCCTTGAAGTTAAATCACAACAAGATTACTCAACCTTGAAGCAAGCCCAATAGCACTCTGATGCATTCTGTAGGCAATGCAGATACACAGAGCTCAGAAGCAGTAATGACATTAAATGTCCTCATTGTGACAATTTTTAACTGTAGCTGAGCCACAACTTAACAACGAAAAAGATACCACACAAAATAATAGTTTCTACACAGACTTCAACGGATTGAAAGGTAAACTGTTGCTCTGTGTTCTCCTCTGACTCTCAGGTCTTTCAAGATCCCCTAAATATCACACATAAGCATAAAAGCACACATTCACAACACCCACCTTCCAAGGTGTTCCTGCGTCCATCAGCACCAATAATAACATCAAATTCATACTCTGACAATGGGTGATCCACAGGGAGAAATTCAGCCCTCCAACCTGTTTCTGAAAACACAACATTTATAATTCTTCAGTAATACAATGGAGAAAGGATTTCAGAGTCTGAAGAAAGAGCACTAAGATAAACAATCTACTTCTCATTCCAACGGAGCTGAATTCTGCCTTGGTCAGATGGAGGGAAGTTCTGCTGCAGCCAAACGAAAAAAAAAAAGGGAGCCTTCATCTGAATCACCTCCTGCACTCAGCTTCCTCTCAGACCCATATCACAAGAACACGCTTAAGCACTGAATTCTCACATAAATAACTCCACAGCTACCTTATCAGGGCAGTACATAACACATACGTACAGCAAGGAAGACCTGGGTATTAAAAGAAAAAAAATAGCATTCCATTGTCAATGCTTTTAACTGTCTTCTAAATAGAAATTAAATGCAAGCATACTCACAAAGCTAAATTTAATCTTTGCATTAACACAAAGCTGATTATGTGAAAATGTTGGTATTGTCCATATTTTAAAATTATATATACTTCAACTACTTAAAACAGTGTATTTGTTCTACTGTCACTTATGACCCTTTTAAGAGATAGCAGAGTATTTCAATTATAGTAAAATTTTAAAATATTCTATTGCTACTACACCCTAAATATTATTTTTTTTAATAGAAAAAATAAAGAATGAGAAATCTCTATTTTGTTTAAAAATCTTGCATAGAATGTTGATAAGACTCAATGTGCCAGTGGGAGTTTTATCAAATGTGAAAGCAAAATGAAGCCCTGGGCGCTTAATCCATCCTCAATATTTATATTATCAATCAAAATTTGTTTTTGCAATAAGATACCAAGAAGCCACACCAGACTCCCTACAAAGCCTCAAACATATGCCAGAAGGCATAGTGCAAAACCTCAGCTTCTCAGCCTGGGTCATGTTTTAGGAATTTTCAGTGCTTTGTCTCCATGATTCTTGTCATGCCTACAACTGCAGAGAACAAAGATTGCTGAATAAGAAGGGCAAAAACCTCCTGTTTCTTTAAACAGAATTCAACTACCTCGAATGACTTCACATAATGCCCCACAGAAAAAGAAGTTACTGTGAACAGAACTACATTATGATAAGCAATACTTTGATTTTCTTGATCTTCAGGAGGCTCCAGGACTTTCACGAATTCTAGATTCACATGGATTTCAACTCCCAGTAGAAGTGCAACTTTGAAGAGGATAAGCTGAAGTTGTCGAATACCTGTAGGCAGCAAGTAACAAAGGTGTATTTAATAAGTAAGCAATCACAGCTGCTCCCAGCACGCCACCAGACTGATATTCATTGTTACCATAAGCATGAAGCATTATTATTTCCTACACTGTGACGAATGCAAATGTAGCAACCACCACAGGATGTTGATCTCTTCCGTCTCCTTTTCCTCCTGCAGCACAATCCTGTGTATAAAACTCATTGGAGTGGAGTTTCTTCGAATACTTTTGTAGAGCTTTCCTTCTTAATGGTATTCAAAAGATCTGCTAACCAATATGCTGACCATTTTGGGATACAAGATTTTACATCACACTTCCCTCTAAATTAGCCCACTTTCACATATTTTCTCCGACTAGGGTTGTGTCTACCTTCAAAATACAGGAATAAATATCAATATTCTTCACACTTCACAATCAAAACCTACTGTTTAACAAGTTCAGACTAACAAAAAAGCTGCTCCATAAGACTGTAACTTGTTCTACTGCCATTTTGCTTAAATGAGGCCATTCTTTTCCCCTCTGTGTGCGTGCACACAGGCACTAGCACGTGTTTAAGGCAGATGACCTTTATGCCAAACCAAGAGAGTCTCCATTAATCTCCTGCTCTTGGCAACCTCTTAGGTTAACAGTGCCCTCAGGTACTTACTGATATGATCAATAGATCCTGCACAGAATTTTCCATAAAATTTCTTTGCTCCCAGTCCCCGGAGGTCGTGGATGGTAAATGGCCAGAGATGCAACACATTGTTTCTTGAAAAAGTGTCCCGCTTCTCCACGACAACGACTTTGGCTCCCAGGAAGGCAAGTTCTATGGCAGTCCGCAAGCCACATGGGCCACCTCCAATAATTAAACACTAGCAGAGAAAAGGAGCAGTTTTACATAGGGTTTTGTTTTACTTCCACACACTTTCTAACTTATTCTGTTGATGTGACTTGATAGTCAACTGGACTTGCAGTACTGAGAGCGCATTCAAGTCATCTATTTAAATCTATTAACATTCAAATTTTGTTTGCAAGTGGTGTTCGGTCAATTTACACAAGAGGGTGAACTGTGCTTACTGCAGACATAAAAGCATCTATAACATCTATACCATCTGATAAAAAGATGTGACAGAAGGAACAGCAAAAAGCCAAACACTTTTGAGCATCTGCTCACATACTTCTAACCCCCATTTAGTGTTTCTGAAGCACTTGCAGTAAACAGCATTACAGCTACATAAAAGGGAGGGGAAAGGAAATAAGTGGTCTTAGTGTAGGCTTTTTTTGCTTTACAGAGGAAATTGGTGTACATTTGCTAGACTTGTTAAACAAATCTGTGATAAGCCAGTAGCCTTACAGCATTAGTTCCTTTCTCTCTCAAGTGTGGGTGTACCCTGGATGTAACCGCCGGGTTCACCTACTGATGTAAAGCAGGACCTGTCATGAGAACCCAGCAGACTTGTCCTGTTTCCCCATGGCCAGGGAACTCAGCTTGCGCTATTCCATTTCACACAGTGGTCAACATCCTCACCTTCAGGTGCTTAGGAGCTTAAATCTAAGCTTGGGCATTCTCAGAAGAATCGCTTCCAAAACGATTATACAGGATTCTTGCCTAAATTTTAGTTGACAGCTGTAATTTTTCACAGATTAACAAGCAAAGGATTTCCAGCAAGCAAACTAATTAAAACTCAAACATATCTAATGCTTACATTTCCTTTACTGATTACTAAAAACTGATTAGAAACAGTTTTATAGCTGGACACCACTGCTGTTCCACACCTCCCACCAAGCCCTCCCCAGACTTCACAAAATCTATGCCACCAGTTCAAGCACAGGGTTTGGCTGGGGCAGGGAGAGCTGAGGTGGGTCTGGGTGGGAGAGCCCAGGAGAGCTGGGCCATGTTGCAAATCCAAAGCCATTATCTCACAGGCCAGACATGCTCCTGTGTGTCCTGCACACATAGCCAGACAGTGATTACAGTTTCAAAGCAGGCACAGACTGTATCTGGAGGCTCGTTTGGATATGAGTCTGGTTCCCATTACACTGCAATTTCATAAAACAGAGTCATTTATTTATTTTGGTTTCTTCATCATTTGTTTTCAAATTTAACAACTTAAGCAAAAAGTATCTGGTGCTGACTTTTGTCCATGACTTTTGTCCAATCCAATCATAAAAGTGCAAAAATTTTTTAAAAATGTAATAAATAATTCTAACAAATTCCCACTCAAAAGAGAACTCCTGTGGGGTGCTTTGGCTTTGCTTTAGGCAAGTGTTTTGTTAACCAGAGATACTAAAGTTGGGTTGTTGCATTAGGCACTTGGCTTTCTTCCTCTTAAAATGACATATTTAATTCACAGTTTCAGAAGCACACTCCTCACTGCATGCTGAATATTAAAGAATTAATAAATTAAAAAAAAATCAACAGATGTAATTAAAAAGGAAGAAAATAGAGTGCAGATTTAGCCTGACTGAAGAGGCTCACTGGTGGATCTGGGTCAGCTGTTTTTTGCACATGCTTCTTGTGATTAACATGGGAACTCTCAGCTCTGACAAGTGAGTGACTGCCTTCACAGCTACAGGGTTTTCCAGTCACGTTTAGCAAGCAGTTAGAAACATTCTACAAATAAACCCATACGTGGTCTGATAAGGCGGGGTTGTTTTTTTGGCTAACAAACAGTATCATATATACATAAATGCACTTTAAAAAAAAAAAAAAAAAGAGGCAGTCTTTGGAGATTTAGTCATAGTGAATCCTGCCAAGTAATAAAACCCACACAGAAAGCCCTTCTGATTCCTCCTAGTGCTCTGCAACACACTATGTTAGAATTTTAAGGACGATTCTGCCCTCCCCATCCTCCTATCACCATTGACAAAGTATCTTCATAATTGCCTGGAGACATCATGAAAAATGGTTGTATATTTGCCATCATCCATGGTTACCTTCCAGAAACATAATTATCTATGTTTCAGAGCTATCTGTTCTTTGATTTATTAAGGATGCTTCCTGCTGGTGTAAAGCTTGCTCTTGGCATTTCATCATGTTTTTTTTGAAACTCCTAGGGTCAAAACCAGCGCAAAACCCTGGCAAGGGTAGTTCTTACTGCATTTGTGTTCCTATCTTTATTAAGTAAGGGCGGGGACAGTACCACTCCCCAGCTCTCTGCTTGCAGTCACAGAAGAAACCTTCTTATAGCCAGCCTAGAACAAACCTTGAATAGCATCCTATTTTCAGCTCCTGTTACCTCACTCTCCTGGCTCATCTGGGCCTGCTTTTGAAATTAATTTCTTGCAATTTAACACAGATTGTGACAACCAGCATCACATGAGGAAGTCTCACACAATCAATCCTCAAAGGTAACAAACAGGGTTGGACAAGAGCCAAAGGCTTCTTGACATCCATATCACCATTCACACATCAGCTGTCTTTTAATGGTGCCAGATGATCCCCTAAAATGATAAAGAGTAACTTGATTTTTCAAAGCATCTTCGACAAGTTATTCCAAACAACAGTTGCTGAAGAGAACTGACAAGGAGCTTTTGTGTATTTCTTGTTCAGGTTGGAAATGAAGAGATAAAGATTTTCACAGTTTTACAGGACTGCTTATGCAAGAATAAGAGAATGAGCAAACTCCTGTGAGCTGCCTGAAGAATCAGTATCACGCTGAATGTTATACCCTGAGAGTACACCATGTTAGTGCAAGATAGAAATACTGAGAGAAGGCATTTTTCTCAGTGAAAACCTTAGTATAAAGGACTGATATTCTGCCTGCAAATGTAGGTAAATACTTTCTGTCCAGTGAGAAGCTTCACTGAATTTAGTACATTCCCCAAGAACAGCACTTACATTAAAACGATATTAGAGAAAGAATAAATGAGGAAGGACAAACCCAACAATTATACATTCATGTACACCAAATTTCCTCCATCAAACTTCAGCTATGCAGTAACTGGCAGTTCTGGAGAGACTGCCCAGAAACACCAACTCCCACAAGCAATAGTCACCACAAATGCTTTTCATCAGGATTTTATGTGAGCTAAATTCATCTACTCTTGCAAACATCCTGGATATGAATGACACCAATTACTGATAAGATATATGCAACAATGAAAATTTTGCACTTACAATATAAATTATCCTAAGTAAATGGACAAGCTGGTCTGAGTTAAACTTCTGCAAGAGTACTTTTAGAATGCTCATTAGAAAATTCCCATTAAAGAGGACTAATTCAAGTTTACAGGCTAGTAATAGTAGTCTAGTGACAAACTCAGGGCTATTCCAGTTTAACGTCATATTTACTAAGTAAAGCATGGACATTTTTGTACTTCACAATAAAACACTAATAAATCCATGCATATTTTATAACAGTTGTCTACTTAAGGTACTGAGTAAATACTATGTTTCTATGATAATGTTAAAAAGTACCTTACTATCCCCTAAAAGATAATTGTTTCTATATAATCTTGTCCCACGCAATAACCAAGCACACTACATTGCATTATTTATCTTCAGACTGAAGTAGAGCAGAACTTCATGTATTTTTTCCTAGTAAAATTAAAAGATACCAGAAATTTTCAGTTGTAATAATACAAACATATACAGCCTTTGGTAAGTCTCATAAGCTTGATTCTATTCAAAGGTCAGTCTGACTGTAAGAGATGCTACTTTCTCTCTATTAGTATGCTTAGGAATGGCAGCGCCTTGAAAATCTCTGGAAAATGTTCCTACACTGAATTAAAGCACTTAGTGTGGAGATAAATGGCAGCACAAGTTACCTTTCCAATAGCAGAATAGTAGGCACAGGTTTTTGATATGATCCCCTGGATATAATGTGCAAACACATGACTTACAAAATAGGAGGGGACGTAAGGGAGAGAGAGATGTGAAGCAGGGGCCTTTTGCAACCCCTCCCATCCCCACACTACTAAATCAGCAGCCTGTGAATCCAGGCACCTGTATCCCATTCTGGAAAAACCATATGCAGTTTAACAGCTGAGAATTTGCAGAATGCCTCCGCTGCTTTTCACACAGTAAACTAAGCTTGCAGAAACAATGGAGGGTTTGGAAGAAAGAAGGCAAAGGGCAAGAATACCAGCACTGTGTTTAACAAAGGGGGGAAAAAAAAAAAAAGAAAAACCAACAAAACAAGATAAAACTCCACAATTACCCAGTCACAAAAATCTCATCCACTTTGAGAGGCAGAATCTACTCACTGACCTTGAAATATGTAAAAAATTGTTACCTCTCAGCATTTACATGATCACGCTCAAGGAATCTACCAGTTAGTAGTAGCAGGGGGGTGGGGGATGCAACCAAACAGCATCTCTTTGTATAATTAAGAACAGACAAATCCTGTTGCAGTCCAATGCATTATCCCACTGCTATCCTCCAACTCTAAATCCCTCACTCCTCTTCTGCCCAAAGTACCCAATCATTAAATTAATCCTGGACAATATAAGGGTGTTCAATGATGATCTGCTGTCTGTATTTTCTTGGGATGAGGACAGAAGCTACAATCACTCCTGAAGTTCAAAGTTTTCTCATTTCTGCCTTTTAGTTGATTTGGAGGTGAAAAAGAGGCGATTATTTTCAGACTCCAGCTCCACAACAACTGGAAAGAGACACCCTTTGCTGTCCTAAGATATGCCAAGTCAGGAGCACCACTGGTACTCTTCAATGGAAATGCACACACATACTAGTAAAAAAATAGCTGAAACCATCTGTCCAATTAGTTAACTGCCTTTTGCTTATATGTAATATTTACCCAAATCACCACTTGGAAATAAAAACCTACAGGAATGGATCATGCTGCTAGAAATGAGTACCAAGGGGTGGCTTTCCCCCTGTGCCTCTAAGCCCCTTAACCCTAATGACTGCAGGTGTCCTCAGCAGCCATGGGCCTCCCCATGCAGTGACAGGAGACTCTGCCTGCAGGACACAGAGGAACAGAACACTTTGCCTTTCCATGGCAAACCTCTCTTCTCTCTGGACTTCAGCTGTGTCCATTTCCACAGTCACCAGATCTGGGTCTTCACACTGGCCCTGGCCTTTTTGAAACACCCAAAGCAGCAGGGATGCACCAAGGACTAATCTGACTGATTCCACAGGGTTACATCCTACATGGATTTGGACAAGTGTTTGTTAGTGATAAAGCTAAATGTGATGCAACATGAGACAGGCACAAAATGTAATGAAACAACACATTTTCTGGATCAGCAGTGACTGTTCCCTGGAAAGGCTCCAAAGTGAAACAGCTGCATAAGCAGCCAAGGCAGACAGCTACCAGAAGCTGCCGCAGGAAGCTTTCTCCACCACATCCCTTTCGCTAGATATGAAAATGCTTCTGGCAAAAATAGGACTGCTCAGTAGGACATTCCTGACTTAAGTTCATCTCACATTTGCAGTCTCAGATTTTATCACATAAATTCATTGACAGCCACTGGATACAGCAGTGCAGTCAAATGTACCCCGAATGCACTGAACAACCAATTTAAAGTTTGAAACATTATAATGGAAGAGACTGAAAACTTAAAATCTATATGTCACTTCAGACATTAAGAACGTCAAAGGCGTTTTAATTTTTAAAAAATATGAAACAGAAATAAAGGTTAAGCTTACAACAGCCATGACATGTTTTGTCAATCTAAGATGCAAGTCCAGTCTTGCTACAGCCCTGGTCTACCTAAGCACTTCAATGCACAGCTGCTCACCTAAACTCAACAACCCTATCCACGTATTCAGTGCTCCACCAGAGCAAAACCTCTACAAAGATTAAGTAGCATTTTAAAGAGTGTATTTTTCCTTTGTTGTACCATGTGTTTTGAACTCCTTATAAAGTTAGCAATTTCATTTGACAAAAATAACATTCAGTTAGATGCATTTTAATGAGAGGTCCTAACTGCCCAAAAGGTTATGTGGACACTGCTTAGATGCTCTAGAGATACTGCAAAATCTACCTTAAAATATTACTATGACTAGCTGCATCTTGCTGAACTGACATCTTTGGAGAGTGAACACCACATAAAAACCACTGTTGGGGAAGTCTAAAGGCAGTTGAGAACACTGAGGCTTATGCACCTCTAACTGCAACTAAACCCTGCCCTGGCACATGAAGTACATCACAACGAGGTCACTTCTGCTTTTGATCCCACCAGTATTTTACCCTCTGTACCCCCAGCTGAGCAGCTCAGAAATACGCAGTTTTGTCCTCTCATACCAAAAGTACCCAGATCAGCGACTGGCAAAAATGGAGACAAAGCTGTTTCTTCTAAGACTGTAACATGGACTTGAGGCTACCTAACACAGGCTGACTTTGGCCAGAGCTCTTCCCCCGGCTCCAGGCCCTGCAGCTGCTGCACTCGCAGCTGGACGCAGCACAATCCCGGGATCAGAGGATTTCTCCTTACTGCCCTCCTGTTTTATTGAGTCAAAATGCCAGAAGTGAAACATTAGTACATTTATTGCATTCATTTGGCTCATCTTTAATGGGATTTTTTTTTCTTTTTTGGAAGATAAGCTTCTTCATGGAAAAAAACCACGTGTCTTCATTTTTCCTGGATGTATTTGGACACACTTGTCCATCCATCCTCTCTGTCACATGGATGTATGTACTAATATTAGATTTGTGCACAAAAAGTTTTCCATACTTTGAAATGAAAACAATGGTATGAAAGACATTTGAAATTCATATTCTGCTGTGGCACATATTAAAGAAGGGCTGTGTGCATTCAGGGTGCTGGAAGGTCAAGAGTGCCGTCAGTGATGCAGAGCTGTAGGGACTTTGGAGCTTTTCTGAAGAGCTCTCTCAGGTGGTATTGGTCGTATTTAAATATGCTGACTTGATCTGAGACCTTTTATAACAATCTGGCAAAATAAATTTTAAAAACATTGCAGTTGATAGACATAATACAGGAAAGTATCCCTAGAAACTTTGTTCCCCTGCACCAGTTACAGTTACCTGAAAAAACCCGCACATCATCTGACAAGACATGTTACACTAATTTCAATAAACATATTATCCACCAAAAACCAGGCAAATGCTTTAATCCAAAAATGTCCTCAAATAAAGCACAAAATAAGCCCTCTAACATCCTTTGGAATTAGGAGTATGTTTGCTGTTTTCTTACCTGCCTTTCATTGTAATCAAAACACGGGGAAGAAAAAAAAAACAAGCCCACACCCAAAACCCAGAAGAGATCGGTTTCTTTTCTTTTTTTTGGCCAGTTGCTTAAACAATCAAAATGAAAACAAGATAAACCTTGCCGAAAGAATGTTGCCTGACTATCCCAGCCACGAACATGGTTGGCAGCATGAAAGTACCTTGCCTGGTTTTTGTAGGCTTACGCCTGTCATATTGAGATAGCACTTCAAGGCTATACTTAAAAACTTAACAAAAAAAGCCCAAAACAAAACCATGAAACTAAAGAAATCATCCAGAAACAGAACTGATGAACAAAGATAAAGAAAGGCACCAAGAGCCTCATCTCTAAGCACAGCAGAGACTAAGCAGAGATCAAGAGTTGGAAGCCTTGAGAGTAGTGACACCTGTGCAGTTGAGACAGAATAGTTAATCCTCTACGTGATTTCAAGGGTCAGGGGCTGTTCAGCCAACAAAGGACTTGTCTACAGACCCAGAGGAAAGGATTTCTATTGCCCTGCGGCATCCAAAGCATGCAGGCAAGTTGATCAACAACCATGGCTTTGCTACAGGAAGAAATAGATTATATGCTTTAATAAAGAAATAGCCCTGTTGCTACAGCCTGGCTTGCCTACAGAGATGAAATAATACACTGAACCTAGAACTTATAATTAAAGAACAACAATCACAACAATTTAGTAAGTGAGCTAAGTTTCCACTTCAAAATTGGCTTTTTCAAGTAAGTGCTCAGTTGAGTTACTTTGAGGATATTTCACAGAATATTTTAAAATATGTTCTAAAATACTATTCTGTTTTATTCTAAAATACTAAATTCTATTAGATTAATTATAACCAACACCCAATTAAGACTTGGCTTTTAGTAGTCAGTACTGGGTAAATGAGCTTTTTCACTACGAGACATAGGTCTGAGTCAGATCCAGACTTTTTAATTATTATTTCTTTATTTTTAAAGAGCTTAATCATTTAATCCCATCATTTCTAACTTTCCTAAAAAAAAATGACTGTACAGTAGTGTACAGAATCTATGGATGAGCTCAAAATGCTACAGGACAGCAGGAATTCTGGGCTCCTGAGGTCTCATCTCTTCCAGTTCATCATGCAGTCTTTGAAGCCCCTGCATTTCCAGTGCTTGCACTCACAGCCACTTACCTAGTAAAGCTAAATACAGCTCCAAAGACTGATAACCTGACTTTTTCTGGTTTCACTGGTCACTTGCACAAAGCAGTTTACCATGGATAGACAATGCCTTTACTTTCTACAGTTTTACTTATAATTTGATAACACTATGAATTACCAACCAGCACCTCTTGGCAACATGGCATTCAAGAATGTCAGCAAGCAAGATGGACCTGAATTGTTTGAACAAGCAGAATTAGAAAATGTGTCTTTAGCATAAACACTTTTGAGGAAGGTTTTTAGCAGGAAAAGTTAACAGCACTCAGAACCAACAAAACAAGCTGCTGGCAGCATGTCACACAGTGAAAATTAGATTTTGACATCTCTAGTTCTCATTTCCAAAACCTTTTTGGCTGAAAATAGAGAAGGTACATAAAAACCTCTTACTAAAGGAAAGAATCATGGAAAATAAAAGTAAATAGAAAATGGTAAAAAAAATATAAAAAAAGAGAATGCTTCAAAAAGAGGGCCAAAGAGTTGAAGACAAAACTTGTCAGCAAATTGCACATCACGAGGTGTAACAGTCTTTCTTACACCAACATCCAACACAACAGAAGGAGATAAACATACACAGAAGATCAGTGTTTATTTACACGTATTAATGAGCCTGTTTTCACATTCCAGCCAGGGTGAAATTCAGATGGAGACACCTGCCTCAACAACACCGGCTGCACTTGTTCTGCCACTATTAAGGCTGTATCCGGGCTGCCAGGCAGTGAACTTCCTACCCCAGATGCCTACAACCAGGAAGGCGATGGAGAAGCTGGCCCAGCCCTCGCAGCCCCATGGCTGGCCAAGCAGGGACTGGACCCAGCGGCAGCCCCACCGGTCAGGAACGGCTTCATCGCATATGTGATTATTTCCTACCTTGCTAAAAAACAAGTAAGAGAAAAAAGGGTGAGAGGGAGAATCAGAGAGAAATGCCTTTGCCTTCCACTGAGCACTCACTGATCTGCACAACTTGTTATTACTGCTCTGGGTGTGTAGTCCTTGGCAGGAAGCTCACTGCCATCTCTTGCAATGTTTTCTAAACTAAGTTGCAATTTACCCTGGAGCAGTTGTTTTATCTGAATTGTAAATCCAGCGAGGATGGCAGAGCACAGGCAGGACCAGGACATTTTGCTGTTGCACAGGTCCTTTCAGAGCTGCTCTTGTAACTCTTTCAAAAGGGCAGTAGAAGGAAGCAACACAAGGCTAATTCACAGTGTGGCAGAACCACATGGTTCCTTCTCAGTCAGTACCTCAGTCAGATCCAGAGAGTGATGCAAGACAAGTCAGGCAGTATCTCTTGCTGGTTTGTTAAGCACAAACAGCCTGCCCTCGAAAAACACAAGCTGTTCTTCAAGGCTGGAACAGCAGCAGCATATGTCCAGGGCAAAACACTAAGTTTTAAGAACTAATCAGAATTTGATCTAGCAACATCAGCCAGACTATTAGAGAGAGAAGGTGAAATGCTCAACAGTTGTGGACGTGCTCCATGTAACTCCATGGTGTTCCCCTTGGGGCCTTGCCTAACATAGATTAGGTGAAGGTATTTAAGCCTCTCCTGCAGTTCATGTTCTCTAAAGCTCTGACCATTCCTGCTGCTCTGTTCTGGACTTGCTCTAGCTTATCTACCATTTGCCTGCTTAAATCTAAGCAAAGTATTTTGGTTGGGATCTCACCCGCACCAACTAGGTGGAAGGGAAACATCCATGACACACTGCAGGCCTTCTCAGACAGTCTCCAGGATCAGCACTACACACTATGGACTCAGGCTGGGTGTGTGGTTCATTACAAGCACCAGATCATTTCCTGCAACATATTCCAAATTTTCTCTGGGTATTACACTCCTTTGTTGGAATATTCATAATCTTCTAGCAGCTTTTAGAAATTTTACCCTGTTGATCTCAGACCATTTCTTCAATTCCAAGATTTTCAGCCATTCTAATCCTGAGTTTAAAGGACTTGCAGTTTAGTCCTGCTTGGTCACATTTGTTCCTCCAGAACGAAACCAAGGCCCATTTGGGTACCTGCCAGACTCTTGCAGTTTTGGAAGATTTTAAGCAAGAAGTGACCACCTGCTGGTTCTCCTTGACAAGGCTTTTCACCACAGAAATACTCAGGTTCCCCCTGTCAGGTTTGTTTCAAAACACAGCTTTAAGCTCAGCCAACCATTCCCAACTTGAAAAAAGACTGAAGAACAAGAAAATTGTAATAATGTCACATTAAGGTATAAGCTCTGATCATTTTTCAATAAGCACTTTTCAACAAATATCCCAAGGATCTGAAATGGCAAATAGTTTGTCGAAACCTGGCTGTTTGCAAACACAAACAAACTTTGTGTGTAAGTGTAGATAGATTAGGGAATGTGGGAATTTTGAGAACACAGTGTAACAAATAAAGTAAAACAGCAGAGAAGGTAAAGCAAATAAACACAATTTCAAGGGCATTAAAGGGGGATTTCTATATTTTCTTTACAACAGATCCTAGTTTAACTTCCTTTTTCACCATAAACTCCATCACTGTAAAGGCCTTTTAGAGAGAAAATGCAAACAGTTCTGCTGTTTGCTTAATAAAATAAGCTTCTACCAAAATATTTTGCATTTTCTCTTCTTACGCAGCATCTCTTAAAACTGGTATTTTACAGTCTACCAGAAGTATAATAAAAGCTATCTGCACTGAGGCCTAAACGGAAGATAACGTAGAATTAAATTTGTCAGCAGAAAGAGGAAAGAAAGCAACCACATCCCCAACACCCCCGTTCTCAGGGCAGACATGGGAACCTCGGGAAGGACCTGAGCTCTAGGAGACAGGAAATTGCCTTATTGTCTGAAATCTGGGGTTTAGCAGCCAAGTGTTTAATCGCTTCTTGGTAGCCAAAGTCATGTATTTCCTCACTTATCAGTACACAAACATTACCAGAGCAAAGCTGGAAACGTAGCTAACAACAAACCCCCCAACAACCACATCTGGAGCCCTCAGGGTCTCTGAAGGCAGGAGAGAGACC